>NC_141149.1:8421046-8741880 GCF_053477565.2 Lygodium microphyllum | reverse complement strand
CACTGTAAGAAGTTGAGCGCAGACGGAATGGGTTCACGGCATCCATTGCAAGACCGAGCCGAAGATTCCTTGGCTCTCGGGCAAGGTAGAGTCAATGTGGCTCCATGCGCACGAATCTGCTGATATTCGTTGAACTCCATCCATGGACCTATTCTGCACATGCCACGTTGTCAAGCTCGCCATGCCAGACGTATGAAACATGTGGTTTATTCGGGGGATAAGCGGAAAGTGTCTGAGAACTTTTTGAGGGATGGTTTGCCCTTGCAAGTCTTGTCGATACCTGTGAGCACCACACTTTGGACATGTCTCCATAGTCTTATATTCTCCTCGAAATAGTATGCAATCATTGATACATGCATGGATGTTATTATAGTCCATGCCAAGCTTCCGTAAAACATGTCGTGCATCATTACGAGACTCAAGCATGGTATTGTAGGTGGTAATATATGATATTTCAATAACCTGAAAAAAATCATAAAACACCTTGAAAATGCACAAATGTTTGTAATAATAGTGCGGAAAAAAAAATCAATGAAGCGTATGTACAAGGTACCTGAACAACTCGGTCACACTCGTATCGCTCCACCCGTATTTTGCTTGCACACTTAAGAGTGCAAGCAGTGTCTTCAGCCGAGATACTCGGCACCCATCATATAATGGTATGGATGCTTCCTCTCTAAGCGGATCAGAAGTCCCGACATCCATGGGAATCAATGCATCGATCATTGCCTCCATCTCAGGCTCTAAGATTGTAGGTAGGTCTAGAAGATTGCATGTCTCCTCTGGCATTGACGGTATAGATTGGCCTTGCGAGTGATGGATTGGCTTCTGCACTCCATCCATTGCACGCCCACGTACTCTTCTAATTGGCCGCAAAGGGTGCACTCCCCCTTGGGACGAGACATCACCTCCCTAGATAGAAAATTTACCAACAAGACCCAAACTTATTGTATATGGTATTCAATTAGCTTGCGAGTACAATGCATGATTGATATTAACTTCAAATTACCGTTTGCTGAAAATCCGCAATAGCCTAATCAATAATCTTAGATTGAAACTCGCCAAATCGTCGTATGTGTTCTATAGACAATCAGCGTTTTCATCTAATTGCCAACTTGCATTGAGAGCAAGGACATGTGACACGCTGATTAAGATACGCCTTGCGATCTTGAACAACAGGACCTTCTTTGTTTTCCATTTTGTCTACGTTACAACAAACAATTTGTTTTTGTTATCATTCTTTTCTTTTCTTAGATTGTTATCCTCTAATTCCATCTCTCTCTTTTTCTATGACCTAGCATATAGTATCATAGAACACTAGTATTTAGTACCTAGTACTCAGTACCTAGCACATAATATTTCATTTTCTCTCTTCCTCTCCCTCTCTCATTTCCTCTCCCTCTCTCGCCCTCACCCTCTCTTTCTCTCTTTCCCTATTAGGTTTAATGACATTTCTCTTTTTATCTATTCTCTCTCTCTCATTCCTTTTTCTCTCTCCTCTCCCTCTCTTATTTTCTCTCCCTCCCTTGCCCTCGCCCTCACCCTATCTTTCTCTCTTTCCCTATTAGGTTTAATGGTTTTTCTCTATTTTTCTCTCTCCTCTCTCTCTCTCTCATTTTTTTCTCTCTCCTCTCCCTCTCTCATTTCGTTTTCTCTCTACCTCTCCCTCTCTCATTTCCTCTCCCTCCCTCGCCCTCACCCTCTCTTTCTCTCTTTCCTTGTTAGGTTTAATGATATTTCTCTTTTTCTCTCTCCTCTCTCTCTCATTCCTCTCCCTCCCTTGCCCTCTCTCATTCCTTTTTCTATTTCCTCTCTCTCTCATTTCCTTTTTCTCTCTCCTCTCCCTCTCTCATTTCCTCTCCCTCCATCGCCCTCGCCCTCACCCTCTCATTCTCTCTTTCCCTATTAGGTTTAATGGTTTTTCTCTATTTTCCTCTCTTCTCTCCCTCTCTCATTTTGTTTTCTCTCTACCTCTCCCTCCCTCACCCTCACCCTCTCTTTCTCTCTTTCCCTATTAGGTTTAATGATATTTCTCTTTTTCTCTCTCCTCTTTCTCTCATTTCATTTTCTCTCTCTCTCCTCTTTCTCTCATTTCCTTTTCTCTCTCTCCTCTCCCTCTCATTCCTCTCCCTCCCTCTCTCTTTTTCTCTCTCCTCTCTCTCTCTCTCTCTCATTCCTCTCCCTCCCTTGCCCTCTCTCATTCCTTTTTCTCTCTCCTCTCTCTCTCATTTCCTTTTTCTCTCTCCTCTCCCTCTCTCATTTTCTCTCCCTCCCTCGCCCTCACCCTCTCTTTCTCTCTTTCCCTATTAGGTTTAATGGTTTTTCTCTCTTTTTCTCTCTCCTCTCTCTCTCTCTCTCATTTTTTTCTCTCTCCTCTCCCTCACTCACTTCATTTTCTCTCTCCTCTCCCTCTCTCATTTACCTTTCTCTCTTTCTCTCCCTCTCTCATTTCCTGTCCCTTCCTCACCTTGACACTCTCTTTTTCTCTTTCTCTATTATTTTTAATAAAATTTTCTCTTTTTTTCTCTCCTCTCCCTCTCATTTTTTTCTCTCTTCCTCTCCCTCTCTCATTTCCTTTCCCTCCCTCGCCCTCATCCTCACCCACACCCTCTCTTGCTCTATTTGCCTATTATGTTTAACATCTTATCTATTTTTCTCTCTCCTCTCATTCTCTCTTGTTTTTCTCTCTCCTCTCCCTCTCTCATTTCCTTTTGCTTTCTTCCTCTCCTCTCATTTCCCTATTATGTTTTCGTCTCTCCCCCCTCTCCCTCTCCCTCTCCCTCTCTCATTTCCTCTCTCTTCCTCCCCCTCCCTCTCTCATTTCCTCTCCCCCTCCCTCTTCCTATCTTTAATTTCCCTCTCTTTCTCCCTCTCCCTCTCCCTCATTTCTTCTCCCTCTCTCATTACATACAAATTATACAAAAAATAAATAAAAAAGAGAGAGAATACGCTCTCCCTCTCTCATTCGCTCTCTCTCTGCCTCTGTTTCTCTCTCTCATTTCCTCCCCTCCTCTCTCTCTCTTTAATTTCACTCTCTTTCTCCCTCTCCCTCTCCCTCATTTATTCTCCCTCTCTCATTATATACAAATTATACACAAATTAAATAAATAAGAGAGAGAATACACTCTCCCTCTCTCGTTCTCTCATTTTATCCCCCTCCCACTTCCATTTCCTCCCTCCCCCTCTCCCTCCCTCCCCCATTTCCTCCCTCTCTTTCTCTCTCATTTCCTCTCCCTCTCTCAATATATATACACAAATTATAAAAGCAAAAGGGAGAGGGAGAGAGAGAATGCACTCTCCCTCCCTCTCCCTCTCTCATTTCCTCCCCATCCCTCTCCCTCTCCCTCTCTTTCTCTTTCTCTCCCTCTCTCATTTCCTCCCCCTCCCTCTCTTTCTCTTTCTCTCTCCCTCCCTCTCCCTCTCTCTCGTTCTCTCATTTCATCCCCCTTCCTCTTCCATTTCCTCCCTCCCCCTCCCTCTCCCTCTCCCTCTCTTTCTCTCTCATTTCCTCTCCCTCTCTCAATATATATACACAAATTATAAAAGCAAAAGGGAGAGAGAGAGAGAGAGTGCACTCGAGTGCACTCTCCCTCCCTCTCCCTCTCTCATTTCCTCCCCATTCCTCTCCCTCTCCCTCTCCCTCTCTTTCTCTCCCTCTCTCATTTCCTCCCCCTCCCTCTCCCTCTCTTTCTCTTTCATTTCCGCTCATAAACAAGCAAAAGAAGGAGAGAATTAAACCCTAAACAAGCAAAAGAAGGAGAGAATGGACTCACCGATGAGATATGGCGAGGGTTTGGCGCTCCTCTTCCTCTTCGCGATGAAGGCTCCTCCTTTCCTTCGCGAACGGTGGCGGCGGCAAGCCTTCTTCCTCTCCCTCTCTCACGACGGTCGCTCTCCCTCTCGCTCTCCCTCTCGAAACGATCGATGAAAATGCGCAAAATGAACCCGCGCTCGAGTTTCGGCCTGTTTTTTTCCCCTGTGGGGTGTCACTATTTGCGTCGCAAATAGCGACGCCGCTACCTGCGTCGCTATATGCTGTCGATATATGTTTAAATCCTTGTAGTGCATGTGACAATAGTTGGACACATTACAACACTTATTGTAGTGGAACTCAATTTATATGCATTTTCTTGGAGATTTGAAATGCTTTATGGTCTCAGTTTTGATCGATTGATGGTCGGTTTTGTTCACATGCTTGGATACTGATTTGGAAGATTATATACAAGTGGTATTATTGAATTATAGCCATCATAATGTCAGAATGTACACAAATTATGCAAACTGTGGGTAACAAATTGATGAAGGATAGTTATAATGTATGGTCATACTGTATGGAAAATTTCTTGATGGGAAGAGGTCTGTTGAACCTTATTATAGGTGAATTTTTAGAATTACTGAATGAGCCCACTAAAGATTAAAAAAAAGATGTACAAGAATTAGACTGGAAAAAATAAGAAAGTACTCTATTGGATATCTCTATGTATATAACAGACACTGATTTTGCATATTAAAAAGGTAAATACGTGCAAAGATGCTTGGAAGATCATTAAAAAGATATATGACACATGCATAGAGGCTAGGAAAATATAGCTAAAGCAGAGGTTGCATGGTGCATGGCAAGAAAATAGAAGCATTGATGATTATGTGGTAGAAGTTATTAGGTTGCAAAAGATCTTCCTTCAATAAATGCACTGGTTAACGATGATGATCTGGTATCTGTCACTCTAAGCAGACTTGGGCTAGAATAAAGTCCCTTGTTGATACCTTCGTTTCTATGATGGGAGACTCTATGCCTAATTTTGAAGATTTGATTGCTTTGCTTCTTACGAAAGAGATTAAGTTGGGGAATCTAGCAGTTGAAAGAATGCAAATTAGGATAGTGTGTTTTATCATTAGTGAAGCCATGGTAGCTTATCTAGAGCTAGAGGATCATCTTATGGTTGTGGAGAAACCTTTGCACAAGTCCATAGTACCTTTGGATGTGGTGATTTTATTCTTAGAGGCAGGGGGAGATCCTACTCTAGAGGCAAAGGACACTCACTACAATATACAGGCCTCATACTGACATTCAAAGCGACGAAAGTGTTCATAAAAAAAAATAGCCCTAACGTTGCTAAACGTGTTGGTATTAGCATCTCCATGGAACTGTCGCTATTGGCATCACTATCAGCGTCGGTATTTGCGTCATTATTTGCTCGCAAAATACCTATCCAATAGCAACGATTTGCGACTCATATTGTGACACCAATAGCATGCATATAGTAAATTTGTGATGCTAATAGCGATGGTTACAGAGAAAAAAAATATGGCATGTGTTATATTTACATTCTACAAATGGATTACATGTTAAGTGTACAATTCTCGTCAAAATGAACACAAAATGTACTAGAATCCACAAGACTGAAACATAGAATAAATACAAGATCGTTAATGAAAACTCATGGAATCATGGCAAGATACAAAGGATGATAATAACATAGTGCATAGAAGATTCTTGCATAGATCAGAGGACCAAAAAGGATGAGGATGTGTACTCCATAAATCCAAGCGCGAGCTACATATCCTCGCCATCCAAAAGCTCATCCTGACGTAAAGAAGTATCGAACGGAGTGTGCAAAAAAAAAAACTATACATCAGTCCATCATACATAATGCATTTTAATAAAAATAGTAACTACGAACAAGAAAGATGAGTGAATTACTAGGCCACCGCATGCATACAGTCTATCAATCAATGCAGTGAGACAGTGTCTCTCTACATATTGAGTCTCTAGGCTAGTGGGATTGCAGTTTGTAATGGAGTGCTGCAAAAAAAACAAAATATAACTATTAGAAGCATGATTTTCAGTACAAGCAATATTGCAAAAAAGAAAGCGAGAAGAATAAAAGAAAAAAATACAAAGTCCTCCAGATAAGTTATGTGGTCGGCACTCCCAAGATAATGGACCACCCCTACCTCCAGTCATGCCCTCGTTGCCTCGTGTTGCTGTCTCCAACGTCCTGGAGAATCTACATCCTCCTCCTTGAGTCTCCGCCAGTCATCTGTGTCGAGCTACTTGGGCTTCAAGGCGCCACTCTTGAGTGCCTTGCATGCGTCCGATCATTTGTGTGACATGTACGCACACATGTACTCCATCATCCAACCTATGGAAAACCTCTCTGTTGTGGTGGGTACCGGAAACTCTCATGCAAGGATGCTACTGTAGTCCTTACTCCTCTCAAGTATGTTTTTCCAATGGTTGAAGACTATGTGCCAAAAAACTCGTCTCTCCTATGAACCATCACTCTCATCATTCATGCTCACGGCTCTGTCTTGTCATCTACAAGGTATCCATACCCCTCTAGGATATGTCTAAGATAAGTCCTCTCCCACCTACGACCGTGCTCCTAGGCATAACTAGGAGACCCCTGTACATCTGGTGTACCCATGGGGGTGGTATCTCTTGGAGTAGCACCCATAGGACGGTTGGATTAAATGCTGGGAGTCACTGAAATAAATGTCCTCATAGGTGTGATAAATCCTACGAGTGATGCAACTCCACCAGAACGATGAGACGGAGACACTGCATCAGTGCCTCCATAACAACCACCTCAGCCACCCTCTCTTGAATCTGCACGAGATCGAGGAGTAGCACCTATATCTCGAGCCGACTACGGGCTCACCGCATCCATGTCTCCACAGCATCCCCCAAGAACTACTCCCTCCATCCGGCCCAAGTTGGAGTGTCGACCTTGTCTACTGGAAATCGAAGCATCAGAGAGTACCTATGTAGATCTAATGGAATAGCCTAATGGTGTTTGAGGTAGCCATATCTCTGAATCAAGCCATCTGATCTGGAGACATACGTGTGAATATATCCTACAATGCCTCATCGCTCATCCCTCGACTCATCATGCTCTCCAAAATATCATCAAAGGTCACTTGCACAGAAAAAAAGTGATGTTAGCATAATCAATATGAAGATTTAAGCAAAGCACGGTAATATAACTCTGAAAAAAATGATGTTACTTAAAATGCATATTCTAGAGTACCCTTATAAGAGATTCATCAACGAATTATGTAAGTGGATGATGCAAGTATGATGTAGCCTATGGTCCCATGCCAATCTCCTGGCACAACTCTGCATACACTAGAAGGTCGATAGATAGGTCACCACAAAAGGATGAGTCCACCTCATTCTCAAAGATTTCTTGGCCTCCTATCTTTCCATCATCGTTACTCGATTTTGCCTCCTCTATATGCTCCAAGCCATCTTCAACCTCCAAAACATAAATCCATTAGTGTAAGACAATGAATCAATAGAAATCCAATTATTTGCAACTAGTTTATTCCAATCAGCTTTAAGAGTAGGATCTTGGTGATAAGTATCTTTCATAGGGATAAGGAAATCAAATGATATCACAAAAATATTGTGAATTGTCGGTCTTCTACTCAAAGCATCAGCAATAACATTCTCTTTTCTAGGTTGATATTGTATAAGGGGATGAAAACTTTGAATAAAAGCAGCCCATTTATTGTGTCAGTCATATATTTGTGGTTGACTAAGAAGATGTCTAATGCTTTGTTGGTCAGTTTTGATCATGAATTCAGATCCCATTAAATAATGTTTCCATTGACGTAAGACTTGTACTATGGCTAACAATTCATTGTCATAGGTAGAATATTTAAGTTCAGATGGTTTGAGTTTGCAACTAGAGTAAGCTATGGGATGAGAATCTTGCATAATGACTGCTCCTATTCCAGATCCACTCGTGTTAGTAACTACTAAAAAGAATGGTCTATTGAAGTCAGGTAATTGTAATACAGGAGCATGAGTTAAAGCACGTTTCAGTAATTCAAAGGACTTTTGTTGATTGTCAGACCAATTATACACGATACCCTTCTTTAAGAGTTTTGTCAAAGGTAATGCAAGTAATGAGAAGTTCCTTACAAATTTTCTGTAAAAGCTAGCAAGACCTAGAAAAGAACATAATTTATGCACATTTTTGGGTATCGGCCAATTTAAGATTGCTTCTATTTTTTTAGGGTCGACTTTAATACCTTCTGATGAAATAATATGTCCTAGATATTCGATTTATGTTTGGAAGAATTCACTCTTTTTTGGATTAGCATATAATTGATTGTCTTTTAGTAACTTAAAAACTAAAGACAAATGTTCATAATGCTCATTCTCATTTTTACTGAAAACTGATATGTCATCAAAGAAAACAATGACACAATGCTGATGTTTCAAAAATATGCGATTCATCATACGATTGAATGTGGCTGGTGCATTAGTTAAACCGAAAGGCATAACCAGAAATTCATAGTGTCCAAATTGTGTTCTAAATGCAGTTTTGAATATATCAGATTTGTCTAATCTTACTTGATGATATCCAGATTTAAGATCTATCTTACTGAATATGGCAAATCCTTGTAGCTTGTCCATAAGATCATCTACCCTAGGAATCGGGTATCTATTCTTAACAGTAATTTTATTTAGGGCACGATAATCAATGCACATGCGATATGTATTATTTTTCTTCTTCACTAATAAGACAAGTGCACAAAATGGAGAACTACTAGGTCTAATTAATCCTCTGTTAAGCAATTCGTCTATTTGGTTTTGAATTTCTTTCTGTTCAATTTGATTATGTCTATATGGTACTCTACATGGTGGTTGGGTTCCAGGAATTAAATCTATCTTATGATCTTCAGGACGTGTAGGTGGTAATCCAGGTGGTAAATCAACAGCAAAACAATCTTGGAATTGGGAAAGAAATTGTGTATGCCTAGGATGCATCTGGTTTTCTTTAGCTTGAATTTCATTCACCCATATTAAATAGGATTTGCTACTTTTATGTAATGCACGTTTAGCCTGAGTATGAGTAAGAAATGGAAATTTATTGGAAGCATGCATACCATGCAGTGTAATTTGTTTTCCTTGAAAATAAATTTTAATTGAATGTGTAGAATAATCTATATCAGGATTGTATTGATGACGCCAAGGCATTCCTAAGATAATGTCACTAGACTACAAAGATACGACTAAGAAATTTCTTCGTTCAGTATAATCACCAATTTTAATTTCTAAATTATGCACCTCTTGTGTTCCATTATATCTTGTACCTAGGAATGCAGCCTTGATGCAATAATGTGTAGAAACAGTATGTAAATTTAATTCTTTGACCAATTTTGTAGAAATAAAGTCATGTGTGCTCCCATCATCATGTAAAATAATCTTTTCTTTACCATGCACAAAACATTTCATTGTTAATAAGGAATGGGGAGTTGGCATACCTGGCAGAGTATCAGAAGTAGTACCAATATCGTCATCATCTTCCGTAAAATTCGACATCTCTTCATGTTCTTCATCTTCTATTGCTCCTAGATAATTGATATGAACAAATGGCTTTTTGGACTGACAATTGACTACTAGATGTCCAGGTTGATGACATTTATAACAAACTATGGATTTTTCTTTGGATACATTATTGGTAATGGCAAGAAGTTTAGAAATGTTGGAATTTGATTGTAGAGATGGCTTAGGGTTTGGATTGTGTTTGATGGCAAAGCAGGTGGTCATGTCCAAGATTTACGGAATGAAGATGGAAGAAAATGACTTTGATTGAATCTTCGAAAATTTGAATTGAATTGTTTGGAACCAAAGTTACCGTTAGTTGAAAATTGTTGTGGTCGCTTATCTCTTCTGCGAATTTTGTCTTCAGTGTCATGGGCCAAGGAAATTGCATCTTCAAGGGTTGTAGGCTTGAACAATTGACCTCTGCATAAAAATGTCCAAGTAGGCCAGACATAAACTTGCGTTTATGAGTTGCTTCAGGTACATCTTCGAGTCTTCGTAGTTGCAATAGAGCATTCCAGAAACGTTCAGTATATTGGGAAATAGGTTAAATTGGGTTATGAAGCTTTTTAATAAGCTTGATCTTTTGAAGCCTAATAAGCTTATTATGAAAGCTTAAAGAGCTATGAATGAAATTTTTTATCTGCTCTCAACAACTTCATGAAGGATCTTCCCACGTGGTCCTCCGCTTGCAAAGGCCGGTGTTTCGCGATCTGAGTGTACGGCAGGGGATTCTTGACTGCTAGGAACAAACTCGTATCGACCGTTTGCCACGAGACTGACTGTAGAGCTCGGTCGTTCCAAGAGCTCCGCCTTCGCACGAGATGGTAGGCGATTGGAAGCTCTTGATCTCAGCTTCACTCTGATACCACTGCTACACAGATCGGATGCCGTATGCGCGCGTAGTGAGCGTCAAAAGATCCCCAAGAACAAAAGAACTCTACTTTTTGCACAAAAAACAATGAAAAAAGCTTGCACGACATGAAACAAGAGACTAATTGGGTGTAATCTCCCCCCATGCCTTGTGTGAGTGCTCCACAAAGCATGTATTTTATATATTATTCATCTTCAATCTCAAAAAATAGCCCAATTTACAATTAGCGTGCTTTAGCTTTTGTGTTTGCTTTTGTGCCACTAAAGAATCAAAGCTATTGGGCGCCCAAGGAGTCAGGCGGTACCCAAATACAATGTCCAATAAAAATATTTAAATCGTGCGTCCATGCGTATACAAAAGTAATAAATAAATAGCAAATGCTTTAATAAATAAGCGTGTCAAAATATGAACGTCATGCCTAAGATACGCACCCATCAAAAATTGATGATAAATTTGAATACACGCTATCCTCCAATGCTTCCCAATGCCACCGTTGCTTGCTCTACACATCAACTGAAGCATTCACAATTGTTAGAAAAATAATACAAATAAACCGACAAAAGTGAATACCTAGTAGTCTTCAGCTACAAAAATAAATTGGTTAGAACTCAATCCTAACCTTAATTTATTACGAGTGCGTACTCTAAACTCATAAACGTTTATTAATTTAAATATGTATTTTGCGGAATCACCCGCTATGGAATCACCCACTTACACATTAAATTAACAAAATGCCCGAAAAGGATAGGCGTCCCCATCGAATTTTTGCACAAAGAATCCACCTTGTGTTCATGCCTTGATAATAAAATTTTACGGAATCCACTGCAAAACCTCATAGAATCCACCGTGGAATATGCCTCCTGGCATTGATCTTAGACTTTGAGTATCTAGTTTGAAGACATTTCTTGCACTCCTAAGTGTGCAAGCAAAATACGGGTGGAGCGATACGAGTGTGATCGAGTTGTTCAGGTACCTTCTACGTACGCTTCGTTTTGATTTCTTTTTTGCACCATTATAAAAAATAATTGTGTTTTTTAAATGTATTTTATGATTTTTTTTCAAATTGCTAAAGTATCATATATTACCCGTTGGAAATACCATGCCTGAGTCTCATGATTATGCACGACATGTTTTACAAAAGCTTGGCATGGACTATAATAGCATCCATGCATGTATCAACGATTATGTGGTGCTGTTTCAAGGAGAGTACAAGACTATGGAGACATGTCTAATGTGTGGTGCTCACAGGTATTGACAGGACTTGCAAGGGTAAACCATCCCTCAGAAAGTTCTTAGACAGTTTCCACTTATCCCCCATATATGTCACATGTTTCATACGTCTGGCATAGAGAGCTTGACAATGTGGCATGCACAAAATAGATCCACAGATGGAGTCCAAGGAATATTTGTAGATTTATGTGCATGGAGCCACATTGACTCTACCTTTCCAGGCTTTGTACAAGATCCAAGGAATCTTTGGCTTAGTCTTGCTATGGATGGTGTGAACCCATTCGGTCTCCGCTCAACTTCTTACAATGTGTGGCATGTAGTCCTTGTTAACTACAACATCCTGCCATAGCATTCTATGAAGAAAGGACACCTGATCCTTAGCTTCCTCATTCCTAGCTGCTACATAGTTAAAAATGTGGATGTCTATCTCTATCCATTAGTCAATGAGCTTAAGATTTTGTGGGAGGAGGGGATCACCGTGGAAGATATGAGCAAGTGCAATGGTCAACAATCCCACCAATATATGAGCCATTCTCATATGGACCATGCATGACTTTCTAGGATTCGAGGAGTGCTCAAGTAAGTAGGCTTTTGTTCTCATTGGTCACATCTATCATAGCTCATTCAAGTTTGTGTTCATTGAATAGAAGTGTTAGGACAGGTCTAGTTACCTCAGGTTATCATGCATGTCCATTGTGTGGGCCACAGTTAGTAGACTCCCAAAGGTCACAAACCATGAAGAAGATGGTATATTAAGGATACACCTCTTTCTTGTCGGAGCTCTTTCTTGTCGGAGGGTCATGAATTGAGGGAAGGTTTTCTTGGATGACCTCCAGCATGAATGAACGAGTTGAAAATGGTCCACATGGAGTCGTATCCAAACAAAATACGACGATTCGCAGTTTTCTACGAGTTGCCATATTGGATCCACTTATAGATCAACCACTTGTTGGATCCCATGCATATTTTTAAGAGTGTGGGCAGCTTACTATGGGACCACATCATAGGAAAGAGAGACATTGAAGGGGCATGAATGGATTTGAAGGAGGTAGGCAAGATGGAGTCACTTTTCCACAATCGAGTGCTGATGGTTGCTTGTAAATACCTCACGCTGCTTGGGTTTTTTCCATTTAAAAAAAGCACATTGCACCCGCACTCCGATAGGTATGATGCATTCTCTCATATCCACTTTTTCTAAAGACAACCAACTATCATCAGGGCTAAAATTCCATGATTGGTATAAGATATGTCAGGTTTGTAGTACGAATGGATTGTAAGTGACCTACGCATTTTGCTATTTGGAGTCTAGTCGGTGTTCATAATGCTTCTTCATTTGTGACAGTTTATACTACCGATTGCCATCGCAATATGCCTTACTTTAGAAATACGCGGGGCGATTTACAGGTTGTCAAATTTAGTGCAATGGATCTCACAGAAGGAGATCAAGACATGGTATATGTAACTGCAAGGCAGGGAGTAGTGGAGACGGTCTGTCTCTTTGACAAGTATCTACCCACTAACATACTCACAATACAAACCCACCTCCTAGTGCATCTTGTTGATGAAGTAGAGATTATGAGACCTGTCCATACACGATGGATGCTCTTCTTGGAGTGCTTCATGAAAACCCTGAAAGGCTTAGTCTGATAACGAGCTTGGCTAGAAGGTAGCATGGCTAAAGGTTGGTTGGTGTTTTTAAAAATTTTATTACGACATGGTATATATTACAAATGTTGAATCTCTCTTGTATGTGATTTTGAACATGTAATTTTCTATCCAAACCCTCGACAACCTCGATGGTGGTATGTTGTGACTTTAGCTCCCTGAAGTGTAAGAGTGCATGATGAAAGCAATGCTCCCAGCATAGATAAGGATTGTATACAGATGGAGGGGTCGATATTAAAAGGACAGGTTTAGCAAACAAGCATATTTTATTCCATGCAAGAAAACCTTAACTGCATCTTAAGCTGCTCAATTGTTTTTGAAACTATTTTCACTAACCATGGTTTACCAAAAGTCATTATTTCTGATCATGATTCTAGATTCTGCAATAATTTTTGGATTACTTTGTTTGCTAACTTAGGAACAAAGATTGATTTTTCATCTGCATTTCATCCTGAAACAAATGGTCAAACAAAAGCTACTAACAGTACCATTTTAGATCTTTTGTATGCCTACACAATTTCAAAACCACACACATGGGATACATATCTACATTTACTTCAGTTTGCATATAACAACACACCACATACAGCTACAAAGAAAGCACCATTTGAAATTATTTATGGATATCGATTGCCTATACATGTTACATCATTATCAAACAAAATTCAAATTGCTGATGATATTGCTAACATACATGCTACTATGTTTGATGAAGTTAAGGATATGATTGCCAAAGCCGAGCAATCATACACAAAACAAGCAAACAAAAAAAGAAAAGCTATGAGTTTTAAAGTTGATGATTATGTTTGGTTACGAATTGAAAAACGAATATTACAAAGTGTAGATAAACATCCCGTTGTCAAATTAGCACCTAGATTTTATGGACCATTCAAGATCATACACAAAATCAATGACACTACATTTAAACTAGAATTACCACAACATTGGAAAATCCACAACACCTTCCATATCAGTTTATTACGACCTTTTAAAGGACAACTACTGTACACCCTATCTATGAAAACCCTCCTTTTCTAGACGACGAAACTGAAATCCTTGAGCCTGAAACTATTATAGATACTGACTTTATGACCACTAGAACTGGCCGTAGATATTCTAGATATTTGGTCAAGTTTAAAAATCATCTTGTTGAAGAGGCCCAATGGATGCACGCTAGAGACCTAAATGCTTTCCCTACACTGTTAGCTCCACATTGAGCTAATAGCAATTGAGGACAATTGCTATCCCACCCTGGGGGTATGATGCCAAGAGGCATATTCTACAGTGGATTTCGTGAGGTTTTGCGGTGGATTTTGTAAAATTTTATTACCGAGGCTCATACACAAGGTGGATTCTTTGTGCGAAAAGTCGATGGAGACGCCTATCCTTTTTGGGCATTTTGTTAATTTAATGTGTAAGTGGGTGATTCCATAGCGGGTGATTCTGCAAAATACATATTTAAATTAATAAACGTTTATGAGTTTAGAGTGCGCACTCGTAATAAATTAAGGTTAGGATTGAGTTCTAACCAATTTATTTTTGTAGCTGAAGACTGCTAGGTATTCACTTTTTTTGGTTTAATTGTATTATTTTTTTAACAATTGTGAATGCTTCAATTGATGTGTAGAGCAAGTAGCGGTGGCATTGGGAAGCATTGGAGGATAGCTTGTATTCAAATGTATCATCAATTTTTAATGGGCGTGTATCTTAGGCATGGCGTCCATATTTTGACGTGCTTATTTATTAAAGTGTTTGATATTAATTTATTACTTTTGTATGCACATGGGCGCACGATTTAAATATTTGTATTGGACATTGTATTTGGGTACCGCCTAACTCCCTGGGCACCCAATAGCTTTAATTCTTTAGTGGCACAAAAGCAAACACAAAAGCTAAAGCATGCTAATTGTAAATTGGGCTATTTTTTGAGCTTCAAGATGAATAATATATAAAATACATGCTTTGCTCACACAAGGCATGGGGGGAGATTGCACCCAATTAGTCTCTTGTTTCATGTCATGCAAGCTTTCTTCATTGTTTTTTGTGCAAAAAGTAGAGTTCTTTTGTTCTTGGGGACCTTCTGACGCTCACTATGCGTGCATATGGCGTCTGATCTGTGCACCAAAGATTGCCTGATCAATGATTTTTGATTGAAACTCGTCGAAGCGTCGTACGTATTCTATAGACAAGCAATGCTTTCGTCTGATTGCCAACTTGCATTGAGAGCAAGGACACGGGACACGCTGATTAAGATATGCCTCACGATCTTGAACATTATGACTATCATCATTTTCCATTTTGTCTACGTTATGACAAACAATTGGTTTTTGTTCTCATTCTCTTTTTCTTTCTTAATTTGTTTGAGAAGGGATCTCTTCTCTTATAACTCAACAAAATTAATGTCAACTAAAGTCAGGGGTTTTTTCCCTTTTCTTTGCACATTTCTTTGCACTCTTCACTTTATGTTCTCTCCCCCTTCTCTTTTTTTTTATCTTTCTCTTTTTTTGTTGCCCCTCTCTTTGTTTCTCTCCACCCCCTTGTGTTTTCTTACTCATTCTCCTTCCTCTCTCTCTCTCTCTCACTTTCCCCATTTCTTGGTTATCTTTCATGTTTATTCTCTCTCTTCACGACAAACCCTCCTTTTTTTTATTTCCACCTCCTCGTGTTTTCTCACTCATTCTCCTCTCTTCTTCTCTCTCCCCCTCTCTCTTTATCTCTTTCTTTGTTATCTTTCATATTTATTCTCTCTCTCTTGTTCTCTCTTCCTTTTCCTTTCTTCTTCTCCCTCTCTCATTTCCTCTCTTTCTCCCTCAATGTACCTCATTCTCAATAAAAACAAACAAAAGAAAAGAAGAAAGAACAAGAATAGACCAAGAGGGGGCAATGTACTCACCGCAAACACCCGAGGATGGATTCTTTGTCTCCTCTTCGCGATGGCCCCTCTTCTTCCTCCATGCACTTCCTCCTCTTCTTCATGAATAGTGACGGCGGCGGCAGTGGTGGTGAGAAGCTCTCCTTTTCTCTCTTTCTCTCTTTCTCTCTTTCTCTCCCTCTTCTTCCTAAAGGCATGATCTCTTTTGCTCTCTCTTTCGCTCTTTGTAGTAAAATGTCGCGCTTGGGTTTCGCTCTTTTTTTTTTCTCTAAGTACTATCGCTATTTGCATCGCATTTGTGATGCAAATAGCGATGCCACTAATATGTATCGCAACTACCCATCGATATGCCCTTATATCCTTGTAGTGACTCTAGTCCATAGAGAGATGATGCATGTGATTATTGTGGGCAGTTTGGTCGCTTTGAGAGAGAGTGCTTTCATCAGTAAAATGCTATGTTTAGGGGTCAAGGAAGGACACATTTTGGGCATTAGGAGGAGGATATAGCGGTGGTGGCTATGGTTCTAGATGTGATTCATCACCTATAGGTTATCTCTTCACCATGGAGTATGTACTTGGTAGTATGATGCATCCTCTTGGAGAGGATGATTGATTTTTGGATTCAGGTGCTACAAACCATATGATTCACCATGTAGAATGGTTTGATAGAAAACAACGAATGAAAATTGAAGAGTATATGGCTATTGAAGACGACACATTGCATAAGATAACTCATATTGGAAGTGTGCCTTTGGTGACTAGAGATGGAACTACTCGAGGATGCCTTATATGTATCCACCATCACTAAAAATTTGGCTTTATTTGGTCAAATGCCTAATCAAGCATTTTAAGTGAGGTTTAACAAGTATGGTTATTTCATTGAGGAGTTCAAGAATGGATGACTTGGTAGACTTATTGCTCATGGTCAAAAGAAATGCATATTATTTGCTTTGGATGCAGGAACTCTCATAATTTAAAGCTCTATGTATGTTGAAATAAGTCATGGAAAAGATAAAGATGTATAACTATGGCATAGACGGATTGGACATGTGAATTTTCAAAGGCTTAAATAGATGCCATCTAGACATGTGGTTCGTGGACTTCCGTAATTTGGGTATGTAAATTATGATCATGTATGTGAGGCTTGTCAATTTGGCAAGTAGTATAGACTCCCACTTCCAAAGAGGAGGAGAGTGAGAAACTATAGTTTGGAAATGATACATTCTCGTATTTGGGATCCATGTTAGAATGTCTCATTGAGTGAAAAATGTAGGTTCTATATCATTTTCATCGATGACTTTAGTAGGATGACATGGGTGTACTTTTTGCAGTATAAACGTGAAGCATTTGAAAAATTTATGGAGTTTAAGGCTATAGTGAAAAAGCAATTTGGGAACAACATTAAATGCTTGAGATCAAATAATAGTAGAGACTATATATCAAATGAGTTTTCTTACTATTTGAGAGACCATGGGATCAAAAGACAAGTCACTTGTAGGTATACACTACAACAGAATGGTGAAGCAGAAAGGAAAACAAGATTATTGCGGAAGTAGTATGGGCAATGATGAATTAGATGCACATGCCCTTGACCTATTGGGTTGAGGCACTACATGCTATAGTCCATAATATGAACAAGACACCTACGGCCTTGATGCATCACATATCTTTAGATGAGAAGATGTATGGGAGGACACCTAAAGTTGCATATATTTGGATATTAGATTGTGTACATTATATACATGTTCCTGATGATTTGAAGAAGAAGATTGTTGAGGGTTGAGATGACTTGATTTTTTTTATTTTTGTTGTTTTTGTGGATTGAATGATTGATTTTTTATGGATTTTGAATTATGTTTAGTTATCTTGAAAGTTTTTGGGAGTGTTTTGGATGAGGTCGATTATGTTTTGAAAGCTCATGATGATTTATAGTGGAGATATGATGTTCTGACATGTTCTATTTGATATCCTAATAGTGTTTGATTGGTTCTGTTTGTGTCTATTAACACTTTGTTTTGCTATGTTTTCCTTCTAGTATGAGGGGTTAGAATGATGATTGATGAAGATTGAGAGTGTTTCGAAGGTTATTGGTTGATTCTTGATGGTTTTTAGTGATTTAAGTGAGCTAAAGGCTTTTTGATGACCTTCTGTATGGTTCTATAGACCCTTTGTTGAGCTTCTATAGAGCCTATGTCTCTGTTATGTTATGTTATGTATGCCTTTGTAAGTGTGATGATGAATGAATGTGTAGTTTGGGAAAGTTTTCCAATCTTGGAAAGAGATGAATGTAAGTTCAAATTAGCTCGAAGAAGTGGGAGAAGTAACTGCTAAAGACTTGAAGTAAAGATTGAAGTGATAGTGACATTGATGAGCTACTACAAAGAGATATTGTAGTGGCTTTGGTGACCTTTCATATCAAACATACTTCTTGGGAGGAGTATCCATGACCTATGAGGGGTTATGAATGATTATTCTTGATTATATCGTTGTACATTGGAGAGAGAGCACGTATGAGAGAGAGAGAGAGAGAGAGAGAGAGAGAGAGAGAGAGAGAGAGAGAGAGAGAGAGAGAGAGAGAGAGTAAAAGATAGCCACATTTATGAAAAATAATATATCTATGAGTGAGAGAAATCTATGAGTGAGAGAAAGCTATGAGTGAGAGAAAAATAATATATCTATGAGTGAGAGATTGTGAGAGAAAGCTATGGAACTTTTGAAGAAGAATACTATGCGATGATTTCCATTCAAAGTGGTGTATTCTCTTGTATCTTTGTGGTGCCTTGAAGAATATGGAGAACATAATCAATTCGGTTCAAGTTAAAGCCGTGGGAGAATTATTTCTATGAAGCTACGTGAAGATTTCTTGTTCATGGTGTTCTTTTCCTTGTTGTGGTCACACCAAATATGAAAAAGATGTTTGTTGATGATACAAGATAGATTTTATTGCAGTAGATTTTCCATTTTCTTGGTGTTCCTCTTGGGGCTTCATGTTTTTTATGCACAGCTAGGAAAAAATACCATCAACAAGCATCAAAAGAGGTTGAAAATGAAGAAAATGGCAGCCAAGAGGAGAAGAATTCAATGGATCCTTGGAAAGTTCCTTCTACCACTGAAGAATTGGAGACTCTCATTGACAAAGCCACTTTCTATAAGAAGTTAATCACACAATGGCGGAAACATATTACCATCACGATACAGGCTCTATGTGGTGGACTATTTCCTCTCCTTGTTGAAGCAACGAAGACATGCATCTTGGTGGCAAGTTGTTTAGGAACAAATTGAAGTTCACAAGTTTGTGGAATTGAGAAGACCAATCAATCTACAAGCTACAGTGGAAGGTACAATACTATATGATGAAGTTGAAGCAAGGTTGTTAATGACCTCAGGAAGAGGAGTTCTACCTCCTCCCATGTGCCAGGAATGGTATATCCACCAAATGCAGTCTGGAGGGATAGTTCCCTACCCCTACCCCTAGATGCAAACAATGTCACATTATAGTGCACCGAATCCACAGTGGCCACAGATGGCGGTACCTCAAATGATGGTTCAATCACAACAACAATGGTCTCAAATAGTTCTTCCAAAGGCAACTCAACAACAACAGTGGAACCCTACCAATTGGAACAAACAAGTCCAACAAGAGCTTTGAATCAGAACTAGAATAGAGGACTCTCTGGATCAACCCAATTAGTCCATGTAGTGATTAGAGAGGCTTCCCAAATCCCTACTATAAGTACTCCAGGAGGTGAAAACATGAAGGACTACCTATTCAATTCAATTGCAAGCATAAATAAGGAGTTAATGGATGTGATCACATAACAGCTATAGACGTTGAAGGTGAATATAGCCAACATATCTAGTCTTGCAGTAGCATGAGGTGAAAGAGATGTGATACAGTCTAATACCTTGTGTGGAAAGTGCCATCAAGCGGGACATTTAGCCACTAAATGTACCCAAAAACCAACCATTCCTATAGCCTTCTGTTCATACTATTTAAGGAAGAACCATATAGAGGATATTTGCTCTCTGAAGGAGATGCATGAAAGAAGAAAGAAAGATGAAGAAGCCAGATTCAACTTGTTGGAATCCAAAATGAAAACCCAAGATATCAAACCAAACCCTAGGGAATTCATGCCTGATTTGGGCCCAAGGATGTTTCCCTCTCAAATTTACAGAGGACGATAGTTTGGCAATGGCCAGAGATCAGAGGTGGAGTGTTACGAATGTGGAGAAAAGGGGCATATCTCACCAAACTGCCCCAACCCTAGAATGTCCATGGACTACAAGCCCTTATGCAATCAATGCAAAGGAGAAGGCCACACTGTAAAAGATAGTCCTAGTCCAACTTTGTAAAAGCTACCTTTGATACCCAATAGAAGCAATTAATATTCTTTGATGTAGATAGTACTGCATGTCACCTAAAGGTGGGTATCAATCTTTTGAAAGAAGAACTATTGATCTTGCATGACCTATTGAAGGAAAACTTGATGTGTTTGTATGGTCGTATAAAGATCTGAAGGGTATTGATCTTACAGTATGCCAACATCACATCAACCTAGAGTCTGATGCCAAGCCTATGAGGCAAAGCGACACATGAATCTAAATTACTCCACCCTAGTGAAGGCCAAATTTCTGAAGCTTCTTGAGGCTGAGTTTGTCTATCGAGTGGCCAATAGTGGATGGGTTTTACCCGTTGTGGTAGTACCCAAGAAGAATGGAAAGGTACGAATATGTGTGGACTTCCAGAAGTTGAATTCCAAGATGAAGAAGGATCATTTTCATATCCCTTTCACAGACCAACTGTTAAACACAATGGTAGACCATGAACTCTATTCCCTCTTGGATGGATTCAATAGATATAATCAAGTCCACATCAGAGAAGATGATCAATCCAAAACAACCTTCACAACAGAATGGGGAACCTATGCTTATAGAGTGATGCCATTTGGGATCTATAACACCCCTACTACCTTCCAAAACGAGTGATGATGGTTGCATTCCAAAACCATCTGCATGACTTCATTGAGGTGTACCTAGATGACTTCGTGTATATAGCCCAATCCGTGAGTATTGGGGACACCTATAGCAATGTTTTGATAGATATCAAGAGTATAGGATCTCTCTCAACCCCGACAAAGTGCAGCTTCGGAGTCTCTTCGGGAGTTCTTATGGGCCACATTGTCTATGCACACGGGATAACAACATACCCTACAAAGATTGAGAAGATCGCAGCCTTGATTGTGCCAACCAATCTCAAACAATTGAGTGGATTTCTTGGTCATGTGGGCTATTACAAAAGGTTCATTGCATACTTTGCAACAAAGGTAGCCCCTTGCATAAGCTCCTAAAAAAAGATGCAGAGTTTACACAGACCATTGATTGTGACGAGGCATTCAACACCCTAAAGCAGTGTCTGATTGAAGCACCCATCATGCAGCCTTTTGAGAGTTCCATGTGCACATTAATGCATCAGGTAGAATGCCTAGGTGCAATCTTATACCAATAGGGCCCCTCGAAGTTAGATCAACCTATCTATAATACTAGCCGAAAAGTAACCAACTGAGAAAGGAATTATACCATAACAAAGCTTGAGTGCCTTGCAATAATGTTCACCTTGGAGAAGTTTCGACATTACCTACTATCAAGGCACTTCAACGTCTATGTGGATCATGAGGCCCTATCCTTCCTCATGAGAATAAGATCAAAGTGAAGGAAAGAATGATGAGATGGCTCCTTCTATTTCAAGAGTTCAACTTTGAAGTGTTTACCAAACTTGGTCGCTCCCATGTCCTAGTTGATCATCTATCACGAATCCCTCATAGCGATAAAGAAGAATTGGATGATTCGGACCTCCCCTGATGCTTCCCTTTTTCTAGTCAAAATTGTTAACCCATGGTATGCAGACATAGCCAATCCAATAGTATCCCCCTAGTATCTCTAGCCCGTGAGAAGAAGAAGCTTATGTTGGAATTAGCCCCCTACACCCTCTTAGATGGTGCTCTGTGCAAGAAAGGTAAAGACAAAGTATTGCAAAAATGTGTTGCAGGAGAAGAGATTGGAATTGTGTTGAAAGCATGCCATAACGAGCCTTGTGGAGGACACTTTGCAAGAGAAGCGACAGTCAAGAAGGCCTTGCTTGTAGAATATTGGTGGCCAACCCTCTATAAGGATGCCTATGACTACTACAAATGTTGTGATGCAAGAAAAAGTATTGAAAAAATGTGTTGTAGGAGAAGAGATTGGAATTGTGTTGAAAGCATGCCATAACGAGCCATATGGAGGACACTTTGCGGGAGAAGCGGCGGCTAGGAAGGCCTTGCTTGTAGAATATTGGTGGCCAACCCTCCATAAGGATGCCTACGACTGCTGCAAATGTTGTGATGCTTTACAAAAAATGGGAAAGCCTACCAAATCCAGCACCATGCCATTGCAACCTATCCTTCCCCTAAAGCTCTTTGAGAAGTGGGGAATTGACTTCCTAGGCCCTATTGATCCGCCAACCACCACAGAAGGAAATAGAATAGATACATCTTGGTCTATAGTGACTATGTGATAAAATGGTTTGAAGACAAGGCTCTGAAGAAGGATGATGGCAACAACATGGCCCTATTCCTGTACGAGAACATCATCACCCGTTTTGGCGGGCCCCTAGAGCTCGTAATAAGTGACCAAGGTACTCACTTTCTCAACAAGATTATGGAAGAATTAATAGATTGGTACATGATACACCATCATAAGTCCACACCCTATTATCCTCCCAGAGCCAACGGCCAAGTCGAAGTTACCAATTGCATCCTTTGCTTGATTCTCACAAGGACGATTGTTGCCTCGAGTCTATTCATTGGTATATAAATACTATATATCATGTACGTTCATGGCATGTTTTATATATCCTTATGTAACCTAATTTGTGATATTTTCTTAACCCTTATGTGACTTTTTACCATAATTTATAAATCCCTTACTATAAGTTTGTTTTTTTCATAAAAGAATTTAACAAATTCTTATGTAATAGATACAAAATACTAGCTCTATCATAGAATTGATCACAAACTAGTTGAGGCATGAATTCAAGCTATTCTGTGGAAGGGTGCAAGCATATTAATAGTTCTCACCACAAAAGGGTGTGTCTACAGAAGATATGACAAGTGGGCACAATGTGCGACCAAATGTTTGCTATGCTAAAAAAGTTTGTTGATCTAAAAATGCATTCTAAACTTGATTATCTCATTAAAAAATCCCCATAACATATAAGATCCCACTATTTCCAAGCTTTCATTAAAAATAAAGCGATCCTAGAAAGTTTTACCACATTTTAACATTGCCTAAAATTCACAAGCTATGATGTACATGTGCTGATAAGCTAGTTGCTCAAGCCTACTTCAAAGTGAGCAAGAAGTGAGCCTTCTAGGTCTTTAAACATGAAAATTAAAATAGAAATAGAAGAATATACAGTTTTGCCATTATAATACTATCTTTGAGCTCTCATACATTGTGATATTGATCTTAGTCTTGTCTTTTAGTTATAACATTGGACTATATCATTGCATCTTTTGTATCTAATTCATCTTAAATGATTGACGTCTCCACCATTTCTACAAAGCATATCAATAACAAATGCACGCACACACACACACATTCTAAAGATAACAAGAAATAAACACTCAAAATTTTTAGTTAGTTAATATGAATTCTTAACAAAAGCCAAAGAATATGAGTTTAACTTGTAGCTAAAAAAGATAGCTATATTGAAGGGAAAAATATATTGCCTTTCTATAGTCCACAACTAAATTCCAGATTTATTTGCATGAAGATGTAAATAAAAGTAGGATCTTTTACATTTACATCTATACAAAAATTATCTCATTTTCTTTTATAAAGTAGATATGGCTATACAAAAAATGTGTATATACAAAATTTTCCTCTAGGCCATGCATTCTACTCAACACCTCAACATTGTTGAAGCTAGAGTTCATTGTCATTTTCATATACGTAGATACATCATTGTAATCCACTAGTTATGTTCATGAAGAAAATATAAATATATAAGAAACTAAAATCAAGGGAAATGCTAAGAATAAGCTTAATAAGACTTTATTTTTAGTCATTTTATGTAGCAAGCAACATTACAGGAGAGACAAAGTGATGTTCCTTTACCTATCTCAATAGTCCTTTACAAATTCATTGAAGATCTTCCAATCATTTTCATCAAGTTCATATTTATTATTTTTACAATCATATGTGAGATTTGCAAGGGCAATGATACTTTCAATATCCACCAGATCAAGGTCTGTCAAATCACATGTAAAACTCCTTGGCCCCTTTGATTTTTGATACCATCCAAATTGAACCTCCATGCCTAATGGTCTATCTGAGAGACTAAACTCTCTTTTGTACTCCACATAGGCACTGCTAACTTTTCTTCTCATCTTTTGAAATTGTCCCAAGTACCACACACTTTGAAATTTATTTTTTCTCATACATTTTGAAGAGCTCGGCTTTGATGTTCCCATTGGTATTCTCTTCTTGAAAGAATACAACACAATCTGAACCAATGCCAAATAGATTATCATTTGTCTGAGTTTGATACTTCTCCTCCTTATTGTAATATACTCCTTGTTGTACCCTTGTAAGCCTCTCTTTGGACAACATGGGACTACCATTAAGTTGAATTACCAATGTAGACTTAAAAAGAAATCTACTATTCTCAAGCTCCACTACTGGGTTCACTTTATCTTTTCTCTCATCATTTTCATCCAACATAAAATATACTACATGTCTTATCTCACTTGTAGATGCATCCTCCTCTGAATCCATTCCATCATTTGTAAAGAACTGAAGATTCCTCATCTGTATCAGCCTACCTTGCAAACTTGAATTGGTATAAGCTTGAAAAAAGCCCTCGGACCAAGGCTCCAACCACCATTTCTTATCCTCTTTACCCTTTGGCTTCATTTGCAAACCTTCGCAGATCTATTGAGAACTTTGTAATCCCCTTTTCAAGTCATCAATGATCTTTTCATCAGTTGAAACACATTTATAACCACCTAGATTTGTTTCTTTGATGTTCTCTTTGAGATTTAACTTTTTCCATATGTGTTCTTGTTTCTTATGGGCCCGTGTTTATTTCACACCATCCTCCTTGCATTCAAAATGTGAAAGCCTATTCAAGATTCCTATACTATGCAACATGTTCATCAAGTCATAAGTGCACTCTGGCCCAACCATGCTACCAACTTTGCTGAAAAAGATTTCAACTGCATCAGATCTAGTTAGATGTATTGGAAGCATCTTATCTGGATGGAAGTCTCTAAAATATTTTATTAGTAGTACAATGAAGTGCCATGAGAGTTGTACATTTAAGAATGCCTCCTTACTAATAAAATTCTTTGATAATGTATACGTGGCATGTTTTAAAATCCAAGATCTCCAGAGTTGGAAGAAGAATGCCACTTTTGCTGCTAAATTGACTCTCTCCACCAAGCTCACGTATGGAGACAAGAAAATATCAATGTAGTCTCTAGCAAATTCAAGATAGACTTGTGTTCCACGCCTTTCTATGCTTTCCAATATTTGTTAACTCTCCCAAACACCATTGGACTTGCCTGCTACATATCCTCTATGCTGCAACCCAATTTTGACAATCATCTTGTTTGATATCTATTTCCTTAAGAATATGTTTATCAACAGAAAAAGAATCATAAAAAATGGTAACATGATTCAAATTAACCCAAACATCCCCAAGATCCAATTGATGCTTTGGTTTGTTGAGAAAATTGACTAGCTTTTTTCCATTGTGTATAGAATCCTGATTCATGCATGCCGAGTGCATGCCCAAAACCTCTCCATTTCATAATTTGCCTGAAAGAGGCCATCCATCCCGTCCAATCTCATATCGAGCACCACTCTTATTGACATAATTAGCTAACATTAATTTTCTTTGTCGACTATCTCCATTTGATGCATGCCCAATAATAGGACCTACTTTTGATTTGAGCTTCTTATCCCACAATGTCAAAATTTCAATCCACTGTCTATGAACAAAACTTGCATCAAATCAATAACAAGTACAATGAGGAACCACAACCAAGCATGGAAGTGCTTCATGAACTGGATTTGTGACAAATACTCTTTCATAACTACCAATGATATGAGTCTCAAATGCATCAACAATGATATCATAACCTACTTTTCCTTCACCAACTTTAATAATGTGTGATGTCCCACATTCATGGATTGAAGACTTATATCCATCAAATCCAACAAGAGTATCATCTTTGGGATTCTACCTATGATGAAAATAAAATCTTAAAAATTGATTGATAATATTTTTTGCAAGTCAAAAGAACAAATATTTCAGTATGTTTACCTTATCTGCTTCTTTATAGCAGTCTCATCTTCCACTGAGACAAAGGGAATGTTTTATGTAATTTCATGTTTTTCTTTTTCCTTTTTGATATATTTCAGTAATAGCATCAAAGATATATCCTTGTATCTTGAGGATAAAGTGGGTGGCTTGTCTATGTCCTCTCGTTGTTGCTGGGTGGCTTGTCTATGGCCTCTTGTTGTCGTTGAGAGTGAAGGGCCATTTAGGTTAGCAGTGAGGAACTCATGCAACCTTGGACCACCCCACATCTTTGCAACCTCAAACAAAGATTTTGTATTTGTACTATATCATTGACGTTCCTTTGATTTACCATGTTTGTAGCTATATCTTGTAAAAAGTCCCATAAAGCAAGCTTTCCACCAAATTTTCCCAATCTCTGAGCTTCTACTATATTGTTACAAAATCTCTTGATATCTTTTCGATTTAGAGACTCCATGTTGGCTTCATGTAAACTCCTTATTTTCACTAAGAGAACTGCAAGCCGAGACTTACTCATCCCCATAACTTGAGATTAAAATCTCTTACATGTCATTTGGCAACAAGTGTTGTTTGTGAAAGGGAAGTGTAACCCAGGAGGAAGAAGCTTGGTGGTGAGAGCTATGGTGGATGGAGAGCAAGAGCAAGAGAGAGAGTGAAACTCAAAGTGAGAACTCCAATAACCACAATGTGTGGCCGGGCCTTCCTTTATTCAAAATGTCACTAAAAGAATAAAGAATAAGTGATTGTGATGGGCGCTCGCCACCTGTAGTGTGCAGTGGCGGGTACTATCAATATAGTAATACACGGGCGGCTAGGCAGAGGCACCTTTACCTCCAACAACCTCCCACTTAAAGGCGAATCTACCCCAGTTAGAGAGGAAAGAAAAAGAAAGGCCAATACAACATGTACACATGTACAACAGGATGAGGAAAAGGATGTCATCTCATCCAACACCCATCAATCTCCTGAGGAAGGCAAAGCACTCTGTAGTGAGGCTCTTCGTGAGCAAGTCTGTAGGATTTTGCTCAGTTGGAATCTTGACAAGGTCAACAGACTTGTCCTCAATGACCTTGCGAATGAATTGATACCTCACCTCAATATGTTTCGTCTTCGCATGGAAGACTGGATTCTTGGCCAACTGAATGGCACTCATAGAATCTGAATGCAGTGTAGGAATAGCATCTATTATGCCAAGGTCTACAATCAAATGGCCTAACCAGATAGCCTCCTTGCAAGCCTTTGTGGCTGCAATATACTCGGCCTCTATAGTAGAAAGAGCCGTACACTTTTGCGCCTTGGAAATCCAAGAGATAGCCCCTCCAGCATAAGTGAACAAATAGCCAGAAATGGACTTCCTACTATCTGCATGTCTTGCATAATCAGAGTCAGTGTACCCCACGACTCTTATATCCTTACTGCCATAGCAAATACACATATCTATTGTTCCCTTCAGGTACCTCATGGTACCCTTCACAGCATCCCAATGTTTCTTGCCAGGTGTAGCCATATAACGTGCCACAACCCCAACTGCAAAAGAAATATCTCGATGGGTGGCTATCATGGCATACATAAGACTGCCCATGGCTGATGCATAGGGAATCTTGGCCATCTCGGCCCTTTTCTCATCTATTTGCGGACAATCGGCCTGTGAAACCTTCACATGAGAAGGTAATGGACAGCCAATAGACTTAACATCGTGCATACGGAAGTGCTCAAGGACTTTATGAATATACTCCCTCTGTGGACAGATAGAGTAGTCCCTGAGATCTATCGCACGTAATGTGCATACCAAGTATATGAGAGGAATGTCCCAGATATTTCATCTCAAAGTGCTTCTTGAGCTGAACCTTAAGAGCATCTAACTCCTCATGAGCTTTCCTTGCTAAAAGCATATCATCCACATAGAGTACCAAAATCAGTAAAGAGCCATCACAGGCTTTCTTTGTGTACAAGCATGGATCCATAGCACTGTGGCTATAGCCCTATGACTACATTAATGCATCAAAATTATGGTACCATTCCCTAGGTGCCTGCTTCAAGCCATATAGACTCTTCTTTAGCTTGCACACTAGGTGTTCCCTGCCAGGGTCTGCAAAGCCCTTAGGCTGCTCCATGTAAATCTCATCATGCAAGTCCCTATGTAAAAAAGCCATCTTGACATCCATCTGGTATAATCCAGGTCAAGTTGTATAACTAAAGCCAAGACTAAGTGTAGGGTGGTCATCTTGTGACCATAGGAGAAAAGACTTCATCAAAGTCAACACCATGCTCCTTCTTAAAATCCTTAGCAACCAATCGAGCCTTGAATGTCGGCTTGAGATGTCCAGGGGTACTTTTCAACTTGTATAACCACTTGCATGGCAAAGCCTTCTTACCTTGAGGCAAGGAAACCAAATTCCAAGTCTGATTCTTATGCAATGAGTCAAGCTCACACTGCATAGTTCTCTCCCAAGAGTGACAATCACCCTTGTGCATAGCCTCATCATAAGTGAGAGGCTCTCCTGTATCCGTAACCAATATATAATCCATAAAGGGTGCAAAACGGTCAGGAGGTCGTTTATCTCTAGTAGAACATCTCAACCAAGGATCTGCTACCTGACCAACATCTTGTCTAACATCAGCATGTCTAACATTTGGGCCATGAGCATTAGGTGATGCTACACACTGTCTAGCTGGCCGTGGAGTGGGTTGAACAGGAGCAAGTGGCTCCTCTTGAAAGATAACTCTGCATACCTCAACCACTTTCTCAGGTTGCATATGCATTTTGTCCTCATGAAAGATGACATCATGGCTGCGGATCACTTTCCGTGCCTACGGATCCCATAGATGATAATCCATCTCTCATGCATCTCCATAGCCAATGAAAATGTATTTGACACTTTTACGATCCAGCTTATTGCATTTGTCCTTGGGCACATGGCACAATGCCTCACATCCAAAGACATGCAAATGATCATAAGAGGGGGGTTGCCTACCCATACCTCCTCTGCAACCAAAAATTCAATGCCACTACTAGGAAACTTGTTAATGAGATGCACTGCAGTAGTAACTGCCTCAGCCCAAAAGTGTTGCCGTAAGGTAGCTTAGCTAAGCATGCTACGTACCCTTTCCTGAATGGTCCTATTCATGCGTTTCGCCATACCATTCTGGGGTGGGGTGTAAGGGGAAGTCAATTGATGCTTAATACCCCACTCATCACAAAACAACTCAAAATCACGTGATACATACTCACCCCCATTATCTGACCTTAGGCATTTTAGCCTTTTCCCAAACTGGTTCTCTACTAATGCAAGCCAACGCTGAAATGTGTCTAAGACATCGGATTTTCTCTTTATGGGATAAGCCCAAACCTTAAGTGAGTAATCATCTATGAAAGTAACAAAGTACTTTGCCCCACCAAGTGACTGACAAGGCATGGGTCCACATACATCTGAGTACACAAGAGCCAAGGGCTCACCCATGCGTTTCTTACCAGACTTTTTATGCATATTTCTAGTCTGCCTACCATACAAACAATGATCACAAGAATCAAAATACGAAGAATCAAAAGGTGGAAGATACTGCAAAGCACGGAGCATTTTCATTCCTTTAAGGGACATATGTCCCAAACGAGCATGCTAGAGGGATACATGGGGGATAGAACCCACAGACAAAACATGATCCAAGGTAGCTCCAAATACAAGGGATAGAGTCTGCTAGACTTGGCACCTCTTACAAGCACAAGCCTGCCACGAGTAATCTTCCATGTAGAGTCTCCAAAAGACACAAAAATACCCTGCATCATCAAGCTTTCCATCTAACATAATGCTACGAGTCAACGCAGGTACATGGCGTACATCATGCAAAACAAATGAACTACCAGAAGGAAATTCCAGCCTGACATCTCCAATGCCCAAAATTTCAAGAGACCTGTCATCACCAAGACGCATAGAACCAGAGATGGTATGATAGGTATGAAACCAATCTCTACAGGGTGTCACATGAAATGATGCACCCAAATCCAAAAGCCAGAACTATGCATACATAGAATGTATCTCAGAAGCCTGTAAGGTATCGCATGAAGAAGCTGCAAGTATGTAATCTTCATCTGAATCAATGGCTTGCATGACATTAACCTCTTCTATCTTCACACTGGACTTTGTAGGTACAAACCTACTCTCAGAAGACTTTTCCTGCACTTTCTCTTTTCCCTTTTCCTTGCACTTATCATCGCGCATCTTATGGCACTGTAGCCTAATATGTCATGCTTTCCCACAATAATGACAGGTAAGATCAGAATTTCATCCACGGGACTTACTGCGACCACATGACTTGGACTTGGACTTCTAAGAGTCCCTGCCCTTATGATCATTATCATGCCTACCATGTCTGCCACCTCTAACGCATGTGAAGAGTGGGAAGCATCATTTTTTCTCATGTTGATTTACTCAATCAATAAAGCACTCTCAACATCTTTGGTTTTCATCCCATCAAGCTTGTTCGTGCATATGGCAGTACGGAAGACGTCCCATGATTCAGGAAAAGTGCCAAGCAGAAACAACGGGTGCAAGTTGTCTTTGAACTCAATACCCTATGACAACAGATTCTTCATGATAGCATGAAATTGACTGAAATGAGATGATAGGGATGTCCCCTCCTTCATGCAAAGGTCCCTTAACTACTTCAGCCAATACATCTGTGACACAGGACTCTACTGTGTATAAATCTCCTGAATCTTCTCCCATAAATCCCATGTGCTCTGATTCTCATCTTCAACAACATTATGATGGACCTCTTCTAAGAGTGAAAAGATAATGGTAGACTTGCATAGCTCATCAACTTCCATCCAAACATCATCATCTATATCCTCGGGTTTAACACCCTTGAAACGCAAGGATTTAATATGCAACTTCTGTACCAAAATCTACCATATCTTGGACTTCCAATACCCATATTTGGTACCATCCAACTTGGCAATGTTAAAGAGAGATGTGTCTTTCATATGACCAGCCATACTGTCCCAAATCAAAGCAAAATTGCAAAATTGCAGGTTGTTGTAATTAGCAAAAAATGCACTAAAACCACTGCTAAAATTGGCTAAAAGAGTGGATATCACCAAGAGAATCACGTGTCCACCAAATATGACCAAGATAACATCAAACAGTAAGCATTGCCCTCATAGAAGTGCTCGAAATCTGCATATTTTAGCTTATTAGAATAAATGTCAGCAGTATGTAAAACTATCCCAAGGTGAACCGATCACTGATACATATGTCACTGCAGTTGCCAGTATCAATATACATCCAACAATGAGTGTCAAGGGGCAAGAAGGTACCAAGAACTGTCAAAGCAATAACCTGTCAGGCAAGAGACATCTCATAGGTCTAGAAGCCATGCATGTAATGGGTCTCGGGGTAAGAGAAGAGACCAAGTACAAGCACAACTGATAGAGCAAGAAGCAATGCATAACCATCCAAGATGCATACAAAACTGACAAACCTGTGATAGAGATAGGTGCCTGCCCCAATACGCGTATCAAATCATCCCACTACAAACGAATTACAGATATAAAGCTCTCAAGAGAGCAAATGCATGCAACTATCCCACAAGCTCAAGCTCAAGTATAAGTGAGACTATGTGTACATCCAAATATACTAAGAGGCTCCCACTAGAAGCAAAGTTAGATGCAAATAGAGCAAGCAATGCTCTAATAGATCGAGTACATAGCATCAGACATGCCAAATCCCAGTAGGGTACATCCAGAGCATAAATCCCAAGTTATCTCAGACCTGTAAAGCATAAGCTTGAAAGCATTCAAATAGCATGTAACTGACAACCAAATGTAATGCCCAGTAGGTCCAAAATTCTCAAATACATATGAAGATAAAGCTCCAAATGACTGTCAAGCATGGACAAACCAAGTGGCATCTAGATCTGACCAAAGCATAAATGTAAGAAGCCTAAATGTCAAGCAGTGACAATAGGCATAAACCAGTCCAAAGCATGGCAACTGAAGCCAAATGCCAGTGAATGATGACCAAGGCGGAGCCTAATCTAAGATCAAAAGCATCCCAGAACCAAAAAGAAGCATTTGACAATCTCCAAATACATCGATATGATCATTGAAATCTCCGGTAAACACCCTGGATCCAAGAACCAATGCATACACCAAGTAAATGAGCTTCAGCCCACTGTATTACAACAGCATATTTACTATCAAATAAAGCTCAATCGATGCCCAAATCAGTCCCGAAGCATAGTCATAGCATTCCATAAAATACGGGCATCACTGAGCATCAATAGGCATCAAACGGGCAATGCCAAGAAGCATCAAATAGTAAATGGCAAGTGCTGCCCTGTTTTGATAGTTCTGGGACTGTGGATAGAGCAATGGCTAAAGGTGGAAGCACTAAATCAGTCACCGGGGAGTCCAATGATGATCGAGAAGGTTGCTAACAGTGCCAGGAAGCCGGGGAAGGAGTTGGAAATGCTAGGAGGAGATCAACCTAGCCCCCTAAAAATGCGCCGCATTTTGTGCTTGTTGCTCCTAGGGACTAAGGGGTCTTCAGCACTGCTCTTGAGCAATTGGCAATGTTGAGGGGGCTCTGATGCAGCCCTGCAAGGTGCCAATGGAAGGTCGGAAGATTGGGAAGGATGCGGGAGATCAAAACATACCTACAAATGAAGATGCCATGGGTGCCATTGAAGCTCGGGTTGAAGCTCTTCAAATTCAGGCTGAAGAGAATGCCGAGCAAGCTCCAATTCCTTTGCTCTAATACCAATTGAAAGGGAAGTGGAACCAGGAGGAAGAAGCTTGGCGGTGAGAGCTATGGCGGATGGAGAGCAAGAGCAAGAGAGAAAGGGAAACTCAAAGTGGGAACTCCAACAACCACAATGTGTGGCCGGGCCTTCCTTTATTCAAATTATCACTAAAAGAATAAAGAATAAGTGACTGTGACGGGTGCTCGGCACCTACAGTGTGTAGTGGCGGGTATTGTCAATGTAGTAATATACGGGCGGCTAGGCGGATGCGCCTTTGCCCCCAACAGTTTGCCTAAGCTCTTGTCTAGTGAGGTAGTCCAATCTTCTACCAAATCTTGTTCCCTTATTTTGTATCTTTTGTTGTACTAGCTTCTCCTTATATATTCTCATTCTAAAGTCATTAAGCTTGGATATACTTTTGCAACGACTACAAGAGAAGTCTTTGAATGGTTGCCCATTGGTTGAAACATGTTGACGATTAACATGATGAAAGAAACCATCTATTTGAAAACATGTTCTTCCATCATCTAGACTTACCCTAGTAAAAGGTTATGTGAACCAAAGTTTACCACAACATTGACAATCTTATAAAGGTTTCACATTGATTTTCTTCTTATTCACTTCAATAATGTGGCTTCATAAACCCCAACATAACAAGTTTAAACTTATCAATAGATTTCTATTATCCTCATGGTCATTAGGAGAGGGGGGCAATGAATCACCTTGGGCTGGGGGACTCCCCACCTTTGTAGAAAACAAAAACTTGCTAAGAGATGCTTGCTTTGGATCATGTGTCGTTCCCTTTCGAGGACGTCCATGCAAGTCTATATTTAATGGCTTGGATTTCTCAACCTCCTTTGAAAACGACTTTGTGTGTGCAAGATTGACTTTGTGTGTTCAGTTAAAATAGTATATAAATTGGACCTTAAAGGGCACAAATGTAACCATGTGTCATCGTACTTGCATCTTACATGAGCAAATTTTTTGTCTTTGAAGTCCTGTAATGTAGCTGCAATGACTTCAAAATCCCAATGAACTCAGTACTAAGTAGTGATGGAGGACGACTTTTTCAGATTCTTAGCCATGATATGTGGTTAAGAACACACATTATGTGATTGTCATCATTGTTACTTAATGCCACGGCTTGTATAAACTTGATGCTTATAATAGACAATCTCATTTGGATGCTATGGTTGTGGCTACTTCCACTACCTTACCTATTGTTGCTAAGTTATGGCATGCTCGTGGCTTTCAAATTTAGCAGCTTGTCCCACTTGTACAAGGATGATATGATGCATGAGTAGTTAGAAATTGGGTGGGGACCATTGTACCTCCCCTTCTTGAGAAGCCACCCATCTTAGTATTGCTTACGCCAGGTCACGCGTAACTGTAAGTTTCCTATAATTGGGCTAACCATCTAGCCCCCAAATCCTTAACGTGATGGATGACCTCCGGTCTATCCAATCATGGAAGTCTTCTTCAATTTGGCCTAGGTTTCAAAACTAATCTCAACTCATCGTCACTGCATGAATAGTTTTCTCTAGCAAGTGTGGATTGCATTTCCAACATCCCCCCTTAAGTCACACCTTGGTTGAGGTCCTAGTGCCAACCAAGTTCAACAACCTAACTTTGATACCAAGAAATTGGGTGGGGGTCCTTGTACCTCCCCTTCCCAAGAGATCACCCATCCTAGTATTATTCATGCTAATGCATGCTTAACTGGAAGTTTCCATAATTGGGCTTGCCATCTAGACCCCAAAACCTTAAGGTGATGGATGACCTCCCATCTATCCAATTATGAAAATCTTCTTCAATTAGGCCTAGGATTCAAACCTAGTCTCAATTTATCATTGTTGCACCGATAGTGAGCTAGTTTTCTCTAGCAAGTGTGGATTGCATTTCCAATATGATTTGCTCAAAATACATGTCTCATAAGCACATATATGTGGAATTTTTTTTCTTGGCAAGTTGCATAGATTTAACTTTCTCAAGGATGGGAGTACATGTGCATAGAGATGTATATGATACTATACGCACTCCCTCTCTTAGTGGATGCATCTTCTTTGTTACCTTCATTGATGATTATACACGTTAATATTAGGGGGGCCATAATGCTTTGCTTAGTATTGTCTTCGGCATTAATGAAATGTGCACATGTGCTGTGAAAGCCAATGATGTCATAATGAAGGGGCAAGGACCCTGAGATCATGCTGAGATATCACAAGGTGTCAAAGGAAAAAATTATTATAAGCTACATTGCATAGTCACAAGTGATGCAAGATGGAATGAGGACAGGAGAAAGGGGATAAGACACTAGACACTAGGAGAAATTGTTGTCACGTGACTATATAGTCACACGGAATGGGATGTGGGACAAAAAATAAAAATCTACCATTCCACAATCAAGTCCAAAAATGACCATCACTTGTGTGACTATGCTATATTGGTCAGACTTAGTGATAGTTTTGGCCTAGGGTATTTAATTTGCAAATAAGTGTTAGTGGTGATGCTAGGAACTATGCATTAATCAAGTAACTTATGTTAATTCAAGGGATAATTAATACTCAAGACTACCTGATGGCCTAGCCAATTTAATTGTGGTTGGTCACACTTAATTTTTTGGGCCAAGACCTCGCCAAGACAAGGGCTAAAATTAATTTTCAAAAAGCTTCAACGACTGAAAATTGGCTACTTTTCACATTGACAAAGAAGAGGAATACATGTCAAAGTAATTTACATCATTTCTTTCTTCAAGCAACATTATTCATCAATGCACTACCCCTTATACCACAACACAATGGTCTTGCCAAGCACAAGATAAGATCTCCTATGAAGATGCTAGATGTATGCTTAAGGGAAAGTCTTTGCGAAACAAGTTTTGGTTGGATGTGATTCTTACAACTTGCTATGTGTTGAATCATTCACCTACTTAGGCATTAAACTGCCACATCTTATGAGGCATGGAATGGCAAAAAGCTAGTAGTCACTAGAAATAGTCTTTGTTGAAAAATTCAGAAATGCATTTACTAGTTTGCAAACACCAACCAATTGTTGGCCTCGAAGATATGTTTGATTCACTTATGCCATTATTCAGATTATTGCTAGAGATTGTTAAGCATGCATCCACACAATCTCATGCACCATTACAGCAAATTCAATAACTTTTTTGCACTGATCTTTAGTTTACTTTTCACTCCATTGAGATAATAGATCATGATGATGCAAAGATTACACAAAGAGCTGCCATCCGTGAAGCAAAAACAACGCCTAGATGGTTGTTAGATACCTTATGACATAGCAAACAAGCTGCCCCTTTTCCCAAACGTCTCATAAGGTATCAGGGAGCTTTATAGATTGTGTTTATTGGCCACTACTTGTAGTGAAGAGCCTCTTTGTGTTGAGGATGCTTTAGAGGATACACATTGGCTAGATACCATGCGATCAAAGTTACAAAGCATTGATGAGAGCAATACTTGGAAGTTATGTGACTTGCCTAAGGGCAAGCGCGTCATCGACACTAAGTGGGCCTTTAAGCTTCAACATCATGCAAAAAATAGCATTGATTGTGACACAAAGCTAGAATTTTGTCAAAGGGTTATGCTCAAAGACAAGGCATTGATTACAAAAATACATGTGCACCCATATCACGTGTGACAACCATCCATATAGTCATTTCTTTGATTGCACATCATGGTTGAAATGTGCATCAACTTAACATTAAGCTCCTATATGGTGACTTTAATAAAGAATTATACATCAACCAACCACCATGGTTTGTGTGAGAGGATATGGAAAAGAAATTCTACCATTTGCAAAAAGTTTCATATGGACTAAATCAAGGCACCACGAGCATGGTATGAGAAGATTCCGACTTTATTGGCCTAGGCTTTTAAAACATCTTGAGTAAGAGCAGCCTTTACATTAAATAGGAGGGGCATGATCTTCTTATTCTGAGCTTCTATGCTGATGATATGCTCTTCATAGGGGGAAATGAGCAAACAATTTCAACGTTTAAGGCTGATTTACAACAAGCATTTCCGATGATAGATCTTGGCCACTTGCTACTACCTTGATATCCAATTTGATATTGTTGAGAGGAGCGTTATTTTGAGGTAATCCAAGTACATTGGACACCTACTACAACATTTTCAATTTGAGGACTACAAACCTATTTATGTCTTTGTTGAATCAAGCTACCTTTTATCTCTTTAGGATACCATGATACTTTTGACACTTCACTTTATCAACACGCAGTTGCACATTTGATCTATTTGTGCAATACATGGCCAAACATTCATAGACTCTATCCGAGTTGAGTTGTTTTATGCATAGCCCAAGCTCATGGCATTGGCAGTTTATAGGATTTGAACCTGGTTCAAAGCCCTTTGACATGGATTGCTTAGTATGAGAAAGAGCTCCCCACAAGTAGTTAAATGTGTCTTCTAACACTTGAAACACATGCAAGCTTTGGGACTGTTTTACCCTTGCACCACCTCTACTTCCTTGCATGCTTTTATAGTCAATGACTAGACAATTGCCAAGACCCATAGAAAACTTATTCCTTCAAGCATTCCAAGAGAGCACTAATGGCTACCTCTCACATAGCCGACGTGCTATCCCTCTCTATGAGTGTAGTGAGCTTACCTTGATGTCCGATTGAGTTACTTCCTCTCTCTAGCACTCAGATAGCTCCACAATTCATGATGCAAGCTCAAGCATCCTCAAGCCTCTTCCTCCAAGCTCCATCCTCCATAGCCACGTGCGAGATGAGAGAAGAGAAGAGAAGAGAAGAAGAAGAGAGAAGAAGGTGGAGGGCTTCACCTCCAAGATCCCTCACCCTCACACACTCACTCCCTCAATCACTCACACTCCCTCTCTCAAGCTCTCACAAGCAAGCAAACAAGAGAAGAGAAGGAGAGAAGAAGAAGAATATACTTTGCCACACACCAAAGAATGAGATCTTCATTCAAATTTCAACTTTATATACAAAACCCTAAATCCCTTTTGGACGATCATTTCCTTATCCCCTTTTTACATGGTCGCCCATGGCCTAGGCCTTTTTCCCATTGTCCTCCTATCTTCTTCCTAGCTTCCTTTCTACCACCCACCTACATTTACAACTCACACAGGAGGGAGCCTGGCGCTCTTTTACAAAAAGTTTTAGGGGTGTTGTTGGGGGTAAAGGTGCCTCTGCCTAGCTGCCTATGTATTACTACATTGACAGTACCCACCACTTCACACTGCAGGTGGTAGGTGCCCATCACAGTCACTTATTCTTTATTCTTTTAGTGACATTTTGAATAAAGAAAGGCCCGGCCACACATTTTGGTTGTTGGAGTTCCCACTTTCGAGTCTCTCTCTCTCTTGCTCTTGCTCTCCATCTGCCATAGCTCTCATTGCCAAGCTTCTTCCTCCTGGGTTCTACTTCCCTTTCAATTGGTATCAGAGCAAAGGCATTGGAGCTTGCTCGGCATTCTTCTCAGCTGGATTTGAAGAGCTTCAACTCAAGCTTCAATGGCAGCCATGGCACCTTCATTTGCAGGTATGTTTTGATCTCCCACCTCCTCCCTGATCTTCCAGCCTTCATTCGGCACCTTGCGGGGCTGCGTCGAAGCCCCCTAATCTTTGCTAAGTGCTCAGTAGCACTATTGAAGACCCCCCAGCCCCCGAGAGCAGCTAATGCAAATTGTGGCACTTTTTTAGGGGGCTGGGCTGATCTCCTCCTGGCATTTTCAGCTCCTTTCCTGGCTTCCCAACACTGTCTGCAACCTTCTCGATCATCTTTGGACTCCCCGACATTGGATCTTGGCTTGGCTCCCGACGATCGATATGAGTGCTTCCACCTTCAGCCATTGCTGTATACACAGTCCCAGGACTGTCATAAATAGGGCAACACTTGACATTTAATGTTTGATGCTTCCTGGCATTGTCCATCTGATGTCTATTGATGCCCAGTGATGCCTGAATGTTGTGAGGTTTCTCTTCCAACAGACCCGAAGGAGTCCTCTAATAGTCTACTGAAATTCATATCCATGCACATCACCATCCCGTCTCCCAAGGGAAACCTTGGACTTAGTTGAATATGGGAATCTCAATTCCACTTCAGGGGGGAAGCGTGGACAAGTCACCCTAACAGCAATCTAATGCCCACCTAAGAAAGACCACTTTGTAATCAATCAAAGGTAGGAGTGAGGTTAATACCGCACTTGGTTCAAAGAGAGTGAGAGACAAGGGAGAGTGTAACTTGATAGCCCTACCCATAAGGTAAAATCTCAGCTCCAACCCCCTAAAACGGTGTTAAATCTGGTAACTAATTCTGCCGGTATTGGGAGGGTCACTACTTAATCAGCTCTATCTAGTGTTGGAAAGTTACTCGACTAATCGGGTCCACCCAGCCACAGGCGTCCAATCGTCAGGATCGAAGCCTCCCACTTTCCTCGATGGGTTTGCTTAGTTTTATAATTAGCAAAGTATATTATCACACTGTTTGGACGTATACAATCAGTTTCTTTTTATTACACCGTTAGACTAGGTTCATTAAACTCAACCTTTAGTACATAACAAACAATTCGAAAAATTAGATACTTTATTTCATAATAACATCCAGAGCCATCACTCCGCAGAGTGGTACAAAATCGCCTTTCCGCAGAAAGACACCGTCCAACCTAGGATAGGACCTTCCAATCCCTCAGGATTGGGCTATATGTGATCGCACTCCGTTTGCAATCAATAGGGAAATTTACTGGCTCAGAGCCCCTTTAAGATTCCCTGAGCCTCAGGAACCATCCTACAAAAACAGGGGCACTTACCACTCAGCCCTTTGTCCTCTTAGGTGCTCAAGTGATCAAAATAAAAAAAACCTACCTCCCTCGAGAGCGTAGGACCCCCACCCACAGGTGAGTTTTTCCACACTCTGCAAAGTGTAAGGGAGGATTGGGTTGGGGACCCCAATGTCCTGAACCACCACAATCCATATCTCATCTGTATGTGCAAGCATGGAAGCATAAGAGCCATAACTCATCATTCACAAATGCCAAAGTAGTCATAACCATAAGATATTTTTACCAGTTGTCAATGAGATGCATAGGATATATCCCCTTCATCAATTTTAGTATTCCTTCTTAAAAAGGATTTAATAATATTAACATGCTTTTACAAGTCTAAGTGAGTTCTAACCAATCGTAATCCTTTTCTTATGTACTAACCTGATTATCTCTGTTTAACCATCCATCATGCTTACGGTTTATAGCTGCGACCTCTATTTGTTGTGGGATGGCTGGTTCTTCAGTTTGAATGGGTTCGGGGTTAACTTCCACTTGTGCTTTAGTATCGTGTTGAGTTTCATCAGCAACAGCGTCGGCCACTTTCTTGTGTTGGGGAGGTCTCTGAGCTGAGCGTGACCTCGCTCAGCATCTCGATGTCTCTTGGGAGCCATGGAAAAAGCTTGATGGGTTCAGGTAGCGCTTTCACGTAGGGGTGGAGAGAGAGAGAGAAAGAGAGGCTCGACCGATTTGTAGTAGAGCTTCGTTGTGTCAATAGCAGTCGAGAGACTTTTGCATGCACCGTTGTGTTGTCCTTCACATGACGCTCTACCCCTGTTTATATAGTAGTGAGAGGGGGGGAATAAAGAGAGGGCACCTGCTTTTTGGCGTTTTTTATGACATCATCGATTACAAAGATTTTTCATCTATTTTTTCCCTACAACTTGTTTAAATCATAACTTCATTGTATGAACTCCTAATATAGACATTTGGGTACTTAAAATAATCAAAATCATCTGGTCAATAAGGTAGCGTGGGTAGAATTGCAAAAATCCATAAAAAAATAGGTGAAAATAATGATTTTTGTAAATCGCATTATTTTTATCGATCTTTTATCTTGGATGAATTATTCCCTTCAAAATAAGTCACAGTATATGTTTGAATCCATCGAATGTGGAAATTAAGTCATCTAAACATGATGCTAGAGATTTTAGACTATTCTAGTAAACCAGTCCTGATTCTTGTAAATCTTATAGAGATTCTGTAGTTTTTTCCATGTGTAGATGTGCAACATAAATCAATTTTCTTTGGAATGTATACTCACATTGTTTATTAAAATAAACTAAGTTATGGGGACATTACATTCTCCCCTCCTTAGAGAAATCGAGATGTCCTCATCTCGAGAGAACTGGGGGTATTCTTTCATAAGGGTTGCTTCATCCACCCACGTGGCATCCTCTTCAGGATAATCCCTCCATAGTACTAGGTATTCTATTAAAAGTTGACTTCTTAGAGGTTTTTCCCTTGTATCTAGAATCTTCTCGGGTTGCATTTCCAGAATCCCTTGGGTAGACATGACTATTTGTTCATCATTAAGCACATGATCGAGGTTTAGTACATAAGGTTTCAATAGGCTTACATAAAATACATTGTGAATCTTGAGATATGGTGGAAATTTAAGCTTGTAGGCTTGCCTTCCCATTACTTTGATTACTTCATATGGTCCACAGTACCTTGGACTAAGCTTTTTGTATTTTCCCAAGGATAATGAGCTATTTTCGGGTCTTACCCTTAGAAACACCATGTCAACTTCCTTGAATGTTCTTATGGATCTTTCAAGATCTGCATAGGATTTTTGCTGACCTTGAGCAGCTTGGATATCATGTCAGATTAATTTGATATGTTCGTCCATCTCTTCAAGCATAGCCTTAGAAGCCTCTACTTTAAAAGGGATCTGAGAAGTTTAGCGGTGTACGATATTCTTGCCCATACAAGGCTTGGAATGGTGACATCTTGATTGTTCGTTGAAAGGTAGCATTATAAGCAAACTCCACCAAAGGTAAATGTTCAATCGACCATTTTGGTTCTTTACCACAATAAGACCTTAGAATATCTTCAATGGTATGGTTCATCCTCTCAGTTTGGCCATCAATTTGAGGATGATAAGCAATACTGAAGCATAGCTGCATTCCAATTGCTTGAAATAGGCAAGTCCAAAACTTAGAGGTGAACCTGGAGTCTCGATCATTGACTATGCTCTTTGGCAATCCATGTAGCCTAAATACCTCTTTGATAAAGACTCGAGCAATATCAGATGACTTATAAGTTGTTTTGACTGGGATCGTGTGTAACTTTTGTCAATCTATCAACCACTACCATGATGGAGTCATATCCACCAACAGCAATAGGTAATCCAACAACAAAGTCCATACTTATTGACTCCCATATCATTTGTGGAATGTCCAAGGTTTGTAACTCTCCATTCATCTTGATCCTTTCTGCCTTGACCCTTTGACAAGTCAAGAACTGAGCTATATACTTTAATACATCTCTTTTTAATCTTGGCCAGTGATAGCTTCAAACTTCTACAATGTTATTAAGAAAGGCTTTTCGGCTTAATGCATTTGCAACAACATTGTCCTTCCCTAGATTATATTTGATTTTAAAATAAAATTCTTGCAGTATCTCTATCCATCTTCTTTGTCTCATGTTTAGGTCGACTTGGGTGAAGATCCACTTATGAATTTTATGATCTGTCATTAAAGTGAATTCCCTTCCTAATAGATAGTGTCTCCACAGTTTCAAGGCATGAACTATTGTGAGTAACTCAAGGTCATGAGTAGCATAGTTGGACTCGTAGGGTTTCAATTTTTTGGAAGTATAGGCTACTGGTCTTCCTTCTTGTACTAGCACCCCACCAATTGCGAGTCCACTTGCATCAGTGATCACTTCAAATGGTTGATTAAAGCCGGGGAGTTTTAATATAGGTACAGTGGTTACAACTTCTTTAATCTTATCAACGCTTTCTTGATGCTCATTGGTCCAAATGATTACTGTATTTTTCTTCAGAAGATTTGTCAAGGGTGCAGCAATGAGGGAATAATCCTTGATGAAGATTCGGTACCATCCCAAAAATCCTCGGATTTCTTTTATTGTCTTAGGTATTGGCCATTCTAAGATATATTTTACTTTGGTAGGATCTACATTAGTGGAAACAATGTATCCAAGATATTCAATCCTATCAGTGAGAAATACGCATTTACTCATATTGGCATAGAGCTGATTTTCATGAAGTGTTACTAGGTGATCTTTAAGTGATCTTCATGTTCCTCTATTGATTTGGAGTATACTAGTATATCGTCAAAAAATACTAGCACAAAATCATCTAGATATGGTCGAAAGATGTCTTGCATTAGACGATTGAATGTAGCTAGGGCATTAGTCAATTCGAATGGCATGACTAAAAATTCATAATGACCATACCTAGTGCTCAAGGCAGTCTTTGGGATATCTTGTTCCTTGATTCGAATTTGATAGTATCTGGACCTTAGATCAATATTGCAAAAAACCTTGGCTCCATGTAAGCGATCTAAAAGTTCGTCTATCCTGGGTATAGGGTACTTGTTTTTTATCATAACCTGGTTTAGTCCTCTGAAGTCAATGCAGAGTCTAAGTGTTCCATCCTTCTTTTTCTGGAAGAGGGTAGGTGCTCCCCAAGGTTATTTACTTGGGCGGATAAATACTTGCTCTATCAGTTGCCTCAGTTGTTCCTTAAGCTCAATAGCGTTAGGAATAGACATTTTGTATGATTGTTTTGACACTAGCTCGGCTCTAAGAATCAATTTTTTTTTCATGATCAACCTCACGCTTTGGAGGTAGTTGAGTCAATTCCTCTGGGAAGACATCTTCGAAGTCATTGATCCATGAAGGTAGAGTTCCTTCATTAGTCTTTTCGACCTTATTCAATCGGATAATGTAGATTGGTTGACATTTCTTCAATCCCTTAGTCAACTTGCCTTGGCTAGTTGGACTCTAGTTCTTCTAGCTTTCCCATATGCCTTTACGGTTTCCCCTTCCAAGTCTTGAAAGATTATTTCCTCTTCAACACATAGAATTTGGGCTTTGTTCTTCTTGAACAATCCATTCCCAAAATGCAATCATAGCATCCTAGTGGTAGAATTCAAAATTCTATTTCAGTTATATGGCTATCTAACTCAAATTGAAGTTTCCCTATAGTTTCGATTGAGGCAATTTCCTTCCCACTAGCCAATTCTACTATCATTTTCCTTGTTCCCCTGGATTCTTGTGGGAGCTTTCACTCAACTGCCAAGACCCTCAGACCGCTTATTGTTTCAAGTGTTCCAAGCCGAGCACTAGTGGCTACCTCTCACATAGCCGACGCACCATCCATATCTACGGGTGTAGTGAGCTTACCTTGATGCCGTTTGAGTTACCTCCTCTCCCGCACACTCCGGTAGCTCCACGATCCAAGTGCAAGCTTTAAGCAAGCTCCATCCTCGAGCTCCACGCTCCAAGCTCCATTGCCGCGAGCAAGACAAGAGAAGAGAAGAGAAGAGAAGAAGAGAGGAGAAGATGGAGAGCTTCTCCTCCTCGGTCCCTCACCCTCACACACTCACTCCCTCACACTCTCACACTCCCTCTCTCAAGCACAAGCTCAAGCAAGCAAGAACAAGAAGAAGAAGAAGAAGAGGAGAGCTACTTTTGGCCACACACAAGAATGAGCTTCTCATTCACTTTTCAACTTTATATACAAAACCCTAAATCCCTTTTGGGCGGTCATCCCCTTTTCCCCTTTTTACATGGCCGACCATAGCCTAGGCCCTTTTTCCCGTTGTCCTTCTATCTTCCTAGCTTCCTATCCACCGCCCGTCTACATTTACAAATTGCACGAGTGAGAGCCCGGTGCTCTTTTACAAGATTTCAGGGTGCGCCTTTTTATTTTAAAATGTGCCCTTCCCCTTTTGCCTTTGCCTTGGACTTTTAAGGTTGCCCTTGCGCTTTTGGCATTTTCTCCTTTTCTTTCTTCAGTCGGGCTACCTTTTTTCCGGCTTTGCCCTGCGTCTTTTCCACTTCCTTTTGCTTTCTTCGTGTTGGGGTTAACATTACCCCCCTCCTAGACGAGTGCCAGTCCCATGGCACTCACCGTCATAGGTAGCAGGCTGTAGCATGCACCGAAGACGTGGGTGACAAGGATGCCTGTGGTTTTCGTGGAGGAGTGTTGGTGGTGGTGTGGCAGAAGGTCTTGGGGGCCTGTTGGTGGCCAGGGTGGCTGGTGGAAGGTTGTTAGAGTTGGTGGTAGGGCTATTCTATGTTGGGGATTGCATTGATGGCCAGCACAAGTGTTGGTTTGTTGGGGATTTTGCACATGACGATTGTTTGCGGGCTTATCGGATGGTAAGGGATAAGCATTCGAAGTTGGGTGTCGGTAAAGAGCGATTGAAATTTCGTTGGAGGCTTCAATACCTGCAATTTGAAAACCTCTCGTGTGATCTCTCCCTAAGGGGTAGTGCTAGTCTTCTTATCGTGCACAAGACATATTTGATTAGTTTGGGAGACAAGTCGAACTCTAAGCAAGCTGAGAGTATTGTCCTACACTTGAGGACCCAAACTGTGCATATACTTTGGTGCAGATATTATGTAAGTGCTCGTGCATACTTAGGTATTACTTAGTTAGAAGACTATCGGCCTAGTTCCTTGTATAGCAATCAGTGAAGCAAGGGGCTAAGTTGATGGAAAAATTTGTCGATGAAGATGGGGAGTACACTTGAAGATTGCTTGAGACATCATTATGGTCTTGTCAAGGCCATGTAGTATAAGTGAGCTCCTTGATGTCTAGCGCTTGGTAGCTAGTGACTACCTATAGTGCGTGAAAGGTATGGTGTACTTTTCCATTGTCTTTCATGCCTTGCTTACCACTGTGGATTGTAATGGCATTGAGATTAGTGCAAAAGAATTGTGCAAGTGGTTCAGGGTAACAGGTCTAACCATAGGCGAGGCGAGCTCCCTAGGTATGTCTTGCAATAATGTGCCCTGAACAATTGTGGGGGATGTACAAGGGCTAGGGGATTAGGGATGGAGCCAGCCAACCAAGATCACTAGACGTACCTAATTTGAGGACCCCTAGGTGCGATGCCGTGATCGTGTGTGCTCTTTTTTTTCTTTTTCTTTTTCTTTTTCTTTTTTTTTTCTTTCTTTCTTTCTTTCTCTCTCTTTTTTTTTCTTTTTTCTTTTTTCTTTTTTTTGGTGGAAAAAATGAATACAATCAATGCCATACGTTGGGGCTGTTAGCCTTTCATTTGGATTGAGAAATGTTGGGATCCAAAGGCTATGAAGGATGGATATTACAGATATGATTGTGTCACCAGCCTTGATGCTAGAGGAACTGTTGTTGAGATGAAGAGATACACTTGAGATTTTGCAAACCTCCTTGCGACACACTCGATGTTGGTACAAGTGAGGTAACGACTGTCGTGAGCCAACTATAGAGTTTTACCCAGAAAGAGAGCGTGTCCCATGAATGTGCTTTGGACCATGCGATGGGGGCGGTTGGCAAGGGTGCTTTCAGTAGTGTGGCTTTGTCACGGCTCGTTGTGGGGTTTTTGGTGTTGCGGTGATTGGGCATTGAACATTTTCGCACAAGGACCTGTATTATCCTGCATCCACTTGTTGCTTCATGAGAGTACATGCATTGTATATGCCGCAACTATAATAAACCAGTGCAATGCAAGGAGACGTCACTTATCAAAATTCTATGGTGTTGACTTAGATATTTATCACCTGCGCTTGATTAGATTTTTCTTTTGCTAAATACGTGAAATATATTAAACGCAGATATGAAAAGTTCGTACAATTCGGGAACAGGTCAACACTTAACCATTTAAAGACAAAAAGTCATGGCCCGGTAGCATTTGATAAGCCCTGTATACAACATGGGGCTAGTCGATTTGTACGAGGCGGGGCGAGTCTGGGTGGCCGGGTGCTTGGGGCTCTACTGGTGTGGAGCTCCCATGGGGTTGGGCAGGGAACATGTCGGCCGGGACATGAATGGTGTAGTCCCGGGCCGCTACCATTTCCAGAATGTCTTTAAACAATTCATTGAATTCTTCCCTTTCCCGAGCTGCCCTTTCTGCCCTTGAGCATCTGGGGCCCGAGTGCGAGTTGGAGGTTTGTGCCACTAGTGCTGCCATCTGTTGTGCATTTTGAGTCTCGACTTTCTTGACTCGAGGATTCTTCGGCCTTCGCCCTAGACATTGTCGCTTAGGGCCTCACTTCTTGGCATACCTCTTGATGGTGGGCACGTAGCGCTCCAGTGGAGGGGCGCATGCCACATGCTCCCGTCTCTTGCGAAGAGCGTCCTTGCATACCAGGTGTCCATGGTTCTCCATGTGTTTCATCTGGGAGCCTGCAAGATGCAACCCAAGGGTTTAGACCTTGATACAGGATACAACTGTTTGCATGGAAGGGATTTTAGTGTGGTTTATCAAGCGTCTGTGACAAGAAGGGGAGGGGTGAGGCATGCAATGTTTCGTCGTAAAGGGATGGCCCCCATGATGATGTTCGTTTTGCCTCCAGCCATTAGCCAATATTGGCTTATGCTAGGTTGTGTGGACCGGTTGTCATGGAGTGGGATAGGGCACATCCTCAGAAGGATAGACCAAAAAGGGAAGAAGGTATATAGAAAGGGGCTGCACCCTGTCTACACCATCAGTGTTGTTGGTCAAGGCTTCCTATGGCGGTAATGTGGGTTGCATGCCCTTCTCTTGGAGGTGGGAATGGTCACACAGCTTTTAAATGTGTGATGAGAAGAGGACTTGAGGAGGTTAGCCTGTTAGAACCAACTCTTCTCCCTGCGCTTGACTATCATTACTTGTGTGTGTTGGCATTGTTTATACACGGTGACACAAAAAACAGTGTTTATCTATATACATATTTATGAATCCATGTCACTTTACGAGGATAAGAACCAAGTGTAGAACTCGAGGTTGTACCGGAGCGTGGCACACGCATCTAGTATTTGTGGCAGCTGACTTAATACTGATAGATATTTTGCCACGTCAAGTAGCATGGAACCTTGACCGAGTCTACTGACAATATGTAACTCCTCCTCAGTGAGAACCTTGTCAATCAAAGGGCCCTGTAGCCTAGTCCTAGCTAAGTCCGTACCCCGAATGTCAGTGAGCACTCGAAGGGAAGTTGGTGCCACGTAGGTTGGGTCTCTTTGAGACCGCCATTTGGCCAATCGCTCTTCTGAGACCGTCATGATCTGAGCCCCTAGTTCGGCCATTACAACGCGGCTTTTGCACCAACGCTGCTCAAATTGACTCTGGCCTGCTGATAGTCGCTTTAGTAGCTCTATGTCTACGAGATTCGGTCGGCAGAGCACTTCATTGAACGTGACGGTTAAGCGTAGTTCGTCAGCCTCCTCGTCAGGGATGAGTCGCATATGTTCATGCAGGAGCCTGTCGTAGTGCCTGTTAAGATGTTCTTGTTCTTCCCATGATAGAGGAAAGGTCAAGTAATCTCCAAGCTGCTCCTTGGGGATCGTGCCTATGTCCGCAAGGACGTAGACCCGCGCGACCACTTTGAGCTTAGCCTCCAACTCAGTTAAGCATTCCATGACACTTCTATGTTCAACGAGGGCTTGCTCGGTTGCTATCTCATGCAAAGTTCTAAGAGTTTCCTTAGGCTTTAGCATGGCTGGGGGCTCAGGCCTGAAAGAGCAAGATTGGTCAACGCTAGGATTTCTTATGCTCTTGGGGTTCTCACGTTTCTCCTGAGGTTTTGCTGCTATTTCATCATGGTTCTTCTCGAATGTGACTGGTATAGACTTGTCACCCTGTTGTGATGATGTTGTATCCATTCTTGATTGATCAATGTGAGTTCTATTGTCGGTGGATAAAGTGTTGCAAGCAACTGTTGATGGCAGTTGCGTTGGTTTTTCAGAACACACAGATGTGTCTGAGGTTTCACCGCTATTAGGAGAGGCATCAGTGGATTCATTGGTGGATGGACTCGATGCTTTATTCATCAGCTCTCCAGCACCCTTCGTCTCGATGTTCTTGGGGTCCACAACCACCTGCAAACTGTTGTTGTTTTCTCTGCTTTCTCCTCTTTTTCTTGGTCAATGAAGGTGCCTCTCTCAACGACTCAGGACCCTGGGCCATATCGACCGTTGATGTGCTTGGTTGGGCCTTAGCATTTCCCTTCTCTAGTGTGTCCTTATGGGACATACCGTGGTTTGCTGGATAGCCTTGCCCGGTTGTGAGGGCACAACTGCCGCTCTTTTCGGAGAGTCTAGCTTTTCAACCAACTCCCTTGCACTTGACTCCTCCGTCCTAGGCTTTAGGCACTTTGAAAGTGCTAGAGTTGTCGAGGGATTTGGTTGCAACACCTCCTCCACAGGTAAACTACTAAGGACACATTCCACAAGGGGCATTGTCACAGCCAAGGGCTGTGACTGTTGTAGTCCTTGATTGGAAGTAGTAGCAGCTAGTTTAGTGGGCTGGCTACCCTTGGTGGATTGCGGTGTCAAGTCCCTAGGGCGATCAGAAGTGGTTGTGTCTTTTGTTGGCCTTTGAGCACTCATCTGTGTAGATCGAGCATGAGTTGATTTGGTCACATGAGGTTGCTCATGCATATCCTTGGGTCGAGAGCTACAAATGGAGCCATGTCCCACCTTTTGGACATTTCGAAGCTTAGATGGAGATAGAGATTGGAATTGAGCAGTTTCCCTTGACAACCGCTGTTGTGCTTCCTGTGTCCGTTTGGAAAAAGAGGATGTCGGAGATCTAGGACTCTTAGGTGGACTTGGCACTCGCTGAATGATTTTCTCGAGGCTATTAGACGATTGTGCCATTTGCTTTGTTAAGCAATCAGCCTTGCTTTGAGCAATGTTGTACCTATGATGCTTGTTCTCCCCTTGGGAAATCAAAGGCTCCTTGGGCACTAACGATTTTTGTGCCTGCTCAATGGCTATGCATGACATCTGTCTATTTAGCATACTAGGCTGGGGCTCTTCCCTTCGAACAATCATGTCTAGTTTCTTGCCTTGAGACCTAGAGTTTCTCTTAGATTTCCTCATGTGCCATGCTTTTTATGCACTCTGGCCTTCAGCTGATAGAGGCGGTTTAGCAGGGGGTTTTGGTACCCAAATCCATTGGTTGCCTGCATAATACCCTTGAGCACGAAGCAACGCTTTGGATATCCATTGCGGCGTTGTGCTAGCTCTCCATCGATGCCTTCGCCTATTAGGCTTGGGCTTCTTTCGTGGTCTTCTATGATTTTTGTGAGTCCAAACCCTGTCCTTGGCCTTGTCTCTTGACCTTCTTATTTCCGGCATGGCCTCACTCACTGGTTCTCGTTGTTCGACCTGTGCTTGTATCAACTCTTCCAACAAGTTCTTGCCGTTGTTTGTAGGCTTGTTTGTTATGTCATCACCTTCCTTGCCTTTATCTTGAGGTTCGATGAGGTCACCCTTGCTAAAGGTGGTGACTATCCTCACATCCGGTAGTGTCAGGTGTATCCTCTATGCTACATAGTCAGCCTCACAGTTAGTCGCCCTTTTGAAGGGTCTTCCTAGGAGGGTTTCTTTTCTGCAGCTAGCACTTTTTGGAGGAACATGAAATAGGATAGGCAAGCTTTCCGTTTCAATTCTCGCAAGGATTTTGCACTTCCCTATGAGTGCTTGTGGGTGTCCCCCATAAGGGCTAAGAGTTGCACTAGTCGGTGTGAGCTCTGGTTGGCCTAGTAGGGTCCATGATTCATAGGTCAAGATGTTAAAATCAGCTCCTTCATCAATCAGAGCATCGGTAATATGCTCTCTTTTCGCGGTGAGTTTGACCCTAAGGTAAGCAGGTGGTACTATGTCTTCATCTTCCGGGTCCTGGCTTGTAAATTTAAGCCTTTTGATAGATGCCCTTGAGTTCTCGACCGCACGACCAGATGTGGATTCTCCACTGCTGTCTTGGATCGTCAATGCAGTGCTATTCAAGGTACATCTCTCGTCAAGAGTGTCACATCTAGTCACCTTCGCATTTGTAGCTTGCTGAAGTTGCATTTTGCTCTGACTAGACACGGTTTGAACACTATGTCTTTGTGTTCCCGTGGTGTGGCCTTTCTGCCCTTGATGGCTAGATTGGCCCATTGAGGTTCTAGGGTCTCTGTTTGTCTCTATTCGGGTATGGGCTTTTAGCTGCTCTCTTGCAAGTGAGAATCCATGCTCGTGTAGAGCCATTACTTCACTAGGGTCCAATTTGGAAGACCTATCACGGCGCGCATTTTCTGTCCAACCTACTCGGGGGAGGTGCGGAGGGGGCAGAGCCCCCTCTGTGGGGTCTAAGGGGGGCAGTCCCCCCCGGCCCGCAGGGCCATTACGGTAAAATCCATGCACAATTTGGAGGACCGTTTATAGCCAAATTTTGAACTACGTGCTCTAAATTTTAGCCCAATCATGGATCTGTGATGTGCCTTTAGCTCTATGTAGCCTTCGGGGTCAATCTCGGGGTTTAGATGTGTCAAAATTTGTGTTCTACGTACCTATCCGATTTTGACAGTTTTCTATCCAATTCTCAGATGTCCGATTTTCAGGAGTCCGATTATCAGAATCGGACGTCCGATTTTGGGTTGGTCCGATCGGCCCAGTGGTCTGATTTTTCTCACGTCCGATTCTGGGAATCGGATCGAAAAAGTGGTCCGATTCTGGGAATCGGATCGGACAAGGTAGTCCGATTCTGACTGGTCCGATTCTGGACTTGTCCCTGATTCTGAGTGGTCCGAGTCTGACGGGTTGGTCCGATCGGACGGGGTTGGTCCAATCGGGTAGTTGTCCGGAGCGTCCGAGTCCGAGTGGTCCGATTTCCAAAATCGGACGGGTGATCCAAGTCCGAGTGTCCGAGTGGTCCGAGCGTCCGATTCTCAAAATCGGACGGGTTGGTCCGATCGGATGGTTGTCCGTACGTTGTCGTAAAGTTCATGCAAGGGCTGCAGAACACGGGGTTCAAGACACAGCAAGAAATGAGGCTAACAAGAAGATCTCAATAACTCAATATTTGATGCCAAAGATCACTATATTGCTTAACAAGTAAAATACTTGAGGTTCAAGTTTTGAAAAAATCTGTAGTATGTCATAACCAGCTTTGCATTTAGGTTTTCAAGAACAGTTTTAGCATTGGCACATAGACTTGAAGAGTTCAGCTGGGCAGCAATCCCTGGGATCAATTCTTAGAAATCCATACAATGCCAATACATTGAAGAGTTCTGTGAGCAACTAGTATAACATACAGAAACTGCATTCCCTGTAAAATTGTGGTATCAAAGTACAACTAGTACAACTGAGCCTTCAGCTATACTTCAATTTGGTCATTAATTGCTTCAATAGCTCAGAACATAAGAAGCTTATTTCACCTCAGGCCCGTAATATCTTCTGCTGCATTGCCTTAAGCTCTTCCTTCAAGTCTACTTTCTTATTCTTCTGAAGCATTCTATCTCCCATAGGACCTTCACGAGTGAACCCCTCTCTATCTTTTATATTCTCCCACTCTTGTTCATCACAAGCAGCTACCATATCTCGTCTTCCTTGCTGTAAATGTGCAAGACCATAACAGCCTACAATGGTCAAAGAGATGGCAGTCCTACGTGAAAGAAAGGGCTTCTTCTGCCCAGCCTTTTAAACCGCAAGCTAATGATGCTTGGCTGAACCATCTGATGGGCATTCACTTATATATGCTTCGTTCTTTGGTTTGCCATCCAGGGTCCTGCAGACTCCAGAAAATGCACTGAGCATCTAGGAGGCAACCACAGTTGCAGTACACTCTACCAAAGTGTTGCCAATGAAAGGGTCACCTTCCAGGCCTTTCTTGACAACGTCAGCGTATATGGTGTGTCCTGATTCGAAATTGACAAGCGCAGAACAGCCTTTGAGGAGGGTGACGAAGATGTAATTGTTCGGCTGGACATGTTCTTGCTGCATTCGATTGTAGAGGTAGAAAGCGAGGTGCAGGTCGCCAGATTGTGTGAAACCAGAGATGAGGGAGCTCCAGCAGTGCTCGTTACGGGAGGTCAGCCTGCGAAAGACACGGACGGTATCTGGCAAACAGCCACACTCGACCAGTGCAGGCACCAGGTAGTTGCCAAGGACTCAGTGATCTTCGAGCTTGTGGTGGCAGAGGTAGGCGTGGATCCGTTTGGCCTGCGGTCAAATTGAACACAATATCGCACCTTCCCTGCTCAACACCTTGACCACAGCAGTCAGAGAATCCGGATTGACCCCATGTTCATACAGGACGATGAGAATGTCTAAGTTTTGATGATCGAAGCCCGAGATTGAACCAGATCAAGAGCTCCTCTTGCTCTCTGCAACCTTCTCCATCATCGAATGGTGATTAATCTTGAATCTCGTCCCTCTTGACACAATTGAACATCAGAGCTGCAAAGGATGCGAAAATCCCTGGGAGATAATGCACGAAGGAGACGGTGGAGGAGCTGCAGGCGACGGCATCCATCCAGAACCACCATCCGACACCAGAAACTCCTGTCCATGCAGAAGCAGCACTATCTACTAACGCATCTTGAATCAGCACCAGTCAGTGACACAAAGGCAATCACCAAATGCAAAAAAAAACAGCCAGGTTCTTCATCTCCAACCTGCATATTCCCCTCCCCGATTCACAGACGGCCCCCTGTTTTTAGTTTTTCCTTTTTTCTTCACTGCGTGTCCCAGTGCCAAAAATATCCAAAAGAGAAAATAGAGCCTCCCAACATCATTTTTAGCCATCGAAATCAAAAACCATTTTCAGTATTGTATTTTATTCCAAAGTCCTCATGAGGACCACCTGGATTGTGACTTGCAGTCAAAATGAAAGCACCATAAGCTTTTTCACCATTAAAATCAGCTCTGTTCCTGATGACAGCTGAAACAGCTGGTGTTGACAGCAGCCCATTTTGCCCAACCTACACTTGGCTCACACCATTTGCTGCAGCAATCTTTATTATGATCTGAATCACTTCTTTCGAAAAGTATCGGCCGTCACCAGAGACAACAATTGTTGACCCTTTTACTTTTTCAGCAGGTAGTGCATTGATTGTTGCTTGCACAAAGTTGTGTAGATAATTTAGTTGCTTAAAAACAATAACCTTTTTCCTCAACCCTGAAGTTCCTGGTTTTTGACCTTCATACCAAGATGTGTGGCATGTGGTGACCTTAAAGACTGTCATTGCACACGAAACTAGAACAAATAGCAGGAGGACAAAGATCCTTTGGCATCAGTTTTTCATATTTCTCTAATACACACACATCATGCATCCAAACAAAATCATACACATGCACTAAGGGAATATGTACACTGGATGCAGATTATCGAAATGCTTCACACAAACAATGAATCACACGCAGAAAATAACACAAATGCATAACAAAAGAAGTGGAGGAGTATACGACTCGGATGCACAGTAGCAGGACATCCACCCCCTCTGAACATGCGCATCCTCCAGATGTGCCAACTATCCAGGATCATTCAAATCCACAAACAGGTCGAGTCCATCTTCTGTTTCTAGTAGACCTGATTCACCATCAGCTTCATCATCTAAGTTTTATGTTTCTTCTGCTTGTCTTTCTTCTTCCCGCTCTTCTTCTGTCAATGCTTCAAGTGCATATTCTTCATCTTCTCTTCTCTTGAAAATCTTGACTCGTTTTCCAGCAATAGGCACCCTCAATACTGTTCCATCTAATTTAGCCAGCTCATAGGTACCATTGTCAAAAACTTGCTTCACTTCATACGGTCCAAACCATCTTTGAACCATTTTTCTCATGCTACTATGCTGATTTTCTAGACTACTGTCGTAGACTAGAACCCAATCTCCTTCTTTTATGGCTCTAGGCCTCAAGCGATGCCTCAAATCAAACATGTCCTTACTTCTGAGACGGGCTGCCTTCAAACGATCAACTGCTAGCTGCACATCTTCTGTCCTTCTCTCTAGTTGACGAATCCGAAGGGCTAGAAGCTCTTCCCTTGATAAATTCTCATGCCACGGAAGAACACTCCAAGTGAGAACACAAATTTTAGTGGGCATGACAGGTTTTTGCCCATACATTAACTCCGCATGCATGTATCCAATAGTCACACTATGTGTAGAGCGATCAGCCCACAATGCAAAAGGTAATAATCTCGGCCAATCCCCAATCCAACCTCTACAAGATTTTGCCAATGCTTTAACTATTGGCGGATGTCCTCTTTCACTTTTGCCATTTCCCTCTGGATTATAGGCAGTAGTAAGAGCCAATTTAATCCCAAGCCGTGAGAAGAATTCTCTAGCTTCATCTGCATCTAGCTCTCCACGATCAGCTGTAATCTTGCCTATACAACCATACCTGCAAAATATTTCTTCCAACAAGAATTTACATACTGTAGTGGTGGTCTTCGTCCGCAACGGTCTGCCTTCAACATAGTTTGTAAGATCCTCCCTAGCCAAGACAAGATATCTCATCTGCCAAAGTCCCACTGGCAAAGTAACCAAGTCTACTACCCACTTATAATGCATACATAGTGGATAAGTCGGATGCAACTCATCACGATGTCGCACTAAAGAGTAAAGTTGGCAGTCCCTGCAAGTCTCCACAAAATGAGAAACATCTTTATACATCCCTTTCCACCAGTATCTTTCTTTAATTTTCTCATAAGTAGCCCACACACCTCTATGTCCAGCCCATGAGCTCTCATGAAACTCTCGCATAATCTGTATCTGCATCGCTACATCACAAACTACTCTCAAGGGCAAGCCTCCTCTCTTTCTTGGATGCTTCCAAAGAAAACCATCTTTCAAGAAATACCCATAAGCCTTCCTTCTGATTTTCTTGAATTCATCATCTGTCCAATCAGCTCTTCGAGTCAATGAACTTAGATACTGTCCAATTTGCAGCCACTCATCAACATAAAGTTCTTCAATAAAGGCTTCAACAGTAGATACATGACAATCATGAACAAGGACAGAAGCAGCAAACTCTGTCACATCATCTTCTGCAAGCATTGACTTCTCATCCTCATATCTCGCTCTAGATAGCATGTCAGCAACTGGATTATCTTTCCCTGCTATGTGTCGAAATTCTGGATTCAGTGATTTGATATAGGCAATCCACCGAAGCATCGCTATATCTGGAGTCGAGCAACTAGTAATCATGCCAAGCAAAGGCAAACAATCCGTTTCCACAACAACTGAAGCTCCAATAAAATACCCTTTGTCACACTTTAGTGCAGTGACTACTCCCCACAACTCTCTTTTGATCTGCGGATATCTCCTTTGTCGCTCATTAAGAACTTTAGCTCCAAAGTGGGTTGCATACCTATTTCCATCAGCATCATCCTGTCCCACTGCCCAACCTATGCCAATAGGGCTAGTATCAACTGTCAACATGATCGGCCGTCCACACTAATAATCCGCCTTGCGTAGAGTAGGAGCTGATTGCAACAGCTTCTTGAGCTTACGCATGGCCTTTGAATGCTTCTCATTCCAATGAAATTTCTGCCCCTTTCGAAGCAGCTGATAGAGAACATCTGCTATATGAGCAAAATGAGGAATCCAAATCATGTAAAATACACAAGCTCCCACAAATCTCCGCACCTCTGAAGTAGTCGGGCAATACTTTGCAATCCTGTTTATGGCATCCACCTTTGCAGGAGAAGGTTTTCTGCCATAATATCCAACCATATGCCCAACTATGATGACTTCATTAACACCAAAGACAGATTTCAGCCCTGAAAGTGTCAAATTTACCTCCTCTAATCGTGTCAATATTTGCTCACAAGCAATCAAGTGGTCAGCCACAAACTGTCTACATCCATGCAAATCAAGACTTTCATTCTTTTCTTCCTCTGCACAACCCTTAATAGGCACATCATCTAGAAAAGGCATGGTATACTGCGGAATATAGTCTCGTAGAACTCTATGCATAGCATTCATCATATGAGCAACTGAGTTTGTAGCACCTTGAGGCAAGGTACACATCCTCACAAGACCAATAGGTGTCCGCATAGTAGTAATATCCCTGCTTTCCAAGGCAAGCTGAAACTGATCATAACCTGAATACAAGTCACCTAGAGAATAGATGGCTCGTCCTGCAAAAGCCTCAGCAAATTCATCCACAACTGGACCTGTTCCCACATTCCTGATTGTCACTTTGTTCACGGGCTGCATATCCTGAATAAATCTCAAAGTACCATTCTTCTTTGGTACAGTAAATCACCTGTTAGAATAGGGTGCAGAAGAGGGTTCCAAAATCCCCATTTTAATCTTCTCATTCAGCAACTCTATCAGCTTTGGCAAGTGTGCTTTAGGCACAGGTATAGGACGTATATTCCATGGTAGATGAGGAACAGTGAAGATGACCATAGGTGCAACCAATTTGGGACTAATGCAGCCAATTTCATGTGGAAAGAAAGCAAATGCCTTACCATGATGTCCAAGCATCTCTCTAAAACATTCTTTTTCCACTGGAAGCAAAAATTCATCATTTCCAATCTTCAATTCTGCAAGAGTTTCAGCTGTAAACTTATGTCCAATATTTGCAGGGTCCCTCAACATAGGCTGCTTCATAGCTTTTTCAATCTGTTCATCACTATCAGAAGGAAGAGGGCCTACAACCGGCTTAACCTTCTTATCAATTGTTTTATATTTTGTGTCAACCTTGGCATCATTCAAGCACTCTTTTCTCTGCTGCAATTTCTACAAATTTTCAGCAACTTTCAACTCTGTTGGCTGAAAAATTTCAGCCTTTTGCTCTATGGACTGCATGGGTGCAGCCTGAAACTCTGTATGCAGAAATTTTTCTGCATTCAACTCTGTTGGCTGAATGGATTCAGCCCTCAGCTCTATGGACTGCATAGATGCATCCTGAAACTCTGTATGCAGAAATTTTTCTGCATTCAACTCTATTGGCTGAATGGTTTCAGCTCTCTGCAATTCTGTTAGCTGATCAAGATCAGCCATAAATTCAGTTTGCTGAGTTTTCTCAGCCTCTAACTCTGTTTGCAGCATAAAACCAGAAATTTCCTGAAACATATCCAAGGTTTGCACAGGTATGATCTTTGAACCCTTACATACATCAGTTTTCAGCATTGCTCTCATCTCAAACAATGTATCTGCATAAGACATCCCTTCATACAATCCATCTACATGCTCTTCTGCTTGCAAAATACCTGCATTCTTTAACTCTTTCTCCTTACGGCCAATGTACTGCCTGGCAGCTCTAGGAAAATCTGAAATTTTCTGATAACTCACTGAACTATCTGAAGAAAAACCAACAAAATTATTGGAGAAAGACTGGCTGCCAGGAGGCGAGATCTCCTCTTTTCTCCGCTCCGTACCACTGGCGTCTCGCAAGACAGCGGTACCTAATGAAAATCCAACTCCTTCGCAGGTAGTGGTGCCTCACGCAAGGAGTCCCTGTTTCTCGGATGATTTACCCCAACAGTCATAAACTGAACAGCTCGCATACCATCTTTACTGCGTATCCGCGCATAAGCTGACCCGTCATCCATCACTTTTGTTTCCATTCTTGCTTCTGTAATGAAAGGCTGTCCAAGAATAATCGGATAAGAGCATGAATCCTGAACAAAGCAATGATAATCCTCTTCAACATTACCAATAGAAATTCTGATACTCGGACAAGCAGCATACATATCACCAGAAGTATTATTGGCGGCTCTTATGCGCCAGCCATGCTCTGCATCCATAGGCCACTTGCCACTCTCATAAACACCTCGAGCAATAAGATTAATCTCAGAACCATGATCAACTAAAGCGACCAATGGAATTTGTTTCTCTCCAATCCTTACCACTGTCTCAGTGGTCGCTCTAGCCCAATGACTTCGTGAAAAATGGCTACGAGGAATGAGAATAGGGGTCTCATCATCTTCGTACTGCATAGGCTGCACTATTTTCTCCAATTGCGGATTAACAGAAGCATTCTCAACCATCACTGCATCATCATGCTCTTCCCCAAGAGCTCCATGCCACAATCCCTGTAAAGCAGGTCCTTCCATCGCATGTCGTTTCCTCCGCAAAAGATCCTGCATCTGATCCTGTATTTCTCTTCTAACAATCCCAAGAGCTTCACCAACAGTAAAAGTAACTTCACTATTCAAAATTCTTTCATGAAAAATCTTACTCATATCCGTTTGCATTTCAAGATCTGACAAGAGCTTGAATCCTGGCTCTTTTCTTGGTTGCCTCTTTTCTTTCTGCTTGTCTCCCATTGGTTGATCAGGATCTGAATGAGTTGGAGAATTTGACATAGGTGGAGCTGTAACAGGTGGTGAAACAAAGTCACCCCCTCTAGTCTTTTTGGAGGAGCTAGGACCTTCCTCATCTCTTCTTCTCTTTTCCTCAACCATGGCATCTAAACCCTGCGTTTTAGCCATATAAGAAAAAATAGAATACTTGTCAACAGGAGAATCCCATCCTGTTTCTCCTCGGATGCTGGAGCCCACACAAGTCATAGTAGATGCCTGAACTTTCCCTCTTCTCGCTATCTCCAAGGCAGAAGACCATAAAGCAGAGTCTCCATCAGATTTCTGCTCAAGCTGGACTCCAAAAGCTGAAGCATCTCCTCTAACACTCACATAAGCTGATCGCGCAGCCATATCATCAACAAGCTTCTTCATACCTCCCTTACCGAAGTTCGTGTCAAGAGGAGCGCCAGTCTCTGTCAGCCATATCTTCCCATCTTGTCCCCAGAACACTACATTCTTCTTACGTGCTTCCTGAAAAGCATCACAATCTCTGCAGTGTTGGTGCTCTGTACTATCACACCAAATACATCGTCGCCCTTTTCTTTGACCAGCTGGAAAAGCAGTCGCTGGAGCAGGCGCTACTACAGGTACTGACATAAGTTGCTCCTTTAACTTACCAACTTCAGCTTTGACTGCTTCAATCGTCAAATCCACCAAGCCTTTAATAACATCATCTACAGATAAGGACACTGGAGCAGCAGGAACTGGTGGATTCACAGCAGGAGGAGTAGGCTTAGGCAAAGAAGTTGCAGCAGGGGTAGAAGAAGAAGTCTCCAAAGATTTTTCAGGAACTGATCCTGTATTACGATGCAATCTTACTCTCCTGTGCTGCTTCTTAACAAGAGCATTCACAGCATCAATGACATGTCTCCACTCAGTATTTAAACCTGAATCAGTAGCTTGATCTTCCAAAAGATCATCCAACTTTTCCTGTAAATCAGCATCTGCAGCTTGTAAAAATAACTCCACTTTTTGCATCTCCAAAGCTTGTTGTTCAGTCCCATCCAACTGATCATAACGACTTTCAAACTCTCGCGGAAGAGCGGTAACAGAAAGTCCCTTATTAGGCATAGAAACCCATGCTAAAAAATTCCTGCGATTCATAAGACCTGTATCCTCCAGGAAATATTCATCTTTTAATGCCTTTTTAAATTCAGCCCAACCTGCATGTGCTTCTTGAATTTCTGCAATTCGACCTTCAAGAGCTCGCACCACGATCTGCAAGAAGTAGCGGCTCCAAACATATTGAGAAACCCCAAAAAACTTCATCTTTTCTTCATACAAATGCAGGTAAGTTGACACTTGCTGGCCATTAAACTGCTTCATCTCCTGTTGGACAGCTTTCAAGGCATCCATAGCATCACTGTCTCGTTTTGCATGAGCTTGCTGCTGCATATACATGGTAAATGGCTGAAACATGTTCTTCATGACATTATCATCTGTCTTCTCTTCTTGCGAGTCTCCCATCTTGCTGATGACGTAGCACTTCACGTCGGGTTCACCAGAAATGTCGTAAAGTTCATGCAAGGGCTGCAGAACACGGGGTTCAAGACACAGCAAGAAATGAGGCTAACAAGAAGATCTCAATAACTCAATATTTGATGCCAAAGATCACTATATTTCTTATCAAGTAAAGTACTTGAGGTTCAAGTTTTGAAAAAATCTGTAGTTTGTCATAACCAGCTTTGCATTTAGGTTTTCAAGAGCAGTTTTAGCATTGGCACATAGACTTGAAGAGTTCAGCTGGGCAGCAATCCCTGTGATCAATTCTTAGAAATCCATACAATGCCAATACATTGAAGAGTTCTGTGAGCAACTAGTATAACATACAGAAACTGCATTCCCTGTAAAACTGTGGTATCAAAGTACAACTAGTACAACTGAGCCTTCAGCCATACTTCAATTTGGTCATTAATTGCTTCAATAGCTCAGAACATAAGAAGCTCATTTCACCTCAGGCCCGTAATATCTTCTGCTGCATTGCCTTAAGCTCTTCCTTCAAGTCTACTTTCTTATTCTTCTGAAGCATTCTATCTCCCATAGGACCTTCACGAGTGAACCCCTCTCTATCTTTTATATTCTCCCACTCTTGTTCATCACGAGCAGCTACCATATCTCGTCTTCCTTGCTGTAAATGTGCAAGACCATAACAGCCTACAATGGTCAAAGAGATGGCAGTCCTACGTGAAAGAAAGGGCTTCTTCTGCCCAGCCTTTTAAACCGCAAGCTAATGATGCTTGGCTGAACCATCTGATGGGCATTCACTTATATATGCTTCGTTCTTTGGTTTGCCATCCAGGGTCCTGCAGACTCCAGAAAATGCACTGAGCATCTAGGAGGCAACCACAGTTGCAGTACATTCTACCAAAGTGTTGCCAATGAAAGGGTCACCTTCCAGGCCTTTCTTGACAACGTCAGCATATATGGTGTGTCCTGATTCGAAATTGACAAGCGCAGAACAGCCTTTGAGGAGGGTGACGAAGATGTAATTGTTCGGCTGGACATGTTCTTGCTGCATTCGATTGTAGAGGTAGAAAGCGAGGTGTAGGTCGCCAGATTGTGCGAAACCAGAGATGAGGGAGCTCCAGCAGTGCTCGTTACGGGAGGTCAGCCTGCGAAAGACACGGACGGTATCTGGCAAACAGCCACACTCGACCAGTGCAGGCACCAGGTAGTTGCCAAGGACTCAGTGATCTTCGAGCTTGTGGTGGCAGAGGTAGGCGTGGATCCGTTTGGCCTGCGGTCAAATTGAACACAATATCGCACCTTCCCTGCTCAACACCTTGACCATAGCAGTCAGAGAATCCGGATTGACCCCATGTTCATACAGGACGATGAGAATGTCTAAGTTTTGATGATCGAAGCCCGAGATTGAACCAGATCAAGAGCTCCTCTTGCTCTCTGCAACCTTCTCCATCATCGAATGGTGATTAATCTTGAATCTCGTCCCTCTTGACACAATTGAACATCAGAGCTGCAAAGGATGCGAAAATCCCTGGGAGATAATGCACGAAGGAGACGGTGGAGGAGCTGCAGGCGACGGCATCCATCCAGAACCACCATCCGACACCAGAAACTCCTGTCCATGCAGAAGCAGCACTATCTACTAACGCATCTTGAATCAGCACCAGTCAATGACACAAAGGCAATCACCAAATGCAAAAAAAAAACAGCCAGGTTCTTCATCTCCAACCTGCATATTCCCCTCCCCGATTCATAGATGGCCCCCTGTTTTTAGTTTTTCCTTTTTTCTTCACTGCGTGTCCCAGTGCCAAAAATATCCAAAAGAGAAAATAGAGCCTCCCAACATCATTTTTAGCCATCGAAATCAAAAACCATTTTCAGTATTGTATTTTATTCCAAAGTCCTCATGAGGACCACCTGGATTGTGACTTGCAGTCAAAATGAAAGCACCATAAGCTTTTTCACCATTAAAATCAGCTCTGTTCCTGATGACAGCTGAAACGGTTGGTGTTGACAGCAGCCCATTTTGCCCAACCTACACTTGGCTCACACCATTTGCTGCAGCAATCTTTATTATGATCTGAATCACTTCTTTCGAAAAGTATCGGCCGTCACCAGAGACAACAATTGTCGACCCTTTTACTTTTTCAGCAGGTAGTGCATTGATTGTTGCTTGCACAAAATTGTGTAGATAATTTAGTTGCTTGAAAACAATAACCTTTTTCCTCAACCCTGAAGTTCCTGGTTTTTGACCTTCATACCAAGATGTGTGGCATGTGGTGACCTTAAAGACTATCATTGCACACGAAACTAGAACAAATAGCAGCAGACAAAGATCCTTTGGCGTCAGTTTTTCATATTTCTCTAATACACACACATCATGCATCCAAACAAAATCATACACATGCACTAAGGGAATATGTACACTCGATGCAGATTATCGAAATGCTTCACACAAACAATGAATCACACGCAGAAAATAACACAAATGCACAACAAAAGAAGTGGAGGTGTATACGACTCGGATGCACAGCAGCACGACAACGTCCGATTCTCAAAATTGGACGTCTGATTCTGGGACTCGGACGGCCTGGTCCGACGGCGCGAATGACGGCCTGCGAGTTGCACGCTATGCCTCTAGGCTGATGTCTACTACACCGAATCGTCGAGGGCCTTTCAGATAGGTGCAGGACACTACAAGGGAATGCCAGACATGCCTGGAACCACTGTGGTGCTCGAATCAAACGGCACTCCAAGGATCTGTGCCCCTATTTCCCTATTTTAGCCTGTTATACAGCAACAGAGAACCCTACTATTTGTTTCTTTTTCTTTGTTTTTTCCTATCCTAATGCATCCAATCACAAAGTAAATTCCTACACTACTTCATTCCACAACATAAATCTCAAGAAAGCAAAACACCTACTTGCCAAGGAGATCGAATACCATCTTCAACCCCCTCGCTTCCTACCTATCTCAAGCACCAGTTCAGGGAAACCCTTACTTTGATGCTCGATTCGAAGCGTGCAAGCGCTCAAGGGTTGAATCCGTTGGTCCTGGCAACGGAACCAAAATGTGGGAGCTTTCACTCAACCGCCAAGACCCTCGGACCGCTTATTGTTTCAAGCGTTCCAAGCCGAGCACTAATGGCTACCTCTCACATAGCCGACGCACCATCCATATCTACGGGTGTAGTGAGCTTACCTTGATGCCGTTTGAGTTACCTCCTCTCCCGCACACTCCGGTAGCTCAAGAGAAGAGAAGAGAAGAGAAGATGGAGAGCTTCTCCTCCTCGGTCCCTCACCCTCACACACTCACTCCCTCACACTCTCACACTCCCTCTCTCAAACACAAGCTCAAGCATCTTTTCCACTTCCTTTTGCTTTCTTCGTGTTGGGGTTAACAATTCTAGATGCAATCTTTTAACTGTCTTGGGTGCAAGAAAGGAATGTGTGCTACCACAATCAATTAAGATCATAAACGACGTACCCTTGTAAGTAGCTAGAGATTAAGTTACTGAACATTGGTGGTTCGCTCCTTTCTTTTCCATGGTTGCATGAATGGATCCTCTTTCAAATTCTTCACCAAACTTGCATTCCTCGGGTTGTCCAATCATGGTATTTACCCGAACACTTGTTGTTCTTCCATGTCCATGGCTTGGGTTGTTGTATCCATTCCCTTGGCCTCTTTCACCCCAACCTGGTTTGGGCTATGATTTTGAGGATGGTTAGGACAATTAGCCCTCAGGCGTCCAGTCCTTGAGCACTAGTAGCATTGCTTGATTCCTATCCCATTTGGTCCTTGGGTGATTGCATTAGTTCTACCATTTGCTCAGGCATTGGTCATGTCGATACCACGGTTTGGGTAACCCCTTCCATAGTTGTTTATTGGACGGATTCTTTGGCCATTTCGAGCGATTTCTTTGGCCATAGGTTTTGCTCACATAAGTGCATCTTTGAGAGTCATTTGTCTCATTCTGTTGAGATGTTATCATTGGGGATGCATATTTGCGTAGACTCACAAACTTGGAATAGTATCCTTCCAAGGTTAGGCTTAATTATCGTAAGTTGTAGAATTCATTCATCTTGATTTATTCCAAAGATGGGGAAAGATAACATCCTTTCACAGCTTCTTTGATCTCCTCCCAGGTTTGGGAAGCTTCTGTTACTTCTTTATCTTGGTAAAACTATTTCCACCAAAGCTTAGCTTTGCCAGTAAGATGAAGACAAGCAGTCATGGACTGATTTGCAATATTAGTTTTAGTGGCCAAGAAATATTCATCCAAAGCCTCAATCCATGCTTCTGCATCTTACTCCACCTTGGGTCCTTCACCACTAAACCTAGGTGTTGGTTTTTGCTTGAGAAGAAACTGATTCTCTTAGAGTTCCTTGTATGTTTCATTAACTCACACTAGTTTGGTGATTTTGATTATCTCTGTAACTTCTTTGTTACAAAACGAGGTGTCTCTAGGAATCAATAAGACTTTGGGAGATTGGGATACTTTGGAAGCTCATAAAATTTTGACTTTACACTCCTGCGTAAGGGTTATCCTATCTGGATAAATAACCTTTATATATTGATCATACACCCAATGATGTAGGGTTATTGGCTCCCCATTAATTGTCACAGTATCATTAACCCTATGTTCTTTGAATAAGAAATATTGAACTAGTCTTAGTTTTTCAAGCCATTTCAACAACTTGAGATGGACTTTCACATCTTCACATAGAGTACAGGTAAGGGTCGTCCCCTCCCCAGATTTGGGCTCTAGTTTTAGCCATTTCGTAAGATTAAGAAATTCCATAGACGAGTTTTCTCTAAGATAGCCATTACACTTTCTCTTAATTCCAACATGTTTGACTAGCACACAAGCAGTGGAGTACATGATCTCAAAAATAACTCACATAAAGCGTACTTCATCATTAACTTGTCAAAACAGCTCAATTATCATCATAAGCTCATAATCCCATAACTCACGCTCTTCAAAAACAATAATGAGACTTTATATTTATGAAAAGTACTTACAAAGATGTATTTGATCATACTATGATCTACCAATACATCATCTCATGGATCCTTTCCTCATGAAAAGTATCAGGGTCTATATTCTCATATCTTGGGGGATTCTCATTACATGGCAAACAACATAATGTGGTGGCTCTTGGGGATAACCAAAACATCCAGTACCAAAATAAGGCCTTATTGGCACTACAACAACTCTCTCGAGTGGTACTATTTGTAATACTTTCCAGTATACCCACAAGGATTTAGATATAGGCTCATCCCCGATGTCTAGTAACCATTCAACAAAGGCACTGAACAAAAGATATATCTTAACTATCCTTAGTTGTTCAACCCATCGAATCCTTCATAGTTCATAATGAAGAAGAATGTTATGCCCATAATATATCTCCATATGTGACCTTTTCCTTGGCCATAAATCTCTCACATACATGAGTTAGAAGGAGGTTACAATACAGTTGGAGGAATAAAGATCATCTCCATTATCTCAAATATGGCCTCGCGGTATGAGAATTTATTTGACCCTAAGGCTACTTGATACATGATGGGAAAAATATCCCGCAAACGTGTAGCTTCCTCATCATTAAGTTCTTGATGAGCACAATATGTATGCTAGTATTAGTGCAAGATATTCAACAATAGTTTTCTTCAAATAAGTGTGGTTATTTTATTAATTCATTTCATACGTTCACTACTTAACCTTACACTAAAAGCTCTTTTGAAACCTAGGCTCTGATACCACGTGTGAGGTGCCTCTTCCAAAAGAGTCGGAGGAGTCCTCTAGTAGTTGACTGAAATTCATATCCATGCACATCACCATCCCGTCTCCCATGGGAAACCTTGGACTTAGTTGAACACGGGGATCTCAGTTCCACTTCATGGGGTAAGCGTGGACAAGTCACCCCTAACAGCAATCTAACGCCCACCTTAGAAAGACCACTTTGTAATCAATCAAAGGTAGGAGTGAGGTTAACACTGCACCTAGTTTAGAGAGAGTGAGAGATGGGGGAGAGTGTAACTTGATCCCCCTACCCATAAGGTGAAATCTCAACTCCAACTCCCTAAAATAGTGTTAAACCTGGTAACTAATTCTACCGGTATTGGGAGGGTCATGATTTAATCAACTCTATCTAGTGTTGGAAAGTTACCTAACTAATCGGGTCCACCCAGCCACAGGCGTCCAATCGTTAGGATCGAAGCCTCCCACTTTCCTTGATGGGTTTGCTTGGTTTTCTAATTAGAAAAGCATGCTACCACACTATTTGTTCATATAAAATCAGCTTCCTTTTATTACACCGTTAGACTAGGTTCATTAAATTCAAACTTTAGCAAACGATTCGAAAAATTAGATACTTTATTTCATAAAAACATCCAGAGCCATCACTCTGCAGAGTGGTACAAAACCCTCTTTCCACAGAAAGACGCCGTCCAACCTAGGATAGGATTGTGATCGCACGCCGTTTGTAGTCAACAGGGAAATTTATTGGCTCAGAGCCCTCTAAGCTTCCTTGAGCCTCAAGAGTCGTCCTACATAACAGGGGCACTTACCACTCGACCCTTTGCCCTGTCAGATGCTCAAGTGATCAAAATCAAAAACACCTACCTCCCTCGAGAGCATAGGATCCCCACCCGCAGGTGAGTTTTTCCGGACTCCACAGAGTGTAAGGGAGCATTGGGTTGAGGACCCCATCAGAAATCCAAAAGTAGTCATAACCATAAGACATTTTTATCAGTTGTCAATGTGATGCATAGAATATATCCCCTTCATCAATTTCAGTATTCCTTCTTAAAAAGCATTTGATAAGATTAACATGCTTTTACAAGTCTAAGTGAGTTCTAACCAATCGTGATTCTTTTCTTATGTACTAACCTGATTATCTCTGTTTAACCATCCATCGTGCTTACGGTTTATAGCCGCGACCTGATTTGTTGTGGGATGGTTGATTCTTCAGTTTGAATGGATTCGGGGTTAACTTCAGCTTGTGCTTCAACATCGTGTTGAGTTTCGTCAGTAACACTAGCGACCACTTTCTCATGTTGGGGAGGTCTCTAAGCATAACCTCGCTCAGCATCTCGACGTCTCTTGGGAGCCATGGAAGAAGCTTGATGGGTTCGGGCAGCGCTTTCACGTGGGGGTGGAGAGAGAGAGAGAAAAAAGGTTCAGCTGATTTTCAGTAGAGCTTCGTCATGTCAATAGCAGTAGAGGGACTTCTGGATGGATCGTTATATTGTCCTTCACATGACGCTCTACCCCTGTTTATATAGTATTGAGAGGGGGGGAGGTAAAGAGAGGGCGCCTGCTTTTTGGCGTTTTTTATGATATCATCGATATCAAAGATTTTTCATTTATTTCTGCCTTGCAACTTTTTTAGATCATAACTTCATTGTATGAACTCCAAATATAGGCGTTTGGATACTTAAAACAATTGAATGCATCTGGTCAACAAGCCTACACGGACAGAATTGCAAAAATCCATAAAAAATAGATGAAAATAATGATTTTCGTAAATCACATTATTTTTATCGATCTTTTGTCTTGGACGACTTTTTCATTTCAAAATAAGTCACATTATATATTTGAATCCATTGAAAGTGGAAATTAAGTCATCTAAACATGATACTAGAGATTTTAGACTATTCTAGTAAGCCATTCCTGGTTCCTATAAATCTTGTAGAGTTTTTGCAGTTTTTTCCATGTGTGGATGTGCAACATAAATGAATTTTCTTTGGAATGTATATGCACATTGTTTATTAAAATAAATTAAGTAATGGGAACATTACAAATATTATTGGGATGCTATGTCTATGCTTTGGGACTGATTTGGAGGAGATTTGGGCACCGATTGAGCTTCATTTGATAGTAAATATGCTACTGTAATACAATGGGCTGAAGCTCATTTACTTGGTCTATGCATTGGTTCTTGGATACGGGGTGCTTACCGGAGATTTGAATGATCATATCGATGTATTTGGAGATTATCAAATGCTTCGTTTTGGTTCTGGAATGCTTTTGCACTTGGATTAGGCTCCAACTTGGTCGTCATTCATTGGCATTTGGCTTCAGTTGGCATGCTTTGGACTGGTTTATGCCTATTGTCATTGCTTGACATTTAGGCTTCTTTCATTTATGCTTTGGTCAAATATGGATGCCCCTTGATTTGCCCATGCTTGACAGTCACTTGGAGCTTCATCTTTGGATGTATTTGAGAATTTTGGACCTACTGAGCATTACATTTTGTTGTCAGTTTTATGCTATTTGATTGCTTTCAGGCTTATGCTTTATGGATTTGAGATACCTTGGGATTTATGCTCCGGATGTACCCTTGGGATTTGGAATGTCTGATGCTATGTACTCAATATATTTGAGTGTTTCTTGCTCTATTTGCATCTGACTTTACTTCTAGTGGGAGCCTCTTGGCATATTGGAATGTACACAGAGTTTTACTTACACTAGAGCTTGAGCTTGTGGGACAATTACATGCATTTGCTCTCTTGAGAGCTTTATGTCTGTAGTTAGTCTGTAGTGAGTTGATTTGATATGCCTATTGGGACAGGCACCTATTTATGTCACAGATTTTTGAGTTTTTTATGCATCTTGGATGGTTACGCATTGAGCTCCTTGCTCTATCAGTTGTGCTTGTGCTTGGTCTCTTCTCTTACCTCGAGACTCATTACATGCATGACTTCTAAACCTATGAGATGTCTCTTACCGGACAGGTTATTGGTTTGACAGTTCTTGGTACCTTCTTGCCCCTTGACACTCATTATTGGATGTATCTTGCTACCTGGCAGTTGCAGTGACATATGTATCAGTGATTACTTCACTTTGGGACAATTTTTACATATTGCTGTCATTTATTCTAGCAAGCTGAAATTTGTAGATTTCGAGCAGTTGTATGAGGGTAATGCTTACCATTTGATGTTGAGGGCTGAAATGATGAATGGGTTGCCTCTTTCCCATCCAACCTCCAATCCTCACTAAGAGAACTAAAGAGGGGCACCACCTAGCCAAAGGGAGGATGGGCTAGGACATCCCTTTTCTCAAAGATAATCAAAAGAACCAAGACACAAATTTACAAGAGAGAATATATGTACTAGACACCATATTCGAATATGAGAGAGAGAGAGAGATGAGAGGAGAGGGAGACAAGAGGAGAAGAGGTAGAGGAAGCTTGCCATTATGTATTCATGGAATGAGAAGATGAGAAGAGAGGGAGACAAGAGGAGAAGAGGTAGAGGAAGCTTGCCATTATGCTACATAATAAAGAACTCACTCATAGCTTACCTCAAAGAGATGGACTAGCATGAGGGTATTCTAGAGTGCTCTCATGTGCTTGTCATTCTCCCTCTGTCATTGTCATTCTCCATGGGCTCTTTATATAGCCTCCATGAGGGATTAGATTAAGCTAAACTTTTTGATTAACATAATCCTAGATGATGTATAGCATCTTTGAAAATATGGAGAATAGTGGATGGGACAAGTCCCTGCCTTGGTCATCATGCAAGAAGCCAAGGGTGATGGTAGACAAAATAGAGAAAGGGAGCTAGATTACAAGAGGTGGGTGCCCAAAGCACGTTATTACAATATATTTACAAGAAGGATAGAATGGAAAGTTGATGTGGTGAAAGAGAGAAGAAAATTGCATGTAGCCATCAGTCTACATCTTCGTAACTTCAAATTGGTGAAGAATTTGAAAAAAGTTTCTTCTGCAACTTTGTAGACCAAGTCAAACCGATCGGACAACGTGAGAATTTTCTTGAAATTCACTTTTCCTTGGGAGTTATTGTGAGATTATAAAAAATGGCTTCCAAAAGCTACTTTGACTTTAGTTCCTTATATATATATAAATATATATAAGCATATGAAATAAGGGGTCAATGCTTGTAAGATTTTGTGTAAGATCCAAATGACACCATGATGTGGATATTGAATTGTGTACTAGGGTGAGGTATCCTCTAATGATGGTGATAGATTCCAAATCTTAGTGATGCAGGCGGAACCCACATGTAGTTGGAGGCTAGTCCTTTGAAAAATCTATGCACTCACTCAACTCCTAGGTGTAATCCATTTCCATCTTCACTAAGATAACCATCCCTTTTACCATTTACATTGACATCCCTTCTAAGAACTTGTTCCCCCCATTTGCTAGAGTTATCATAATTGAGAAGCAATGTAGCATACCTAGTGCTTGAAGAGTAAACCCAAAGTGATATGGTAAGGCTCTTGATAGGGGTTTTGGCCAAATTTTGTGGTAGAAATCCGGTTTGTAAAAAACCCGGATCATTAACCCTCCCCTTAGGCTAGAGACATTCATGCCTCTAGCTTGCTAATGATGGTCCAATAGAGCAGGGAGGATTGCACCCCCTTATTGGTGGCTCTTCGTTGAATGACTGCTCCAAAGTGTCCATATTTCTTTGAAAATAAGGCTTGAGTCGCCATCCATTTACCCTTGTCTTGTGAACTCTCCCATCCATGTCACCTAGCTTATAGTTGCCATTTGGATATCTTCTTATGACCATGAATGGCCCTTCCCACTTGAACACAAGTTTAGCATCCTTTCTGTTATCAAAGCGGTTATCATAGCGTAGCACAAGTGATCCTTCCCTTATGTGTTTGCTAGCCAGCTTCTTATTAAATATCTTTCTTCTCTCTTCAGCCTACATGGAATAGTGTTGGACTATTGCTTCTCTGTCTAACTCCAGCCTCTCTAGATCCAAGATCCTTTCCCCTAACTCTTTATCTTGATTCTTCTCTCGACTGGCTACTAAAACACATAAGCTGGCCAGTTCCAGCTCTATAGGAAGCAAATCCTCTTGGCCATAGACAAGGTGAAATGGAGTATAGCCAAGTGAGGTTTTGAATGAAGTCCTATAGGCCCAAAGAGCTACACTCAAATTTTTATCCTAGTGCTTGGGGTGCATGTATACTTGCTTGGTAATTATCTTACAAATCAACCCATTCACTTTTTCGACTAAACCATTACACTAGTAGGGAGTAGAATGCATGTGCTTGATTTTTAGCCTTTCCATTAGCTCACCTACTAGATTGGCCCTAAAACCAGGACCTCGATCAGAGATAATTTCCAAAGGTGTGCCAAACCTGCAACAAATGTTTTCAAACACAAATTTTCCCACTTCTTGGGCGGTGATCCTACTAGTTTGTTGAAGCCTCTGTCCACCTTGTCATGTAGTCCACACCCATTATGATGTATTCCTTGCCAGACTGGGTTCATGGGAGTGGCCCTATTGCATCAATCTCCCATTATGATGTATTCCTTGCCAAACTGGGTTCATGGGAGTGGCCCTATTGCATCAATCTCCCATTTCTCAAATGGGCCATATATAGTTATGGGATTTTTTTCCTCATGCACTAGCTTCCTTGGTTCGGCCTTTTGGCAATCATCACAAGTGTGGCACCAATGTTGCACATCTCGATGTAGACTAGGCCACACAAAACCGGCCCGGAGAGTCTTCCTTCTGGTTATTTCTTGAGCAAAATGACCACCACAAACCCCCTCATGGCAGCTCTTAATCACATCTATAATCTCCTTTCCTGCTGGCACCCTTCTAAGCACTACATCATTTCCTTTGCAACACAACACATCATTTATCAAGCGGTATTTAGTAGCCTTAGTAGTAGCCAGCCACCTTTTCTCACTCTTACTCATATGTGTAGGTGCCTCACCATGCTCAAGAAAATAAAGCACATCTTGTAGTTGAAACTTACCTTGAAACAAGGGAAGCTTTACTGCAATGATACCCACCATTACCTCTTTCAATTTTTCAGCTAGCTAGAGCATTTGCGTCGCCATTTGTGCGCCTTGGCACAAAATAGATTTGGGCTTTATGTAGCTTCCTCATCAGATTTTTAACTTCTCTCATTTTCACTGCTAAGTTATCATTTTTACAAGCCTAGATTCCTTTCATTTGCTTAACAATTAGCATAGAATCCCCAAAAACATTAAGTCGAGTGACACCATGTGAGAGACTCCACCTCAAACCTAAAAGCAAGGCTTGATATTTTGCCTCATTGTTAGAATGGACATCCTCCCAGTTGATACCTTCTCCATAAAGTTTGTCACCTTCGAGACTGAACACCACTATTCCTGCTGTCGCTCTGTCTTTAATACGCTTGTAGGCCCCATCGAAGTAGAGAGCATGGGCATTCTCCACCCATGGCGGATCCTCAAGAGGAGATGTCTCCTCTTTTTTTCCTTCTTTTGATGGCATCTACGGGTCAACAAATCAGCTAGGCAGGCCTGATTAGAGTCCTCCACCTTGAAGGTGTAGTCAAACTCTTGGAGTTTTATCATCCACTTAGTGATTCTGGCTGAAACATCCATGTGTTGTAAGGTATAGGGGAAATGCTCTTCTGTCGTGATCATTGTGAACGGCCTAGGGAGAAGATAAGGATGAAACTTTCTTACAGCAAACATTAGAGAGAAAACCATCACCTCCACCATCTTGTACCCTCGTTTTGATGCTATCATTACTTTGCTAGAAAAGTAAACTAGCCTCATCAGGCCAGTTTTAGCATCCTTTTGTATTACTATTGCCCCTAGAGCATCTTCCCCAAAACTCGAGTTGACAAAAAACTCTTGATCCCAACAAGGCTGTAAAATTATAGAAAGGGTGCTGAGAGCCTTCTTCACCTCGTGAAAGCACCTTTCGCTTTTGTCACTCCACAAGAGCTCCTAAGAGTGGGTCAATTGTTGCAGTGGAAATACTAATTGGGAGAGGAGATGAATGAACCGCCCCATATATCACACCTTCTGAATGAAAGAGGTTAATTGCTTCATAGAAGATGGTGATGGCGCTGCCAATAGGGCCTTAACTTTGTTTGAATCCACTTTAATGCCTCTCTCACTTACGACATGCCCTAACAAAGTTACACTACTTTCGCCAATGCGACACTTCTCATGGTTTAATTGCCCCCCCATTTCTGCAAGGCGGTTGAAAGCTTTGTCCACCTTTCCTAGATGTAGAGCCTTAGAGCTATAAATACAAAAATAATCAATAAAGACCCTGATGGACTTACCAAAATATGGTTGGAAGACACAATTCATGAAGCTCTAGAAGGTAGCCGGGGCATTTGTTAATCCAAATGGCATTACTTTGTAAGCAAAACACCCCCAAGGCGTGATGAAGGTGGTCTTCTGTTGATCCTCCTCAGCTATTCGAATCTGAAAATAATCTGAATACCCATCACGAATAGTGATCTCTCATGCCCGGCCACCTTGTTGAGTATTTCATCCTGAAAGGGAACAAAAAAGTGATCTCTCTTTGTTACAGCATTTAGCGGCTTGTAGTCCATACAAATCCTCCATTTGCCATTTTTCTTGGGTGTTACCACTACAGGAGAAACCCACTCTGAGTCCCCTATTGGATAGATGAAACCTACCTTCAAAAGTCGCTGCACCTCAGTGAGTAGAGCGTTTTGTTGAACTACTCCCAACCGTCGTAGTCACTGCACCACTGGCCTTGCTCCCTCTTTTAGATTAATGTGATGTTGTACTGCTGTCACACCTGTGATGTGTTCATAATCAGAAATAAGAAGTGTAGAGTGTTTTATCACCACTTCCATGTAGATTACCTTCTCCTCAACTAATAGATCCTTAGACAATATTTTTTCTAACCCCTCCTTCTCGACCTTTGGAAGCTGTTGTGGAATTTCACTACTAGAAGGCCCTTTTAATGTAATCCCCATCACTTCTAGAGAGATTTCTTCCTCTTCATTACAAGACTTCCCCTCTATCATAGATGACCAATCCTCGTTGGAACTCCATTCATCAGCGGTGGTCTCTAACACAAGATCCTCCTGTCGGTCCTCCTTCATGTTGTAGATAGTGGTCTTCCATTTTTCTGCAGTCCTTGTGGTCTTAGCTTTAAAGCTCCTGTCTCCCAATCTTGTCTGGCCTTCATTCCCATTAGCCATGGCCGCCCGAGAATGAGTGGATAGCCATCCCCCTTCACTGGCATCACATATATGTCAAGCTCCAATTGCACTCCACACACCTTTACCTTGACTTTCTTTCTAACTCCCAACCAATTTACTACTACATTGTTAGCCATTTTCGCCCCAACTTTAGTAGTTTCATTTACCTATAATCTCAAACGATACATCAACTTTTCCGTCATGACACAAATCTCTGCACCTCCATCCACATATGTATTTGATACTCTCTACCCATTGATTTCAGCTTCCACTAGAGGCACAATATCTTTCGTCTTTCTAGCTTGGATTGCATTCACATTTCTATTCTTCATGGGTCTAATGCTTACCATCTTTGACCATTGTCACCGCACTGTTGGAGATAGATGTAGTAATTGTGGCCATGAAAATTTTGGCCCTTGATCTCTCACATCAGCAAGCAAATCATAAGCTCTGGTACCTTTACCCAGGGAAAAATCATATGGCTCAATGCGTCGGCATGAGCAAGCCCTCCTCTTTTTACTGTTGCGTGTATTTGCAGCCTTTGAAGACTCTACCTCCTCTTCCATATTTTCAACCTCCTTTGGTGGTATAGGCTCCAACCTCTCAATTCTATGGGCTTTCTTCACCGGCATTGCTTCAACCTCTACTACTTTGGCATTTCCTTTCACATTACTCTCATCCAAATTGATCATCCTGACATCACGATTCTTTGGCGTGGCTAGACAGGCAAGGGCGGCACCTCTGCAAGTGGTCGAGGATGCTGGAGAGAGCTGGCGGTGGAGGCCCTGGATTCGGTGGAATAAGCCTCTCCCTAGGTGGTGTCACTTGTTGTCCCCTCCTTCTTGGTTGAAATCCATTTCCTGGAAAGCACTTAGGATGAGGGAAAAAGTACATACCATGGCCAATCTCCCCATAATTATAGCAAACATACTCTTTTTCTTGTCTCCTTGGGCCCTGATTGCCTTCATTTGTGAGGAGAGAAGGCCGTACTCCTTGAACCAAATTCAACGAAATGCTTTCAAGTTGATTAGTAATGCGTTGTAGGAACTCTTGCTATGGCATCTTTGGTTCGGGTGGGGCCTCTGCTATTTCTCTAGGCCTTGGCATGGTTGGTAAAACCTGCATGGGCTCAACTCCCCCCTTCAATTGGGCTTGATACTTCAATTTTCTATCTTTCTCCCTGGCATAAGTGACTGATTCTTCATAGGATATGGGAAACTTTCATTTGACCTGCTCCCTTAGTAGAGGGTGGAGTCCGGCTAGAAAACAATATTTCTTAAGGCAATCAGGTACTCTCTCTCCCTTGGTTAAGGAGGTTGTCCATTTATCCCACAATTTTATAAACATGCCTTCATATGCTTGGTACTCCCCTGGTAAGGTTTGGCGAAGATCTAGGAGCTATCTCCAAATATCTTCAAGAGGCTCTGTTTCTTGGTACTCATGATAAAAAATGCAGTCTTGAGATCCTCCCAATTACCCCTTGTAGCCTCCGGGAGAGGTTGATACCACACTCGAGCATCACCCTTTAGAACTAAAGAGAAGGCCCGTACTTTGGTTGCTTTATCGTCCTGGCTTATGACTAGGAAGGCCATTTCTAAGTCATCTAGAAAGTCTAGAGCTTTCTCCCCTTTGTGCCCAAAAAAACTTGGAAAATCCATGATAGGAAGATGTTGATCTAGCTCAATACAAAATAAAGATGAACACATCTAGGCCCAAGTCATATCTTATTAAGGGTAGAATAAATGGATTCATAGATGCATTAATCTCAGCAAGATGACAAGGGCCCAATAAGCCCCTTATGATATTTTGAAACCTGAGCTTTGTGCTAACTATTATATGCATGGTTTGTCTAGCAAGTGGACGGATAGGTGTGTACAAATCCCTATGGTTCATGGGATACACTTAGAGTAGAATGAATATGTGATCCAAAATAGGAAGTAGTATGGGATCAGGGGACAATAACATCTCTCTCAACCTCTCAGCTCCAAAATAGAAGACCAATCTTTGCTGAAAATATATCTTTCTACTAATGCACACATCTACCTAAATATTTTGAACCGATTGAAAGTTGTAGAGAGTAGGAGTAGTCATTTATGCATTAACTACAAATTTTCACTACAAACTTTCATGAAGCGTGTTATTAAAGCTCCGACCTCTTAGATCCCACAATTCGAGAGATGCAAAGGATTTGCTCACCATTGATTAGTGTAGCGTTGGTGTGACCATCATCAGCCTTGTAAAGTTCATAGGCTTCAATAGCTACCTTCTCAATTACTTTAAGTCTTCTTGCTAGTAGTAGTTGAAGCGCATCACCATATGTAGCCTCTCGCCAATACCGCACACCATTTATGTATAGCTCCCCTTTCAAAAACTTGTTAATCCCTGAATTTGAAGGCGTCGTCACCACTTAAAGACGAGGCTCCTTAGGGAGTGTCTTTATACTAGACACCAAGCACTCAACACAATGCCTTGACCTAGAGACTTGATGAGAGCAAGATTTCTCTTGAAGCAAAGAAGGTGTATATGTAATTAACTTGCTTTACCTCCATACGTGTCGTTTGTCGATAAAGATTCTTCTTCTCTTGAGCTTCTTTTGGAGACCATAGCAGTACACTTGAGCAATGAATCCCTTGAATAGGGTTTGATGAAGATTCCTCCTTAGTGATTCCTTGACAAACACTTGTTGAAGAAGAGGACAACTCCTTAGATGTTTTTTTCTTCATAGAAATTGTAGAGCGTAGCTTGAGAACTTCTCAACGGGGGCACCAAAAATGACGGTTGAAATGATGAATAGGTTGCCTCTTTCCCATCCAACCTCCAATCCTCACTAAGAGAACTAAAGAGGTGCACCACCTAGTCAAAGGGAGGATGGGCTAGGACATCCCTTTTCTCAAAGATAATCAAAAGAACCAAGACACAAATTTACAAGAGAGACTATATGTACTAGACACCATATTAGAATATGAGAGAGAGAGAGAGAGAGAGAGAGAGATGAGAGGAGAGGGAGACAAGAGGAAAAGAGGTAGAGGAAGCTTACCATTAGGAGAAGAGGTAGAGGAAGCTTGCCATTATGTATTCATGGAATAAGAAGATGAGAAGAGAGGGAGACAAGAGGAGAAGAGGTAGAGGGAGCTTGCCATTATGCTACATAATAAAAGAACTCACTCATAGATTACCTCAAAGAGATGGACTAGCATGAGGGTATTCTAGAGTGCTCTCATGTGCTTGTCATTCTCCCTTTGTCATTGTCACTCTCCATGGGCTCTTTATATAGCCTCCATGAGGGATTAGATTAAGCTAATATTTTTTATTAACATTATCCTAGATTATGTATAGCATCTTTGAAAATATGGAGAATAGTGGATGGGACAAGTCCCCACCTTGGTCATCATGCAAGAAGCCAAGGATGGTGGTAGATAAAATAGATAAAGAGAGCTAGATTACAAGAGGTGAGTGTCCAACGCACATTATTATAATATATTTACAAGAAGGATAGAATGGAAAGTTGATGTGGTGAAAGAGAGAAGAAATTTGCATGTAGCTAGTAGTCTGCACCTTTGTAACTTCAAATCGGTGAAGAATCTGAAAAAAGTTTCTTTTGCAACTTTGCAGGCCAAGTCAAACCGATCGGGCAACGTGAGAATTTTCTTGAAATTCGCTTTTCCTTGGGAGTTATTGTGAGATTATAAAAAATGGCTTCCAAAAGCTGCTTTGACTTTAGTTCCTTATATATATATATAAATAAATATAAGCATATGACATAAGGGGTCCATGCTTGTAAGCTTTTGTGTAAGATCCAAATGACACCATGATGTGGATATTGACTTGTGTACTAGGGTGAGGTGTCCTCTAATGATGGTGATACATTCCAAATCTTAGTGATGCAGGGGGAACCCACATGTAGTTGGAGGCTAGTCTTTTGAAAAATCTATGCACTCACTCAACTCCTAGGTGTAATCCATTTCCATCTTCACTAAGATAACCATCCCTTTTACCATTTACATTGACATCCCTCCTAAGAACTTGTTCCGTGCATTTGCTAGAGTTATCATAATCAAGAAGCAATGTAGCATACCTAGTGCTTGAAGAGTAAACCCAAAGTGATATGGTAAGGCTCTTGATAGGGGTTTTGACCAAATTTTGTGGTAGAAATCCGGTTTGTAAAAAACCCGGATCAACGTTCTCTTGGTCATATTTGGTGGACAGGTGGTTCTCTTGGTAATATCTACTCTTTGACCTAGTTTTAGCAGTATGGTAGGTCATCAGAAAGACATATCTCTCTTTAACATTGCCAAGTTGGATGGTACCAACTATGGGTATTAGAAGTCCTAGATATGGCAGGTTTTGGTGCAAAAGTTGCATATTAAACCCTTGTGTTTCAAGGGTGTTAAACTCGAGGATATGGATGATGATGTTTGGATGAAAGTTAATGAGCTATGTAAGTCTACCATTATCTTTTCACTCTCCGAAGAAGTCCATCATAATGTTGTTGAAGATGAGAATCATAGTGCATGGGACTTATAGGAGAAGATTCAGGAGCTTTATGCGCAGCAGAGTCGTGCATCACAGATGTATTGGCTAAAGCAGTTAATGGACCTTCTCATGAAGGAGGGGACACCCCTATCATCTCATTTTAGTCAGTTTCATGCTATCATGAAGAATCTATTGTCACAGGGTATTGAGTTCAAAGACAACTTGCACCCGTTGTTTCTACTTGGCACCTTGCCTGAATCATGGGATGTCTTCCGTACTGCCATATGCACGAACAAGCTTGATGGGCTGAAAATCAAATATGTTGAGAGTGCTTTATTGACTGAGGAAATCAACAGGAGAAACAATGATGCTTCCGACTCTTCACATGCATTGATTGTTAGAGGTGGTAGATATGGCAGGTATGATAATGATCATAAGGGCAAGGACTCTCAAAAGTCCAGGTCAAAGTCATGTGGCCGCAGTAAGTCCTGTAGACAGAAGTCTGATCTGACCTGTCATTATTGTGGGAAAGCAGGACATATTAGGCCGTAGTGCCATAAGATGTGCAATGATAAGTACAAGGAAAAGGGAAAAGAGAAAGTGCAGGAAAAGTCTTCTGAGCATAGTATTGTACCTGCAAAGTCCAATGTGAAGATAGAAGAGGTTAATGTCATGCAGGCTACTAATTCAAATGAGGATTACATACTTGCAGCTTCTTCATGCGATGCCTTACAGGCTTCGGAGATACATTCTATGTATGTGTAGTGCTGGCTTTTGGATTCGGGTGCATCATTTCATGTGACACCCTATAGAGATTGGTTTCACACCTATCATACCATCTCTGGTTTTGTGCGTCTTGGTGATGACAGATCTCTTAACATTACGAGCATTGGAGATGTTAGGCTGCAGTTTCCTTTTGGCAGTTCTTTTGTTTTGCATGATGTACGTCATGTACCTGTATTGACTCGCAGCCTTATATCAGCTCGACAGCTTGATGATGCAAGGTATTTTGTATCTTTTGGAGACTCTGCATGGAAGATTACTCATGGCAGGCTTGTGCTTGCAAGAGGTGCCAAGTCTGGCAGCCTCTATCCCTTACTTGTATCTGGAGCTACATTGAATCATGTTTTGTATGTGGGTTCTATTCCCCATGTATCCCTTTGGCATACTCGTTTGGGGCATATGTCCCTTAAAGGAATGAAAATGCTTCGTGCTTTGCAGTATCTTCTGCCTTTTTACTCTTCGCATTTTGATTCTTGTGATCATTGTTTGTATGGCATGCAGATTAGCAGTGGCATTGACTTTCAGGTTGTAGAGGAGGTATGGGCAGGCAAGCCCCCCTCTTATGATCATTTGCGTGTCTTTGGATGTGAGGCATTCTTCCATGTACCCAATGACAAATGCAATAAGCTGGATGCTAAAAGTGTCAAATGTATTTTCATTGGCTATGGAGATGCAGGAGAGATGGGTTACCATCTATGGGATCCACATGCGCGAAAAGTGATCCGCACCCTTGATGTCATCTTTCATGAGGACAAAATGCATATGCGGCCTGAGAAAGTAGTTGGGGTACGCAAAGCATCTTTTAGGAGGAGCCACATGCTCCCATACAGCCCGCTCCACGGCCAGCTAGACAACGTGCAACATCACCCGATGCTCATGGCCCAGATGTTAGACATGCTGATGTTAAACAGGATGTTGGTCAGGTAGCAGAGCTTGGGTTGAGGTGTTCTACTAGAGATAGACGACCTCCTGACCGTTTTACGCCCTCTATGGATTATGTACTAGTTACAGATGCAGGAGAGCCTCTCACTTATGATGAGGCTATGCATATGGGTGATTGTCACTCTTGGAAGAGGGCTATGCAGTCTGAGCTTGAATCATTGCATAAGAATCAGACTTGGGATTTGGTTTCCTTGCCTCAGGGTAAGAAGGCTTTCCCATGCAAATGGGTGTACAAGCTGAAAAGTACCCTTGGACACCCCAAGCCAGCATACAAGGCTCGATTGGTTGCTAAGGGCTTTAAGCAGGAGCATTGTGTTGACTTTGATGAAGTCTTTTCTCATGTGGTCAAGATGACCACCCTACGCTTAGTCAAGCCTTGGTTGCATAGCTTGACCTAGACTTGTACCAGACGGATGTCAAGACGACCTTTTTATATGGGGACTTGCATGGTGAGATTTACATGGAGCAGCCTAAGGGCTTTCTAGACCATGGCAAGGAACACCTAGTGTGCAAGCTAAAGAAGAGTCTATATGGCTTGAAGCAAGCATCTAGGGAATGGTACCATAAGTTCGATGCATTCGTGCAATCACAAGGCTACAACCGCAGTGCTCTGGATCTGTGCTTGTACATGAAAAAAGCCCATGATGGTTATTTACTGATTTTCGTAGTCTATGTGGATGACATGCTTTTAGCAGGGATACCTCATGAGGAGCTAGATGCTCTTAAGACTCGGCTCAAGAAGAGCCTTGAGATGAAAGATTTGGGACATCCTCTCATATAATTGGTGTGCGCATTACTCATGACAGATCTTAGGGACTACTCTATCTGTCACAGAGGGAGTACATTCATAAAGTCCTTGAGCGCTTCTATATGTAGGATGTTAAGCCTATTGGTTGTACATTACCTTCTCATGTAAAGGTTTCACAGCCCGATTGTCCGCAGATAGATGAGCAGAGGGCCGAGATGGCCAAGATTCCCTATGCATCAGTCGTGGGCAGTTTTATGTATGCCACAATAGCCACCCATCCAGATATTGCTTTTGCAATTGGGGTTGTGGCACGTTATATGGCTACACCTGGCAAGAAACATTGGGATGCCATGAAGGGTATCATGAGGTACCTGAAGGGCACAATAGATATGTGTATTTGCTATGGTAGCGAGGATACAGGAGTCATGGGGTACACTGACTCTGGTTATGTAGGACATGCAGATAGTAGGAAGTCCACTTCTGGCTATGTGTTCACTTATGCTGGAGGGGCTATCTCTTGGATGTCCTGGGGACAGAAGTGTATGACTCTTTCTACTACATAGGCCAAGTATATTGCAGTCACAAAGGCTTGCAAGGAGGCGATCTGGTAAGGCCCTTTGATTGCAGACCTTGGTATGATAGATGCTATGCCTACACTTCATTCGGATTCTATGAGTGCCATTCAGTTGGCCAAGAATCCAGTATTCCATGCGAAGATGAAACATATTGAGATGAGATATCACTTCATTCACAAGGTCATTGAGGACAATTCTGTTGACCTTGTCAAGATTTTGACTGAGCAGAATCGTGCAGACTTGCTCATGAAGAGCCTCATTATAGAGCGATTTGCCTTCCTCAGGAGATTGATAGGCGTTGGATGAGATGATGTCTTTTTTCTCATCGTATTGTACATGTGTACATATTGTACTGTTTTTTCTTTTATTTTCTCTCTCACTAGGACAAATTCACCTTTAAGTGGGAGGTTGTTGCGGGTAAAGGTGCCTCCGCCTAGCTGCTCCTGTATTACTACATTAACAACACCCGCCACTGCACACTACAGGTGGCGGGTGCCCTTCACAGTCACTTATTCTTTATTCTTTTAGTGACAGTTTGAATAAAGGAAGTCCCGGTCATACATTGTGGTTGTTGGAGTTTCCACTTTTGAGTCTCTCTCTCTCTTGCTCTTGCTCTTGCTCTTGCTCTCCATCCGCCATAGCTCTCACCGCCAAGCTTCTTCCTCCTGGGTTCTACTTCCCTTTCAGGTGCCTTGCATTTAAGAATGCACTTCTACCTTTAACTTAGCTTGTGCTTTTCCACTTTTTTTGCTTTCTTTTTGTGCTGAGGTTAACATTACCCCCTCCTAGTGTAGTGCCAATCCCATGGCACTGATGGATAGTAGTTGGAAGGTGGGATGGGTATAGTCAGATGGATTTCTTGAGTTTATATACAAGCCCTTGCGGGGGATGGTGTTGGGTGGACTGTCCTTGAAATTGAAGATATAGTTGGTGTGGGTCCCTGATGCTGACTTGAAGTGGATCTGTCCCTTGAATATAGTGTTGGACGAATCTTCCTGTCACTGGCTAAGGTTGCAACGACATGAGTGGAACTTGGCTTTTCCCCACCATTCGCTTCAAGTTGCCTCATCTCTTCTGTTCAGAGTTCACCATTCACACAAGAGGAAACCAATATTCCTCATAAAATGAATTACATTACACCTCGCGCTTTCCTTGTGAGTGCCTTCGGAGGTTCTCCTTCATTCTTGAGAGAGCCTTGCTAGAATATTCGGTGCTTACCGTCATCCTTGAGAGAGCATCCTTCATCCTTGACAAGGCCTCCATCATCCTTGAGATGACCTCGTCACAGTAGGTGTAGCTTTCTCTTTTTCTAAGCTTGCCTTATCTTGCACTATTTCAAGTGAGCTTCTTCATTCACTTTTTGACTTAAGCTGCCTTGGTCTATATCTGCTATGTTTTGTCTACATGGTGACATATTGTGTAAGATGACCCCCTCCTAGATAGGTGCTAGTTCCAAGACACCTGCGGTTTGGAGCTAATGAAGATTCATTGATTTTAAAGGGCGGTTGTGTGAGTCGATGATGATGGGGTCTTGGGGTTTTTGGTCTTGGAAAGAAGATGATCAACCAATTAAGGTGGTGGAGATCGAGAGCGCATTGCATGGATGATGGGGCCTTCAACATTGGGAGTTGGAGCCTTGTTTGTACCTAAAAATAAAAGAAGGTGCACTACCTAGGGGTGTGTCTGCTTTGACATGTGGTGCATTGTGCTTGTGCTAGTGGAACTAGGAGGTGGGTCCACGACCATAGGCAAGCCTGGCTGTTGTCCCCCACTTGAGGACCTAGTTTGTGCATAAGGGAGGTGCAGTGCATGTAGCTTGGGGTGACAGGTCTAACCATAGGCGAGTGTTACCTCCCTAGGTATGTTTTGCCCCTGATGTGCCCTAATCCTGAAGTGGGGAATTAAAATGAGGCTAGGGGATTAGGGATGGAGCCGGCCAACCAAAGCCACTGGACGCATCCAACTTGAGAACACCTAGGTGCAGTGACTGTGGCCTATGTGGTGCAAATTACTGTTCGTTGTGATTTCTTCGCTTCTCATCTCTTCTTTCTTTCTTCATCTTTCACATTCATTTTCTTGTCTTTTCTTTTTCTTCTCTTCATCTTCTTATTTTTTGATTACATAGGCAAGACGAGAGCTAAGGTTTGTCATCCGAGTGGGGTAGAAAAGGGGGACCTAAGAGACTTATTTAGGAATTGCCAACTCTGCAAGTACCCTTTGAGGTTCAGGCGGACTTCCAGAGCGGTGGTACAGAGAAATGGATAATCACAATGTATAAAGCGGCTATCATTCATATCTTCTAGAAGGGATAAGCAAAGAGAAGGGAGAAGAGCAGCACACATTATCAGTCTAGCCATGGCGCAGCTGTTTGTGGTGTTTGGGATCAAAGTAAAGGGGTGGAAGATTGTGTTCTTGTGGAGTGGGATTTTGCCTAAGTAGTACTCTAAGAAGCCTAAGGTAATTATAGGTAGTAAAATGAATGCAGGGTCGGGGCATGAGGAGAATTCATCTACAAAACAGACTATCGAGTCACCCATATTTTCTAGGGTGAAGATAAGGGCCTCCTCTCGTGTAGTACAGTTCGTGTCGTAGATTAAGGGAAGTCGTACTGACCGTGGACATTGGGGTCAAAATCCACTCCCATTCTTTAGAGCTATGGCATGAATGTCGGGTTGGTTCGTTCGAATGGAAGGGTGTTGCAAAAAGCCACCCAAGTGTCCATATTTATGTCACAGAGGCACCTTCTCCATGTAGGCTGGCACTCATAGCCTCACACTCATCTCGAGACCTCAAAACCCTTGTCTTGCCAAAATTCCACATCCTTTGTGCCCCAGAGGGTGGGGTTCTATTCTCTCTTTGCCAGCCATTTTTCCTCAAGCCTGCTTTTGATGTTGATTACTTCTTCCACCACCTTGATTAGTAAAACCCTACACAAATTAGTGGGGAACTAGAAATTCAGGCCAAAGGGGTTTTTGGAAGTCTCCTATCGTTCCTAGATCACCAAAACAGTGTGGAAGCTTGCTGGGAAAGTATCCTAGCTCGATGGAATAGAAGTGGGTGGCACTTGTATTGGTCTAGCATTGAGCCTTCTCCTTGCTTCCTCCACCATCAGTTTTCTTTTTTCCTTAAGTGTGGCCCTTCTTTCTTCAGATGTGTGTTGTTGGTCATCTGGCCATGGTGGGGAAGGAGGTTCTGGGGCTATCTCTTCTTCATGGGGCCCCATCTCGAAGCTTGGGCGAGTCTCATCTCCTTGTTGGGCTTCCTATTGGACTCCTTCCGTGAACCCAATTGCATTTATTTCATGTGGGGTTAGACCTACCAAACAGTAGGTATCTCCATTGCTCTTCTAGGGTCACAAACTGACTCCCACAGGTTGTAGCAGCATTTGCAAGCCTACTTTCAAGGCCCTGCGTCCAATCTACAGTTTTTTCTTGATGGTTTCAATGGCTGGGCTAGCACTGTTAGCCTTTGTTCTTGATCTTCCTCTTTTCATTATCTGCTACTCTTCCTGTGCTGAGGTTGCCTCTTGTGTCAATTTCTCCACTTTTTTTTTAGTTGTGTGTTCTTTCCTTCCTTAGTGCCTCTAGTTCCCCTGTGGCTTTAGTGATATTTTCCATTTTGACTTGCAAAAACTCATAGAGCCCTACGATCTCTTCATTGTGTCTTTGCAGGCACTTTATGGCTTCCGTTTCTTGGTCCAATCTTGCTCACCATTCAGCTTCCACTTTGTCTTTAGCCTTGAGATGTTCTTTGAGCTCACCAATCTCCCTTTGGGCCATGGCTATTTGGCAAGTTTTCTCTAGCTGAAATGTAGCCATGGCCTCCTTTTCTACTTCTAGCTTTGCCACTGCGATTTTTTTCTCTTCCTTGTCTTTCTCTAGTTGAGAGAGAAGCTCCTTGACATATTCATTGTACTCTGCAGGCAGCCTCTTTGTTTTGCGGGGATGGAGGTTGTGGAGGTTGCCACCTTTTGCCTCTTTGGGTCTTGTCTAGACTCGACGTCTACTGTTGCCAGTCTTTTGGTTCCTACCAAAGGGGTCCCTTCTCCTACTCCTTGGCTTATTTCTTTATTCACAAAGTATTGAACCCAGGCCATTAGGTTGCTAGTGTCCACCTGAGTCATAGAACTAGGTGTGGACATGGTGGTGGTAGTGGCTGGCACCAAGAGAGTAGGAATGGGGGTGATTGGGGCCTTGCCCTTGCCTTCTTGCACTACAGGTGGCACGAGTTCTGGCACGTGGGTACTTAAGCTTGGCCCTTCATCTCTAAGTGGGCTCATGGGCTCCAGCTCATCCTGCTTGGATTGCTACTCAATGGACCCACACATTGCAAGGGCTATGTCTTCCTCCTCATTTCTTCTCGACTCCTCCTCCTCCTCTTCTTGCCTTTCTTTCCTTCTTAGTCTTTATGGAATCCCTGCGAGCCTTTTGTAAGTCCACTTTCTCTTTTTTCCTCCTCTCCTCTTCTTGCTTTTCTAATGCAATTTTCTTCTTCATCTTCTTAGCCTCTCCCTGGCTAGATCTCTCTTAATGTTCCCTGTTTTCTTCATCCTCACTCAACATCCTTTTGCTAGATTGTGCCTCTTGTTCCTGCTAAGGCGGTGACCTGCTTGGTGTCTCATCAACTCCTTCTCCTCCTCCGTGCCCTTGCCCCAAGGCTTGTCTATGATGATGGCGGTAAGGACCCCACCGAATCCAATGGTTGAGGCCTTTGAAGATGAAGCTTTTCTTTTAGCCTTGGTGGCAAGGGACTCTCCTCTGACACGTTGTCCTCCTTTTGCCAAAGCCTTTGCCGAGGTCTCGATGGTCTTCCTCACAAAACCGTTGAGGTTCACCTCATCCAGCAACCGTGTCAATGCTCTCTAACAAGGGGACATTAATGTGGCTCATGATTGTGTTGTAACTCTGATTAGAGAACAATGCATGCACCATCTTGGCTTGGAGTTGGATTTCGAGATCTGAAATATCCACCAAGCTGACGTCGTCATTGGTGTGGACCTTCACCTTGTCCATTCCCAGCATGGCCTATATGTCTCTCTTTGGTTTTCTCTCTACTTTGTTTGCGAAGCCCAATTCTCTTTCTACCAACTCCGGGGTCAATTCAATTTGCATCCCCTGTGAGTTTCTTCTCCCTCTTGTACAGTCATAGTGTCGCGGTTCTTGTGAAACGTTTGTAAGAATTATGCACAATGAATGTAATCCACCCCTTGGCTCACTGCTTCCATGTATTTCTGTAGATTGCACTGCTCAATAATCTACCTCATGGCCCATTCTTTGATGGCTACATCCTCTATGTTGAAGATATGCCAGAATTTAAACTGATAGAAAGCCCTCATCTCCATCGAGAGGCTGTATTTTACTTGTTCTTTTGAGAAAGGCAATCTACTAGTCTTTTTTTGGCCTGCCTTGATGGTTGCATGTCATGAAGCCATATTCGCCATTAGTACTTTTCAAAAGAATTACTCACAGAAGGAAAGACGCCATGCTTTTGCTGACTTGAGATGCTTAAAAACATTAGTAGACTTTTCCTTCAAGCAATCCCTTCATTCTAAGATTTCATGACATTTTTTCTCAATTGACAAATTATTATTTTTTTCATCTATTTTGGCCATTGACTAAGGCTTTTTAGTTTTCCTTGTGTTTTATTCACATTACTTATTTGATTTTACCTTACCCCCTCCCCCCTTGAGGATAAGAAGGATTCTTCCTAGGATTAGAGGTTAAAGGGTTAAGGGCGTTCAACATGTCTGTGCACGGTGCTTCACTTCCACATGAGCCAAGCATAGAAGTTTGCATTATATTCCATTTTAGTGTAGTGGTCCATGTTGATAGGGCGAATGCCTACGTGAGTGATGTAGGTAAGGACGTCCGTTAGGAAGTCACCAGAGCCAATTCGGCTAGCAATGTGTAACTCCTCCTTAGGTAGAATACGATCTAAAGATGGATGGGTTAGGAGGTGCTCTTTTAGGGGTCTGTTACACATTGTTGTCAAGACCCTATAGGAGGTTGGAGCTACATAAGTAGGTTCATACTCCAAGGTTTTGATTGCACGTCTCTATTTAGCATTAATCATGATTTGATAGCCCTCAAATTCCCATTGAAGTTAGAGAGTGTACCATTTCCTCAAGAAAGAAGAGTCATTGTGGGCGATCTGCTTCAACTCTTCGATTTCTTGGTCAGTGGCGTATGCAGTGTCTTGTTATATGACGTGATGAGTCGTCATTTTTGTGCTTGCTTGGTGGCGATCTTGGTGGCGATTAACTCCTCAGCTGTTTCGATAGCCTTAATGAATACAAATTCGGATTCTTCCCATGAGCAAGGTAGTGTACGCACCTTCATTGTGCGAATGGCTCTTCCAAAAGGTCTAAGTCCAAGCGGTCATAGCTTTTATCAAGCGACCAAAAAGTGGCATCTAAGTGTCTAAGGCAAGCAACCAAGTCATCCTCCGTGTTCTCAGCGAAGTCCATGGCCAAGGTTAGAATTGATCTCCACTCATAAGAGGGTCTAAGGCCTACAGGTGGCTGAACTAGAGAGTTCAATAGTTGATTGTTGCGGCTCTAGTTGCTTCTGCGGTTATGGTTTGGACTCTTGTTCAATAGGCTGGGCTACAGCTGCTAAGGGTACTTCTAAGGTTTGAGGGGCACCAATAGGTTCAGGCTGAGAAAATTTGTTAGTAGTGGGCTACGGTTTAGGTCTATGGATTGTTTTAGATTCAACAGGGTTGGGCTTCAAAGGTTCTATGGATTTAGAAGCTCAAGTATCTTGTGGCTTGAGTGCATGATCTATCTTGATGTTTTGTGTGGTCCATATTGAGGGTGGAGTTTGAGTAGGGCCTTTGGCCATTTTGGCTTTAGGTACCCAAATCTAGGTGTTACTCTTATAGTAGCCTTGCACTTGCAATAAGGTCTTGGGAACCCATCACTGCTTGATCATACATCGATGTCTATGGTTTCATCTTGGCCTCCTAGGTTTTGAGTGTGGGTTCTTAGCCTTGTGGGGCCAGGGATGTGTGCTCCTAGGGGGCATGCTTCAATGTTTAGGTGTCCATTGAAGCCTTGGTCCAAGGGTCTTAGTTTTGGCTTCAGCAGTTTGCAGATGTTTAGGTTTGGCGGGTGGTGATGAGTGACGACCCCCTCCTTAGACTTGATGGTGGGTTTCTCTACCGGTGACTTTGCAGACTGATGATGTGAACTCGGAACTAGCCCTCTGAACTTCATCTTCTATTTATGACCCTTGATAGAGTATAAGAGTACAAAGTCTCCTTGTTCAAAATCTTGTTGCTTGACATGCTTGTCAAACCAGCTTTTGCATCTTACCTTCTCGCATATTAGTGCATGGGTGGCTAGAACTCGTTGAGTTTTCGATAAGCGTTGTAGCACAACTAGGCGCCTTGTCCATGCCTTCTTTCCACTCCATCTCTCTTGATGAGTGATTCTCAAGCTAGGAACAAATAATTCTACAAGTAGAATTTCTTCAGTTTTGAAGGTTAACTTGAAGGGAGTCTACCCCACATCGGTTTTATGAGCCATGCGCGGTAGGCCCATAAGGTTGCCATGAGTTTGTTATCCCAATCACTGTGCAAAGCAGAGACTACCTTGGTCAAGATGTTTACAAGATTTTTATTCATGGACTCAGTCTAGCCCCATTAGCTTGAGGATAGTATGGTGAGGATTTTTGATGGATGATTATAAAGGTGGATAGGAGATAAGCAATCACTTCATTGATGAAGTGCGTGCCTTGGTCACTAATGATTTCGATAAAGTAGCCAAATCTTGAGATTACCTATTCCCAAAGGAACTTGGTAGTGGCCCTAGTGTCATTTTTTCTCATAGCTCATGCTTTTGCCCACTTCATGAGATAGTTTGTGGGCCACAATGATGTATTTCACTTGTGAGTATTGTGTTGCAGGATTGATTGGCCCAATGAAGTCAATTACCCATTTCTCGAATGGTTGCCTTGCAATGATTGGACTCAACTTCATTTTGTCCTTTTGTGAACTAGTGCCTTGGTCCTTTGGCACTCATCATAGTGCTTTACGAATTGTGCTACATCTGGGAAAAGAGTCGGCCACCATAGCTGAGATTGTAGCACCTTGTGGGCTATTGTGTCTCCGTTGAAATTTCCTCCTGCTATTCTGCCGTGTGCTTCTGAAAGTGTGTCAAGCATTTCATGCTTGCACACACATCTATGCAGCAATCCATGTTGCCCTAGTTGTTAGAGTTAGCCTACTATCAACTAATAAGGTTGGACTTTGAGAATGAGTTGCATGTGCATGGTTTAATAAGAAGGTAAAGTAGGGCTTGATGGTCAACAAAAAAGGTAAAGGGCATAGCCAAAAGATAATGCCAAAACTTCTTTACAGCAAACACCATGGCTAAACCTTCTCTCTCCATTGTCGAATAATTCATTTACGACTTTGTGAGAGAGAAGGTACTTGCAAGAGAGATTGACTTGGTATATATCAACACACATGATCAAATAGCTAACATTTTTACAAAGGCATTGGGTACAGAGAAGCTTTGAAATTTTCAAAGCTTACTTGGAGTTGCAGAGATAGAGTTGAGCTTGAGGGGGAGTGCTGAGATAGCAAGCACAACACTAATGCTGGAACGCCTAACTAGATGGGTCCGCACATCTACACTTAGCACATCAGTGGTCATTACTCACATGGCCATTGACTTATCACTTATTATATTTAATTTGTTACACCTACCTCTATAGTTGGCATAAATATAGTGCCAGTCGACTAGTGTAGTCAATTATACATTGTTTGACTTAGTAGGCCACTTTCCTTTATGTTTTATATTTTCTATACTTTGTATACATGGTATTGCAAGTGAAAGAAGAAGAAGAAACTAGCAAGAAAACATTTTGACCTCTATCTCTCTTCTTGTGTTCTTGAGTGAGCTTCCTCTTATGTATACAATGTGTGCTTGGCACAGCAGCTCAAGCAAGTCCCCTGCCACATGATTCTTAACATCTTGATCTCAAGAATTGGGGATGATGAGCCCACTAGCATGAGAGGATGTGCCAAGCACAAGCGCAATAGCTAAAGAAGCGGGACCAAGATTGGTGTGGTAGAAGGCAAGAGTAAAGCCTCACTACAACCAATTCCACCAATCATGGTTGTAGAACAATCACCCCAACATAAGGAACTACAAAAGGGATAGTCAATGAAAGCAACATCATGGCCTAGCAATACCTAGTTAGCAAAGTATAGCAAATTGTGCCTGCACCCAACCAAGGAGCAACCCTTGCCAGGAACAAAGAGGCTAGCAGTAGAGCAATCGATGCAGAATCATGTTAAGGGCCAAAGATACCCACTTAGAAGTATCAGCCACTTTGGTGCCTTTACCCATGCGTAGTAATGAAGATCAAGATGAACTAGTATAGAAGCCTCAAAGTCAACTTAACAAGGTAACATAAGAGAAAAAAACTATGCTTGTAGAGCTCAAAGAAGAGAAGATTACCTTTGCAACCTATAGGGTGGAACAAGAATGAGTAATGACCATCATACGTAGGGAGGTAATTGCACTATAAAGAGGCATTAAAGGCAAGGGAGGGAGAAGAGAGTCTAAAGGAGTTATATGATGAAGAAAGAGAGAACCGTATCTCCCTAGAAAATATGTGTGCCCTCAAATCTCGAGAAAATAGACGTATAGAGGTGGAAATAAAGAAGCTGAAGAGGCAAAGAGAAAAGGCAAGGACAAAGCTGAATGTGGCAAGGAAGCAAAGAGATGAGGAGACCACGAAGAAGATGATGGAGTTGCACAGCCAGTTACAATGAGCTCTCCATGTGCAACCATAATGAAAGAGCAGGTGCAATGTTCAACTTTATATACAAGCCCTAAATCCATTTTGGGCAGTCATCCCCTTTTTGTCCAACCCTTCTCCTCCTCTTCCCTATTGGCATGGTCTCAACTTGTGCCTCTAACCATTTACAATTTGCACGGGTGAGAGCTTGGTGCTCTTTTACAAAATAAATCATGGTGCACCTTGCATTCTTTTACAAAAGTATTGATTGGTGATTTTTCTTGTGCACCTCTCTCCTTGATTTAGGACTTTTTTGCACTTATTGTCTTTCCAAAATTTTTTTGGTGCACCTTCGCCTTCCGTAACACTTTTGCCTTGGTCTTGTCTTCTGCTTTAGATTTTTTGGATTTTCCACCTTGTTCATCTGAGAGTTAACATTACCCCCCTCCAAGATGAGTGCTAGTCCCATGGCACTCTTCATCGTAGGTAGCAGGCTTTGGCATGCACCGAAGATGTGGGTGGAAGGGATTGTTGTGGTTTGCCTTAGAGAAGTTTTGGTGGTGGTGCAGATGAAGGTTGGTGGCACTTTGTTGGCTTGATTGGCTAGTGATAGGGTTATCGAAGTTGGTGGTAGGGTTTTTCTTTGTTGGGAGTTGCACTCATAACTGGCATAAGTGTTGGTATTTTGGGGATTCTATGTGCGACAATTCATTGGTGGGCTTGCATGATGATAAAGGACAAGAGTTTAGAGTTGAGTGTCTAATGAAGAACTAACTATACTTTTGCTGGAGTCTTTAATACTTGCAATTGAAAACCTCTCATATGGTCTCTCGTTAGGAGTTAGTACTAGTCTTCTTATCGTGCGCAAGACGTAGTTTGAGTGGTTTGGAAGACAAGCTGAGCAAATCGAGAGTATTGTCTTGCACTTGAGGACCCAAACTGTGTATAGATTGTGGTGCAGATATTATGTGAGTGTGTGTGCATACTTAGATATTACGTAGTTAGACGACTGCTATTCTGGTTCCTTGTAGCAATGTGTGGATGAAGTGAGGGTTCAATGGGGTGGAAAAAATTATCAATGTTGAGGAGAAGTACACTTGAAGGCTTCTTGAGACATCACTTGTGATTTTGACAACAGAATGTAGCATAATTAAGCTCATTGACACCTTAGCTTTTGGTAGCTGGTGGTTATTTGTAGTGTTTGAAGGGTATGGTGTACTTTCCATGGTTTTTTGTGCCTTACTCACTACTATTGATTGCGATGGTATTGAGATGGAGTGTAAAAAAGAATCGTGCAAATGGTTCTAGGTGACAGGTCTAAAGACAAGCTCCCTAGGTATGTCCTACCCTTAATGTGCCTTGAACATTGTGGGGGATGTGTAAAGGGCTAGGGAACTAGGGATGGAGCCAGGCGACCAAGGTCACTGGGACATACCTAATTTAAGGACCCCTAAATGCTGTGTTGTGATAATGGGTACCTCTTTTTTTTAATCTTTTCTTTTCTTTCTATTTTCTCCTTCTTTTTTTCTCTCTTTTTTTTTTGATAAAATGAATACAATCAATGTAATACATTAAGGCTACCAGGCTTTCATTTGGATTGAGAAATGTCGAGATCCAAAGGTTATGAAAAATGGATATTACAAATATGATTGTGTTACTAGCCTCGATGCTAGAGGAATAGTTGTTGAGATGAAGAGATAAACTTAAGATTTTGCAAATCTCTTTGTAACATGTGAGGCATCAGAATAATTGAGGTAGCAGCTGCAATGAGTTGTGTATGGACAAGGGATAGAGCATCTAGCGAATTGATTCTTGGTTGATGAAGAAGCATTTGTCATTGTTGAGAGTGTGGCTTCTACCCAGATGCCAAGAAAGAGAGAGCAGCTAATGACCATGCTTTGGGCCATGCTTCAAATGCAATGTGTACTTTTTGCAGGGGTGATTTTCTATCCTAGCAAGTCTTCCATCATGGCTCTTTGTTCTTGGTATTTTTATCACTTTCTCCATAATGGTTCTTGTGGGGTTGATGGTCTTGTGGTGACTTGGACATTGAATGCTTTGGTACAAAGATCTCTATCATCCTGAATTCACTTAGCAACTCATGAGAGTACATGAAAGTCCTATGCTTCAACCATAATGAATAGGTGTTGCTAAAAAAGACATAACTTATTTGAATCCCATAGTGTTGACTTCGATACATATCACCTACGCTTGATTATCATTGCTTGTGTGTATGCTACCTTTGCTTCTTTTGATACTATTTATACACCGTCACAAAACACATTGTTTATTTATGTAAATGTTTACGAATCCATGTCACTTCGTAAGGATAAAAACCAATTATAGAACTCACGATTGTACTGGAGTGTGGCATACATATCTCTGGTAATCATGGTAGCCTACTTAGTAACAACATATATTTTGCAACATCGAGTAGCATGGTGCCTTGTCTGTTCTACTAGCAACATGTAGCTCCTCCTCAATGAGAAATTGATCAATTAGAGAGTTCTCTTGGCTAGTTCCAGCTAAGTCCATGTCTCAAACGGTAGTCAGTACTTGAAAGGAAGTTGGCGCCACATAGGTTGGGTTTCTTTGAGACCACCATTTGGCCAATCACTTTTCTGAGATGGTCATAATCTGGGTTCCCAATTTGGCCATTGTAGCAAGGTTTTCAAACCAACATTTTCAAATTGACTTCGACCCTCTGATTGTTGCTTTAGTTGCTCTATCTCTAAGAAATTTGGCTAGCAAAATGCTTTGTTGAATGTCACAGTTAAGCGTAGTTCATCGGCTTCCTCGTCAGGGATGAGTTGTATGCATTCATGTTGGAGCTTGTTATAGTGTTCATTAAGATATTCTTGCTCTTCCCAGGATACCATATATGAAAAACATTCCTCAAGTTGCTTGCTCCCTAGGGAATGTGCCCATGTCTGCAAGGACGTAGGCACGTGCAAATAATTTGAGTTTAGTATCCAATTCGATCAAGCATTCTGTGGCACTTCTACGTTCTATGAGGGATTGCTTGGTTGCTATCTCATGCAAGGTTCTGGGAGTTTCCCTAGGCTTTAGCATAGCTGGGGACTCAATCCTAGATTTGAGCAAGATTGATCAATGCTAGGATTGCTTCTGTCCTCGGGGTTTCCATGTTTCTCCTGAGGCTTTTCTACTATTGTGTCATGGTTCTCCTAAGATGTGACTAGTATAGTTTTGTCAACTTGTTGTGACAATGTTATATCTACTCTTGACTGGTCAATGTAAGTTTTTTTGTTAGAGGACTGAGAGTTGCAAGCAACCGTCGATGGTAATGGTTGCTTTGCTTTACCAGAATACATGGATGTGTCTGAGGTTTCACTGCCATTAGGAGAGATGTCAATGGGTTCATTCAAGGGTGGACTCGATACTTTATTCCTCACCTCTTCAACACTCTTCGTCTTAATCTTCTTGGCATCTACAACCACTTGCAACTGCCATTGTTTTTGTTGTTTTCTCCTCTTTTTCTTGGGCAATCAAGGCATATCCTTTAAAGACTGAGGACCCTGAACTAGGTTAGATGTTAATGTGCTTGGTTGGGCCTCAGCATTGTCTTTTTCTCATGTGTCCTCATGGGACATAGCCATAGCCTACCGAACAACCTCGCTAGGTTATGAGGGTACAATTGCCTCTCTTTTTGGAGAGTCTAGCTCGTCAAGTAATAGCACCTCATCCAATTGCATTGGCAGTTGCTCTTGGTTGAGTGTTTGCTCTAGACTCTTCTCCTTACCTATTGAAACATGCCTCCATTTCTTCTTATCAAAAAGAGTGTTGTGTTTATAGTCATTTTTGTCTTGCTTTCTAGAGGTTTGGGTGATTCTAGTGTAGAACCAAGACACAATTTAGGGTTCCCATCATGTAGGCTTGGACAAAACTAGCCAAAGAAGTCAAGGTTGTATTGATGGGAAGCATAGAGATCTAGAATTGCAGGGTCTTGGGTGAGGCGGTAGAAGACATATGCACTAACAGCAAGTACAATGCTCCCTACTCCTATCCTGCTAGCCATGTGTAGATATTCTTCTAGAAGTAGTTTATCATACAAGGGGTGTTTTTGGATAGTGGCAGAAAGCTAGACCTCATGGACGATTGCAAACACTCTTAATGAGGTCGGGGCAACGTACGTGGGATCATGCATGGATGTCCAAAGGGCTTTCCTTTGCTTAGCGAGTATCATTAGTCGATGGCCAATTTTGGCTGCCAACAAACTTTGATTGGAGTACCATTTTTGCACAAAGTTACCTTGTCATTTCCCTTTTCATTTGATTGCTTCGAGATTTTCTTTGTTTGTCTCCCATTGAGCGGTATAGAGTGAGGGTATCAAGCGCAATTCTCTAGCTGTGGCTTTTGGGATGTCCTTTATGACTTCTTCAGCGACAACTACATAGCAGGAGGAAACATGTTGCTCCTCATCCTAAGTCAGGGGTTCGGCTATGAGCTTTGTGTGCTCTAGTGTTGGCCTTCCAATATCCATATAGATGTACACACGTGAGATGCCTATCAACTTGTAATCAAGCTTCATCATGCACTTCATTTTTGATTCATTGGTCAAATGCGCTATCTCTTCGGCCAAATCTTCGAGAGATTTCTCCTTGAGCCTTAGCTTTAGGTTCTTTAGAAGTACTCGAGGTGTCAAGGATGTTAGTTGTGTCATCTCTTCCATAGGTGAACTACTAAGGACATGTTCCGCAAGGGGCTTCGTCACGGCCAAAGGTTGTGAGACTATTGTGATTCTTGATTGGAAGTAGTAGCGGCTAGTTCAGTGGATTGGCTACTGTTGGTGCAGACTGTAGTGTTAAGTCCTAAGTAGATCAAACGTGGTTGTGTCTTCTTTTGTTACCCTTTGCACGTTCACTTGTTTAGATTGTGAGCTAGTCAACAATGGATTGCATAGGCATATCCTTAGGCTGAGAATTAGGGGTGGTGTTATGTCCCACAACTTGAACATTTGGAAGCTCATATGGAGATAGAGATTGTGATTGAGCAGCTGCACTTGACGATTAATGTTGTGCTTCTTGTATTAGTTTAGGGAAAGAGAGTGTAGGAGATTTGGGACTCTTAGTAGGTGGACTTGGCACACTGGCTGAAATATTTGCTCATGGCTGTTAGAAGATTTTGCCATTTGCTTTATTGAGAAATCAGCCTTATCATGAGCAACATTGCGCCTGTGGTGCTCATTATCCTCTTGATAAGTCAAAGGCTCCTTGGGCACTAGTGACCTTTGTACACACTCGATGATCACATCTTATATCTGCTTGTTAAGCATGCTAGGTTGAGGATCTACCTTTTGAATAGTCATATTTGGTTTCTTGATTTCAATCATGAGAGGGGCTCAGTCACTCCAATGTTGTTGACTCGAGACTTGGATTTTCGTTTAAATTTCCTCATGCACTTCTTCACCATATCTTTGTCTATAAGGCTTGGGCTTCTTTTGTGGTCTTCTACGATATTTGTAAGTCCAAAGCTTAACCTTGGCATTGTCTCCTAACCTTGTTGTTTCAAGCATGGCCTTGCTCACTAGTTCTCTCTACTCAACATGCACTTGTATCAACTCTTTTAACAAGTCCTTGCTCTCATTACTAGGCTTGTCTGGTATGTCAGAATATTCCTTGTCTTTCCTTCGAGGTTGGATGAGGTCACCCTTGCTAAAGGTTGTGATTATCCTTACACAACATGTACTTTCCAACATTTCAAGATTTTAGAGATTTTGTCCCATCTTGTTTTACATTAAGAAACCATTCTTTCCAGTTTCATTTCGATGTTTATCACATAGTGTCAACAAGTGTATCCTCTGTGCTACATATGAAGTATGTGTCACAATGTTTTTGAGTGCCCGTGCCCCCTTATCACATGAGGAGAGAGAGAGTAGGGGAATTGAACCCCTTTATACTTAAAGTGACTACACCAAGCGGACACCAACCTCTCTTTGGAAGAAGGGGAGTTGAATCTCTCTACCAAAACCATGGGAGAGTGCCAACTCCCTCCTCCCACACTATGATTAATTCAATAACCCTACTATGTGAGGGTTTAGGGTTTTAACCTTACTTGTCAAGGTCTCTTGTATGCCATGGAGAAACCAATCTATGGAGAGAGGTGATCAAATGCATCCCCCCCTTCTTTTTTCCCTCTATCCCCTCCCTAAATTTAAGTTCAATATAGGAAATTAAGAGGGGTCTACCTCTAATGTATATGCTTAAGTATCCCCTTCCAAAAACCCCCCTCCCTTATGATGATGTGATACCATACAACATCTATAGTGAACCCTCCAGGCTATGTGCATATGTTATGGTGACCAGGATACAAGAGTCATGGGGTACATTGACTCTAATTATGCATGACATGTAGATAGTTCACCTCTGGCTATGTCTTCACCTTTGTTGAAGGTATTGTTTCTTTTGGATGTCCAAGGTGCAAAAATGTGTGGCCCTCTCTACTATCGAGACCGAGTATGTTGCAACCACTAAGGCTTGCAAGAGGCTCTTTGGTTAGGTCATCTAGTGGTAGATCTTAGTATTACTGATGTGATCCCTACACTGCATTTGGATTCTATGAGTGCTAGAGTTAGCTAAGAATCTGGTCTTCCATGCAAAGAGTAAACACATTGAGGTGCATTACCACTTCATCAAAGAGGTCATTGAGGATAAGTTTGTTGACCTTGTTAAGATATCAAATGACCAAAATCCTGTAGATCCGCTGAAAAGTCTCTCAATAGAGCATTTTGCCTTAGAAAGTTGATGGGCATTGGATGAGATGATGTCTTTCCTCATCCAGTTGTACTAGTGTACATTTGCCTTTTGTCACTTTTTTATTGTCCTCTCCTCACTAGGGGCACATTCACTTTTAAGTGGGAGGTTGTTGGGGGTAAAAGCACCTGTGCCTACCCACCCGTGTATTATTACATTGATAGTACTTGCATACATGTATATTGTAGGTGGCGGGCACCCATCACTATCACTTCATTCTTAATTCTTTTAGTAATATTTGAATAAAAGGAAGGTTGATTACATATTGTGGATGTTGGAGTTCATATATCTTCTCTCTCTCTCTTCAAATTGCTCAAAGCCCTTATTCATATACATTGATTGGTCCAAGCCCCTAAACTATTTGCTATTGTCTTGTCTTTACATGTGTGTCTTATGTGTTTCATGGTCGTTTCCCTATATATAAAAAGGGAAATTTCATAGAATGTGATTGCATGCAACAAAAGGATTTTAAGCCATGTAATCTTTTTAGGTGATTGCCAACTAACTAAAGAACCATTGTAAACAATAACAATTTTTGTTTCATTCTTATGGATAACTCTATCCTAGTTAGTTAGATTAGTGCGGTGCAATTTTTTCCTAGCAATGTTAGAGAAGATAGACCATCACCAACTTTTAAACATGGTAATTCAAAAATAAATCTACCGTCATGTGATTGAAAGTAATTCAAAAAGAAATCTAGCATCTAATGCTCTTGACTCCTTTTGTTTTCCCTCTAAATAATCTTTGACCTCTTGCAATATCTGTTGCATAATCTCATCTCAAGAGAATGATGGAGAGGACCATTATAGCCCTCTAGGATAAAGTTGCATGTGATACCAAAGCTCTTCTTTGAAATGCTTGCTGTCTATCATAGTCTTTATCAACTAGTTTAAATTTTGCAATATGATGAGTAAAGACTTGAACAAGTTGTGCTGACTTAAAAAGATTGTCCCAAGCTCACTAATCATATCTATAGGAGTCCCAAAATGCCTAGTGCCAAAAGAAACATTATTTCTACATATGTAAGAAGCCCAAAGATAAGCATTAGATATTTAGATGCAGGCCACTTCCAATTAGAGTACTAACATGCATTCTCTCCCTCCACTCACTGTTTCTCTCCTTTGCAAAGAAGTTTGTGAGCTGCTTCTATAAAAGGGTCTCGGTGTCCTAGAGCAACTATACTTTTGAGGCGTATGCCACAAAGCCGTCGTATCTCAAGGAGAAAGAGACCAAGGCATTGTCAATTGGTAAAATCCATGACTTTAGATAGTGGTCCAAAAAAGAAAAAAAGAATAGAGAGAGAGGGAGAGAAGGAAACGAGAGGAGAGAGGGGGGAGAAAACAAAGAGATAGAGAATTATAGAGAGGAAATATAAAATGAGAGAGAGAGAGAGAGAGAGAGAGAGAGAGAAGAAAAAAGAAAAAAAGATGAGAGAGAAGAAGAGAGAAAGAAGCAAGAGGAGAAAGGAGGAGAAGAAAAGTAGGGATTGAAGAAAATGAGAGAGAAAATATAAAGATAGAGAGAAAAAAAGAAGAGAGGAAGAGAAGGAAAAGAGAGGAGAAAGGATGAAGAGAGAGAGAGAGAGAAGAAGAAGAGAAAAAGAGAGAGAGGAACAAAAAGAGAAAAAAACAATTTTTAAATTAAACATTTTTTGACGAGAGAGAGAGAGAGAGAGAGAGAGAGAGAGAGAGAGAGAGAGAATATGAACATAGAAAGAAAGAATTATAGAGAGGAAAGATAAAATTTAAAAGAGAGAGAAAATAAAAAATTTAAAAAGAGAGTAAAGAGAGAAGGAAAAGAGAGGAGAGAGGGGGAGAAGAGAGAGAGAACAAGAGGAAAGAAAGTAAACTAAAATAATAAGCATAGAGAGAGAGAGAGAGAGAGAGAGAGAGATTTGTAAACATAGAGAATTGAGGGAAGAGAGAGAGAGAGAAAATAAAAATATAAAAGAAAAAAAAGAGAGAGAAAAAATGGATTGTTGAGCAAAGTTGTTGTGCTTGCTGCGAAGCTACGTAACATTTTGTGTGAAGCACGCACAAAATGATAGTTGTTATTATCGACTTTCACGTGTTTGATTCACCAAGCTAGTCATAACTTAGGTCATGGTGCCTAGGTTGTTTTGGGAAAAAGTTTGGTAAACTTAATATCTGGGCCTTGCCAGCATGATGCATTGATCTTACAATGCTGTAAATATCTTCCTTACTAATGGTGATACGTTTCAGTTAGCATTAAAAAAAAAGTCGTGTCGTGTAGACTTCATATCATGCCCAAGAAGGACGGAGATGGAAGAAGTGTGCCGATTGAAGCTCCGAGGCTGGAAGCAAGGCAACGCAAGCCATGTCCTTTACCCCTCCTTCACCTAACACGTAACGGCATTGATTTGGGGAAAATTGCCAAATTTTACATGCTCGGGAGCGTTATAAGAAAACGGATCGACTTAATCCTTTCTCGTCTCTCTCTGCGCTCCTCTCTGTCTCATCAAATTAAAGCAAAAGAATCGCGAAGCAAGACGCAATGGTTTCTTCGTCTGCTGCAGCAGCTGCTGCCGCTGCTTCATCTTCTCCATCCCCCTCTCCCCCGGTCCCCTACTCCAAGATCGCCTCTTCTGCTTCTTCGTCTCCTGCCCTCAACGCACATGGCAAGCCCGGCGAGGGCTTCCACATCGACCATAGCGCCTCCGCCGCTTCCAAGCTCTTCTCCTGCAGCAGCTATGGCGACGCCTCTCGCTTAGCCGCGGCCGCTTTCACAGGCATCATCGCCTTCTGCCTCCTCCTGCTGTTGGCCCTACATGTCCGTCATCACCATTCGTCTCCTCCCGTCGTCCAAAATCCTTTCGGAGACTCTGCATTGCCGCCGTCGCCGTCTCCATCGCCATGGCCGTCGACTCCATGGATCTCCGCGCCTGTTCCTTCTCCCTCGCCTTCTTCCGAAACCCTAGGGTTTCTGTGCAACGGCACCGACTCTCCGGCGCTGTGTTATGAGACGCTCTTCGCCGCGTTCCCGTCGGAGGTTCCATCGCTGCCGGAGATGACAGCCGTTGTGACAAGCGAGGCGCTGCGGCAGGTCAACGGGAGCTACGCGCTGGCCGCGAATCTGTCGAAAGGCGAGGATGCCCAGGGAGGGATGGCCAGGGAGGTCCTGCAGGACTGCCAGGAGCTCCTGGACGGGGCCAAGGACGAGCTCCGCAACAGCGTCGACAGGTTGATGCAGTTGCGAGGCGACGAGCATGATGCCGGCAGCCCGGCCTTCAAGTCTCGAGTCATGGATGTCCGCGCTTGGCTCAGCACTGCCTACACAGACCAGGACACCTGCTTCGAGGAGTTCTCGGACTATCATGTCACAGGCCCGGTCAAGGGCCGCATGATCGAGCAAGGCCGGAACATCGGCCCTTTGATCGCCATCGCCATGTCCTTTGCCGAAACCTTGCAGGTCAATGGCACCTACTACATCCACCATCAAGCCCTGCCATCGCCTGTTTCTCCTCCGTAAGTTTCATTCCTTTGTTAAACCACACAGATTATGATATTATCTCCAAACATAGAGAGCATTGTGGCTCTCTCAAGTGCCTCCCTCGCGCCTCCCATATCTTACATTCTTCATGGCACTTTTCTGCTGATTTTCATGTGATCTCATGAAAATATGTATTTTACTTGTGTGATAGCATTTTAAAAAGTCAATGGCGCCTGCCTTATTATTAGTCCTTGTACAGGCGTTCCACTTGATGCTCCTTTCTCTATTGCTTTTGACGTCGCTGGATACAAAGAATCCAGCTGCGTTTTCAGGCAAGCTGTCAGTACTGGTCTGTCTGTGCGACAGTATTTCTTTCACGCACGGTTTTGAGTCCTTTGCGCCTAGCTAGTCGAAACCCGCTTACACATTCTCAATGGTGTGAATGCGCTTCACCCGGAAAAGGAGTTTTGAACATTGGGAAAAATTTATACGTTCGAAATGCATTCCGTTTTACAAAGTCGAAAACTGTCTATCATGCAAGAATCATGAGTCGCCACTTGCCCTATTCTACGCTGTCGTTTATCCATGGCACGATGAAAAGGGTAAGAGCCACGTCGCACTGGCACTTCCAAGTTTTGCGGGTATCGTGAAGAATTTTCGCTTTTTTTTTTTGCGGGGGGGAGGGAAGGGGAGGGGAGGCCTCAGGACTATGTGCCATGGGGCAGGAGGAGTTGGGATCGACGGTTGAGGAGGGCCGTGGATCGCGGTGAGGATCTGGACTCCTGCTTTTGGCATAGGGTAAACCCTGCCCCCGAAAGTAAACCTCGCCCCCGAAAGTAAACCCAGTCCAGCGCTAAAGGGAACTCGGTCCGTTGAAAAAGGGGGGTTGTCAAATGATTTGAGGAGTCATGCGGCACGTAAATGGGGCCTGCGATTTTCGTCGGGCATGAGGCACGTCCATCATGATTACGAAGGGGGGGGTACTTCGGACTAATGGCACGCGTGGTGATCATAGATTTGAGGGGGGGAGGGGGAGTGGGGCGGGTTACTATTTGGGTCGCCCGACTGGACTCTTGTATGCGAGACCCTAGTTTTTTTCGGGCGTTTTTTTTTAAAACGTTGTGGTTTGAGGAACCCGCCATCGCCATGGCCGGCCATAGTTGCCCGCCATCGCCATCGCCATCGCCATCGCCATTGCCATCGCCATAGCTGCTCGCCATCGCCATCGCTACCCACCTTTGCCATCGCCATCGTGCCATCGTGGCAGAACTTGCATTGGCCATTGTGCCATCCAAACCTCGGATTGCTGCAGAAAGATTCCTTCCGAACTTACATGTGTCATTGTGCCATCGCTTTTGTATGACTGTGGGTCCAAAGAAGAAGGAGAAGAAGAATCGCGGGCTGATTGGGTTGCCATCGTGTGGGTTGTTGATTGGGCTGCTGAATGGATTGGCCTTGCATTGACGGGTGATTGTGTAGCCTTAGCAGTGAAGAGAGAAGAGGTGCATAGTTGAAGCCAATCCCTCAACCGACATCCTCGAGCGCATCGAAGGTATTGTTTCTTGATGATCGCTTTGAAGGTTTCCATGTCAACAATGCCCATGAATGTCTTGATTACAATGCATGTTAATCGAATCTTGTTTTAATGTACATTATTCGTTTTCCATCTACATTCATGTTTTGTATAAATCAATAAGAGCTTGTCATCATTTATTGCTTCACATACCATCAATGACCATCATAAACAATATACAGGAGGCAATAAAGCAAGCTAATGCTCTCATGATTAATTTCACCATATTACAGAGCCCTTTGATGGTGTGCATATCATAGCATATGTTTGAAAAAGGGAATGTGATTGCACGCAGTACAAGATGGCAAGATTAGCTAAAAAGAATAAGAATAAAAGCCTCCTAATCCCTACGATACTAACTTGAATAGCTAAATCCTTGTAGGCCTAAATGTTATGGTAGATGGCAAAACTATATCGATTGATTAAATTATTATTACAATTTCTAAGAAGAGTTCATTCTTTATTAACCTTCTCATTGCACTTCAAAATGGACTTCATAAATATGAGCATAGAAAGTTCTCATGTGTTTATGGAGTTTGTGACTATTTCATAATAACAACCCTAATGGGATTGACACGCTACTTGAAAACAATGTGGCAATGAGGTTGGGCTTTACGTCATTGGACTAGAGCCAATTGGTTTTTTGACTTTTTTGACTAAATTGTTGCTCTCCTTATGTTAGACTCCTCCCTTGTTCTACCAGTTGGAAGGTTAACCCTTGTATATCATGTTTGTGCTTTAGTTGGGATAGTGATTCAATGTTGGATAGCCCTATGGTGCTCATATCATGAGTGGCTTTGGGCTCTTGCTAGGCCACTTGGGCCTTTTGCACCCACTTCTTAATGAGATGATAGCTTTGCTACTACTAACTTTTTGCTTGGGATAGTTAAAGTACATATGAGTTATGCCACATTTAGGGTTCATTTGCTTACTTGACTATCCTTGCATGGTTCTACTTTCTATAGGCATCTAGAGGACACATTTCCTCATTGCCCATAGTTCTAGCATTCAATAGGGTCCTATTGACCACACTAGAGCCCTTCCTCTTTCTTGCCCTAGCATCATGATGGGAGTGGGTTTGTAGTCTATGAGGACTATGTTATCTTTCTTGTTTGAGGGCTTGTATGCTCTTTCTCTTTCATTTTCTCTTCCACATAGTGGACTAGTACATTGCTTGTAAGATTGATGATATTAGAGGGTGGTTGTGGGATATATAGAGGATTGATTTTTGCCCTTTGTGTGTTGAGATATCGAGCTTCACTTGTGATACGCCAGGGTGACCGTTCTGTATTTATGTCACCGACTTGTCAGTTGCAGACGCGGTTGGTACACCGCCCCTGAATAATAGCTACATGATAGCTATCCTTATCTACTCTAGTTCGTGGCTCAGTTAGTATGCCATCTTAGTTAGTTGAGTTTGGTTTGAGACCCATATAGAGGGTTCTTCTATTTCTTTGTACTTGAGTTCTTTTGGCTTACACAACTAAGAAGAGGAAAACTGTTTTCAGCCTCCACCCTTGTGTGTCTTCCCCCATTGTGCAAGCAAGAAAGCTTCAAGCGAGACTCCTTCCTTCTCTCCCACAATCTTGACATGGTATCAGAGCCTTGTTCGTGGTAAGGAGCTCAAGAAAGCAAGCCAAGCTCGCGGTGTTCTGGTAAGAGGAGCAGTGTTGCTTTCATTTTCTGTTTTGGGAGCAGATCTCTGCAGGTAGCACAGCCGGAAATTGCAAGAGTGCATTGTCTCAGGTTGAGACGCCCTTCGCGGTGAAGCAAGAGGGCAGTATATGCTGCGGGAAAGAGCTTTAGCTCTTGGCGACCTTGTTTTTTTGATTTGAGGCCATTTCGGGGCCTGTTTTGGAGGCGGAAGTTCTCTGCACGCACTCAGAAAAAGGCCCAGTTTCATGCTGTGCAACCACTGTTCTATAGGTCAGTGAAAAGTTACTGTAGAAATCGCATCGTATGCTTGTGCGCAGAGACATTGGGAGTTACAGAATCATCCCTGTTGCTTGTTGATGCAAAATCGTCACTAGGAAGTGACTGTGTGGTTAAATACCACTTTCGCCAGTTTTGCAGATTTGCCCTTGTGAGGGTGAAGCTGAGTTTTTGCAGTGACAGAATTTTTTCGCAGTGTTCTGTAATGGCGTCTGATTCTCTCTCACAGATTGTCACTGAAAAGCTTGACAAGAACAACTTCCAGGCATGGAAGTTTAGAATGACGAATTTCCTTATGGGAAAAGGATATTGGGAATTTGTTGCAGGAAATGAAGAAGAACCAGTTCTTCCTGATGTTCCCAATCAACAGCAAATGCAGGCATTCAAAGCATGGCATGAGAGAGCCAGGAAAGTTATGTATTGGCTGTCTATCAGCATTTCAGACTCTATGATTGTGCATATTCAGGATGCAAGTACGCCAAAGGAGGCATGGGATACTTTGTCAAAAATGTACAGCACAAATACTCAAGCCAGGAAAATGCAGCTCAAGCAAGAGTTGCATAACGTGCAAAGAGAAAGTATGAGCATCAATGACTACCACATGAAGGTGAAGAAGATTGCAGATGCACTTGCTTCCATTGGGTCGCCAGTGGAAGATGATGATTTAGTTTCTGTGACCTTGAATGGTCTAGGAAAGGATTATGCGCAGTTTCGGACATCCATTTCCGTCCGTGAAAGATTTCCTGATTTTGAGGAGTTGATTGCTCTTCTAATTTCTGAGGAGCAGAGAAATGGTGGTGCATCTTCTTCAGGAGGAACTTCAAAAGAAGCTGTCTTCTACTCAAATGCTGGAAGAGGTAGAGGCAGAGGTAGAGGAGGCCGATTTGGAGGCCGTGGCAGAAATCAGAATATGCAGCAAACTCAAGAAAACCAGTCCTATGGAGGAGGACGTGGTAACTCTAGAGGCAGGGGGAGCCAAAGAGGTCGTGGTGGATGGCAAAGAGGTCAAAATGCAAACAGTAATGTTGAATGCTACTACTGTGGTAAAATGGGTCATATGGCTAAAGACTGCTATAAAAAGCAGAATGACATCATGAATGGAAAACTGCAACAAGGGAATTATGCATCTTCTAGCAGACAGGGTGATGACAGAAATGAGCATTTGTTTATGGTGCAGCACATGAACAATTCTGTGACAAGTGCAGAAGAAAGCAATGATGTATGGTATGTTGACTCAGGTGCATCAAACCACATGACAGGTCATGCAGAATGGATGGAGGATGCAAGGAAAATGGAAAAACCAAGATTTGTGGAGACTGGTGATGATACTGCACATCCTATTGTGCAGATTGGAAAAATTCCCTTGTCTATGCAGGATGGGAAAAAGAAATACCTGTCTGATGTATTTCATGTCCCGAATATCACCAAGAATCTGGTTTCTGTTGGTCAAATGGTTGAACAAGGCTTGCAGGTCAGATTTAATCCTCATGGATGCTTTGTTGAGGATATGAAAAATAAAGGTCGCTTGATAGCAAAAGGAAAGAAGAAGGGCAGAATGTTTACATTGGATGCAGACATGTCTGAATTGAGTGCAGCAATGTTTGCACATGGGACCGGTGTAGTTGCAGATATTGATATCTGGCATAAACGCATTGGTCATGTTAATGTACATCGACTTAAATCAATGCAGGCCCCAAATATTGTTGCAGGATTGCCAAAATTCAAGGTTGCAGAAATGCATAAGGTATGTGAAGCCTGTCAGTTTGGAAAACAGGCAAGGAAACCATTTCCTAGACATGTTCAAGAGAGTGAGAAGCCATTGGAATTAATCCACTCTGATGTGTGGACAACTAAAGCTGCATCTCTTGGAGGCTGTCATTATTTTGTCAGTTTTATTGATGACTATAGCAGAAAAGTTTGGGTGTATTTTATGAAAAAGAAAAGTGAAGTTTTTGGGCATTTCAAAACCCTTAAAGCTATGGCTGAAAAAGAAACAGGTCTGCAAATAAAATGCCTGAGGTCAGATGGAGGGGGAGAGTACCTCTCAAATGAGTTTGCAAAGTTCTTGCAGGAGCATGGCATAAAGCAGCAATATTCATGCAGTTATATCCCACAACAAAATGGAATTGCAGAAAGGAAAAACATGCATATTGGAGAGGTATCTCGTGCCATGCTCAATGAAAAAGACTTGCCAGATTTTTATTGGGCTGAAGCAGTTGCTACAGCAGTCTACATAATGAACAGGACTCCCACTGCAGCAATACATGGAATGACTCCAGAGGAGAGGTATACTGGTAGGAAATCAGATATTTCTCATTTGAAAATTTTTGGTTGCATTGCCTATGTACATGTGCCAGATGAGCTGAGATCCAAGTTGGATCCAAAAGCTGAGAAGTGCATCTTTATTGGTTACTCTCTGCAGCAAAAAGGGTATAGATGCTATAACCCTTCTACTCGTAAGTTTACAGTGAGCAGAGATGTTGTTTTTGATGAGATGAGTAGCTGGTATAAACCAGTAAATGTGATTGATGATGTAGATGCACAAAATGGTAATGCTGCACAGAATTCACAGCAGCAGTCACAAAATATTAGTGGACCTGGAGCATCCTCTAGTAGTGGTTCACATTCTTCGCCATGGACAGGCAGATTGAGATCAGGAGAATCTTCTCAAAGTAATGCAGATAGTGGTATGCAGGTATCACGAAAAGGAAAAGAGAAGGTTGATCAGCCCATGTTTGATGTGAATGCAGGTCACTCTTATGTGGATGGTGAATCCAGTGGCTCAGAATAGAGCATTGATGATGAGTTGGGTATCCCCTCTATTGTTACACCTGGAGTAAGGAAGACCAGGGATGTTTTGAGAGCACCTGGGAGTGAACCTACTTTGCGCAGGTCTACCAGAGTTAGGTATCCTGTGGATAGGCTGAAATATGATGGATTTACAGCCATTCACTATGCATATATGGTCAAGGTAATACAGGAACCAGAACCCACTTCTTTTGAGCAAGCCATGGGAAAAGAAAAATGGGAGAAAGCCATGGATGAAGAAATGGATGCCTTGGAAGCAAATGCTACATGGGAATTGGTACCTTTGCCTAAAGGTAAGAATGCGATTGGCTGTAAGTGGGTTTATAAGGTGAAGCACAATGCAGATGGTTCTGTGAACAGATACAGGCAAGATTAGTAGTCAAGGGGTATGCACAAACATATGGCATTGACTATGAAGAAACATTCAGTCCGGTTGCAAGGATGGCAACCGTAAGAGCAGTCATTGCTATGGCTGCATCAAAGGGATGGTCTTTACATCAGATGGATGTAAAGAATGCCTTCTTGCATGGTGATTTGCAAGAAGAGGTCTATATGGAGCAGCCACCAGGTTATGTGCATGCTGTTCATCCTGAGTTTGTTTGCAGGTTGAAGAAAGCCTTGTATGGCTTGAAGCAAGCACCTAGAGCATGGTCTGACAAGATAGGACAGTATCTTGTCACTATTGGCTTTCAGATTTCCAAGGCAGATTTCTCACTTTATGTGAGAAAAACAGAGAAATGTATTATGCTACTTGTCATTTATGTTGATGATTTGATTATGACAGGTGGCAGTGATGAAGATATCCTTCATGTGAAAATGCTATTGAAGCAGAAGTTTGAGATGAAGGATTTGGGAGAGCTGCGTTATTTCTTGGGCATTGAGGTGATTAGATCACCAAGTGGGATACAGCTCTTGCAGAGGCAGTATGGATTGGACATATTGTCCAAATATGGGATGACAGGCTGTAAGCCTATTTCAGTTCCTTTGGAGCAGAATGTGAAGCTGAGCACAGATGCAGGTGAGCTTCTAGAAGATCCTACTATGTACAGACGCATAGTAGGAAGTTTGATTTATATGACTATTACCAGGCCAGATTTGAGTTATGCTGTTGGATTGGTAAGTCAGTTTATGCAGGCTCCAAGGAAACCACATTTGGATGCGGCTAGACGCATACTCAGGTATGTGAAGTCCACATTGCAGTATGGACTATTTTATGAGACTGGGGTTCAGATACAGTTGCATGGATACACTGATGCTGATTGGGCTGGTAGTATTTCTGATAGACGATCTACCAGTGGATATGTGTTCTCTTTTGGGAGTGCTGCAGTCACTTGGAGCAGCAAGAAACAGCCTACAGTTGCCTTGTCGAGCACAGAGGCTGAGTACAGGGGTGCAGTAATGGCTGCATGTGAGGTAGCTTGGTTGCATAAGCTACTTTATGATATGCATCAGTCTACAGATGGGCCAGTTGTCATTTATTGTGACAACATGAGTAGTATACACTTGGCAAATAACCCAGTCTATCATGCTAGAACAAAGCACATTGAGGTGCATTATCACTATGTGCGAGAGAGGGTTTTACTAGGTCTTATTGATCTAGTTTATGTCAGCACAGAGGATCAGGTAGCTGACATATTCACGAAGGCATTGGGCGCAGAGAAGCTGCGCAAGTTCAGAGACCTGCTTGGTGTGCAGGAATTGGGATTGAGCTCGAGGGGGAGTGTTGAGATATCGAGCTCCACTCGTGATACGCCAGGGTGACCGTTCTGTATTTATGTCACCGACTTGTCAGTTGCAGACGCGGTTGGTACACCGCCCCTGAATAATAGCTACATGATAGCTATCCTTATCTACTCTAGTTCGTGGCTCAGTTAGTATGCCATCTTAGTTAGTTGAGTTTGGTTTAAGACCCATATAGAGGGTTCTTCTATTTCTTTGTACTTGAGTTCTTTTGGCTTACACAACTAAGAAGAGGAAAACTATTTTCAGCCTTCACCCTTGTGTGTCTTCCCCCATTGTGCAAGCAAGAAAGCTTCAAGCGAGACTCCTTCCTTCTCTCCCACAATCTTGACATTGTGTAGCAATATTTTGCTCTATGGGAGCTAGCAAGGCCAACTATGGAGGTCTAGGGTAGTACAATGCCCTATTAGGCAATTGGTATGTATTTGCAATGTATCGATTTGGGTATGGTAAGTGCCATTGGATGTTTTGGAAATAGGGTTGTGGCTAGTTTAGGGCTTTAGTGAGCTTGGCCTTGATGAACATGTCCTTGAGGGGAGTGAGAAGTGGGGCATCTTAGTCACATCTAGCCTCATGAACCATGTTCTTCCCTTATTTCCTAAGCATAGTCCAAAGGCTTACACCCTCTTCATGTTTGAGATGAGATTGTTGGCCTCATAGATGTGCTCAAATTTCTCTATAAAGCTATAAAAGTTATCCATGCTCTAAACTTCTCTATGTACTTAGCAATTAAGGGAACCTTGCTTGGTATGACACCTAGACCTACAAGCAACATGTTGGCTATCTAGGTCGACCTAGAGGGCATTAGTGTCACCAAGCAACTTTCTTTGCACTAGATTGGCAAGAATTAGTGTGAGAGTTAGTCATTAGATGCCTTATAAGCCAAGCATGCCTATCATTATATGTCCTATAATCCATGCATTTAATAGTAGCCTCATGTAAGCTATGCACTCAAAAGTAGCCTCATGATGTTATTTGTCTCTCATTGGATGTTCTCCTTCTCGTGTTGGGCTTCTAGAGTAAAGTCCGTGATCTTTTTTAAGGTCTACTTGCTCTATGCTACTAGCATCTCGTATTATTGCTTCTTCTATCATGGGGTTCATCTTGTCATTAATGTAGGATATGTCTATTAGCTCACAAGTATCCTTTCCTATAGTGGCTCAAAACCCACCTCTAGTGTTTTGCTAAAGTCTTTTGGCATGTCCTTTAGTGATTGTTCCTTCTCCATCATGGAGGTCTAGTTCCCTATTGTAGTGACATGGTGGTAGACAAAGTGTCTCTAGCGGAGTTATTATTTTTGGAGTGTACAGTTTTGTGCATGAAATTTATGCTCACCTGAGCATGAAAAATATTATCGAAAGCATTGTATTTTGCATGTGCATATTAGCACAAGGACTTTGTATGTGCACATATGCAATATATTTATTTTTGATGTATTTATTAGAGAAGGTAAAATACTATTTTTATAAATATTTTAGAATAGAGCGTGTTTTGATTTATTTACATCAAAATAAAGTGGTAGATAAATAGAAGGATACCAATGTGTATTATATTATGGTGATCAGATAATTAGATGGAGTAAGTGAAATTATTATTATTGGAGTGCATAGTCTTATGCATAGAATATATGTACTTTTCAACATGGAAAAATATTATCAATAGTATTATATATTATATGCACCTATTAGTGTAAGGATTTTTCATGCACACATGCGTAATATATTTATTTTTGATGTATTCTTAGAAAATATAAAATAGTATTTTTGTAAAATTTTTAAAATAGGATGTGTTTTTATTTATTTGTACCAAAAACAAGTTGTGCAAAGTGACGGAAAGTAAGGAATAAAAAATAATGCTTTTAATGTATTTTGGACACAAAAGCTTATTCTAATATTTTAAATACATGCATGGGGAAGGTGCTTACCTATTCATGAGAGAGAAGATTACATCCAATCTTGTGTTGTGCAAGTTCTTGGTGCTTTTTTCCTTCATGCTATTTGTTCACTTTCTATTTTATTCTCAATTATGTTCCATTCTATGGTGAAGGCATTTGGATAGGAGCCATACATCCATTTAAAAAAAATCATAATTGATAACATCAAGAGGTGTGCTATTATCTCTTGCTCTAAGTTACTACATATTTGGTTAGTGTTACTAGATCTTTTTTTCTATTCAATTAGAGTATATATTCCTTTTGCAAGGTAAGATTCTCTCCTTTTAAATTTCATGTGTAATATATTTGGAGGGGATGTTGAGGTGACTAGCTTAACATGTACAGACATTGATGATGATAGACCACTTAGTTAGATGGGTCTGCACATCTACACTTAGTACATTGGTGGTCATTATGATCCTCACATGGTCATTGACTTATCACTTATGATATTTGACTGTTACTCATATCTATAACTGGTATAGTTATAATGCCATTAGATTAGTATAGTAAGTTATGTACGGTTTAATTTAGTAGGTCACTTTTTAAATATTGTATCTTATCTATACTTTTTGCATATTGTATTCTGTGAGAAAGAAGAAGAATAAATTTTTTTAAAAAAATATTGGCCACCATCTCTTTTCTTATGATTTTGAGTGAGCTTCCTCTTATGTGTATGGTGTATGTTTGGTAAAGTACCTTGAGAGCGGAATTTAGGAGACGGCAAGTGCTTAAAAATAGCTAAAAATTATGAAGATCAAGGGAAAAATATTCACTGTCAAAGGCGGTGGCTCGATCTAGGACGATTTTAAGCGCCAAAGTGCTTTAAAGGCGCCCGAGCGACACTTGGTGATTTTTCATAATATTTCAGACAGTCGTGCGGGTTGACACGAGCCACTGGCCAATGTGGGATGCTAAGTCGGACGCCCAGGATTTTTCAGAGCTCGATTCCGAGTCCGGACGGGGGAAAGGCCAGAAACCGGTCAAGATTTGAAGAGGTGGACAAAATTTGGCCAAAATGGGCAAGTGACCTTTGGGAGCCCAACATTTAAATGAAGCATGACATTTCACATGAAATGTGAATGAAGAAATCGTGGAGGAAGCGTGGAGAAACTGCGCCCGATTTTTTCGCCATGGATGGAGATGCTCAATCTCCAGCCTCAACACAACCCCCCCGAGTGATCATTGGCAGTGAATCCCCTCCGTATGCTGACTCTATCGCCGCCCTTCGCCCGTCGAATGATGGCCTGGTTTGAAATTTCTGATTCTAGTCTTTCTCTCTCCTCCCTCTCTCTCTTCTAAAGGCAAGATCATGTGGGGAGAAGAAGGAAGAAGAAAGAATGATGGAGGCTTGTCCGGCATGGACCGGATTGCTACACGGGCTGAGAATGGTGATTTGTGATGTTGCTGGACATGAAGTATTGCTGTTTTCCAAATCTACAGCCATGGATACAAAACCCGAAACACGCGTTTAAGCGGTAAACTAAAAAATTACAAAGAAAATTTAGTGTTTTATGCTTTTGATTGATGGAATGCCGTTCATATGGACTAAGATTTGATTATGCTGCTGATTCTTCTAAGTTCTTACTGTTTATAACCAGAAATTATGAAAAACATGCATTTCATGGCTCGAAATAATGTCAAGAAACCTGAAAACGCATGAAAAATGGGGAAAAACAAGGGTTTTGGGCATATAAATGGGGAAAACCGTCGATACACATCAACTAATCTTTCAATTTTGTTGCAAATGAACTAAGGGCCACAGCCCATAAACTGGTTTTCATTTTCAGCAATTTAAAAAAATACAAGAAAATGAAGAAAATGGCGGGAAAATGATAAAAAAACCATGAAAAATAGGGAAAAAATACATTTGGGGCTACGAAAAATATAGAAAAATAGGATTTATGTTTGTTGATGTATAGCAAGGCTGGGGCATGAAGTTATGCTTCAGTTCAGCCTTGTTTATATGTTTTAGTGCGTGTTTCCTTCCTTTCTCCACATAAAACGACAAGGAAACCCTAAAAGAAATGAATGCAATGATGCACTATCAACGGGGGAGGGTAGAGTTGTGGAAAAATGGTTAAATGCCGCTGAGCATGAGGGATAATTTGCTGATTTTATATGCATTGCATCTAGGACGGAATAATAATGATAAAAATTAAACCCTAGTAGCACGAAGATCACTTCGGTGCTAGGTGTTGCAGCGAAGCACAAAGCGGTTAGAAAGAAAAGCATGAAAGAGATGTTTTGCACTTACACGCTGCTGGTTTTTTAAAATGTTTGAGCACTAGGCATCCACCTCTTTGCATGATCATTTAGAGGAAATTAAAAGTATCAGAGTCAGCTCCTGGATATGCATAGCAATTGTCTTCAGTAGGCCCTTGACCCACCGTTGAGAGCGTGAGGTTCCTATGCTGTAGGCTAGTCGAGGGTTATAGGGGACAGCAAGTGAGAAAATGGTACATTATATCGCCGATGTGTGATGCCTGACGAGGTGCCATTCATTTTGGAAGAGTGCCATGATTCTGCTTGCGGTGGCCATTTTGCTGGACGGCTTACAGCACAAAAGGCTTTAAGAGCAGGTTATTGGTGGCCTGCCATCTTTCAGGATGCGTTTGCGTATGTTAAGAGATGCGATATTTGCCAACGACATGATAGTCGAGAGAATAGGAAACGACCACTCACCCCTATTATGGCGATACTTCCATTTGAGAAGTGGGGAATAGACTTTGTGGGTCCTATTACTCCGTCATCGACTACGCAAAAGCGGTACATCATTGTAGCAACTGACTACTTCACAAAGTGGTCAGAAGCACGTGCAACAAGGAAAGATGATGCTAAAGAAACTGCTAGTTTCCTTTTAGAGCAGATAATATGCCGGTTTGGTCCACCGAAAGAATTAGTGTCGGACCGCGGAACTCATTTCCTGAATAAGGTGATCAAAGGTTTGACAGAGTTGTGGAACATCAAGCATAACAAGACAACCCCATATAATCCGCAAGCCAATGGGCAAGTCGAAAGTACCAACAAGCAGCTTGTGGGCATCCTGTCCAAAACTGTGTCGGAAAAGAAACGCGATTGGGATAAAAAGTTATACGTGGCAGTGTGGGCCTATAATACGACTTTCAAACGAGCCACTGGCCATACCCCGTTTAAGTTAGTATATGGGGAGGAGTGTGTCTTGCCTTTAGAGATTGAGCTGCCGACTATTCGGTTCGCCATCAATCATTCTTTGAGCGATGAAGACGCTCTTTTTGAGCGCTTGACGACACTGGCACATTTAGATGAGCTTAAGTTGCAGAGCTTATTGCACCAAGAAGTGGCGAAGCGCCGAATGAAGAAGCTACACGACCTCAAAGCCAAGAAATACACCTTCAAGAAAGGACAGCTTGTTCTGTATTATGACGCACGACGTGAATTATTCCCAGGCAAGCTAGAACCCAAATGGGATGGGCCCTATAAGATCGTTAGAATAGGAAAGAATAAATCCACAGTTTTGTTAGCTGACCTTGAGGGGATAGAATTTAAAAATAAGGTTAATCTTAATAAGATTAAACCTTATTACTTCTGATTGTACTAATGCTATGACTGCCTTGCAGGTCTAGGCAAGATTGATCAAACATCTGCAAGGAAATCGTGATAGGGGTTGATGGGTCGTCTGATCCCTTATTTAGAACACCCATATTTAGAACAGAGATATCATCAGGGAAAGCTCATTTGGTGGAGCAAAGGATACAAGGTGATTGAGCAAGAAGGCGGGACATTCATTTGGGAAATCAAGGTCTTCTGCCATCATTGCCTACAACTTTTGACGAGCATCCCTGTTGAATTCAATGATGATGGAGGGATGGAGCCTACAGTCCACCCGTTGAATATGCTGAATTTCGATTACCATAATTACGAGTAGAGTTCAGGATGGCAGGATATGTAAACCCTTTATGGACGTACACCTTGTACTTTGATGGGGCGTCCAGGGGTGCATGCAAAAAAGGAAGTGTAGGAGTTGTCATCCGCGACCCCCGACGACGCATTGTCATGAAGTTAGCTGCTTATCTCGGGGCGAATTTTACCAATAATATGGCAGAATACAAAGCCCTGATTATGGGTTTGAATATTGCAAAGAAGGGTGGTATCCGCCAGTTGTTGGTGAAAGGGGACTCTCAGTTGGTTTTAAATCAACTCAATGGGACGTACATGGTGCGGAACCCGATCCTTTGTATGTACCACCATACTGCCATAGCCCTGCTAGACGAATTCGATCGAGTGTCTTTTCAGCTGATTCCACGAAATTGGAACCAGTTTGCCGATTCATTGGCTAATCTTGCATATGAAGAGGACCTCTTCTTTAATTGTGGCCCTTGTCCCGATATATCTATTGATGGTGAGACAGGACTTGGTCGTTTGTGGGGTATGCTTTCTGAACATGCCCTCTTTGGCAGACGATGGTTGATTTGGGTGATGCAGAGGGTAAGCGAGACTCATCTACCTTTATTATCTCGGACCCATAGACTGATTCGACGACATGTGATGCGAACACCTCTTGCGATATACGCAGGAGGGATAGGTCATAATTTAATGCACCTAGTTTAGGGCTACAAGCCCTGTTCCCCTGGGAATAGTATGCTTTGATGTCTATCATGGTTGTTTCCAGGTGGATGTTCTGCATAGTATTGTTTTATTTCATTAGGCCACGAGGGCCGATTTAGTTTTGTAGCAAAGTCATGTCTGATTTCATTAGGCCAAGAGGGCCATTTCCCTGTCTAGTGCGGGTGCGTTTAATTGGGTTTTGGTTTAGTGTTGTGCTAGACAGGTTTCGCGGGTTGTGGAATTTTGTGGAGCCTGGAGGAGCCTTTGCTGCGATGGAAGCTTCTTGTGGCCATTCCAGGTGATATTTCTCCTTTACGGGTACCTTTCTTTCCTGTTATATGTGTATTTGTACTTGTCGAGGGGATCTATTTTTTTTGGGGACCGGCAACCAAGGCATGAAGTCCCAGGTTTAGGCTAAGTATGTTTGAGGGAGGTCGGAGTAGTCATTGCCTCCTGTAAAGACATTGTTAGGCATTGAAAGACCTGTTTTAGAAGGAAGTCCTAGTGGCCCTGTTCTGCCAGCCTGCTAGGCAGCCGTTCTAGGAGTTCCTGTTAGTAGTGAGGCAGTTAGAGAAGCCTGCTAGAAGATAATAATGATGATGCCAAGAAATCCTGACTGTCCTAAAGGATGACTATCAATACGAAGGTGTGTAAAAAGGGGTTCTAACCCCTATCAAAGAAGAGGAGAAAAGAAATGAAAATATATAAGCAGTTGATCATTGCCTTGCGAAGGCCTGGTAGGTTCCTGGGGACGAGTCAGACCCGGGGCCGATACCTTGTCTTCCTAGGGGTGGCTTCTTGCTGGAAAAATAATATCAAAACAAGGAAGGTTGGAGCGAAAATAAAAGTGAGCGTTAGAAAAGGATTAAGTGTCGCCTTGCGAGGGCTTGGTAGGTTCTTGGGTGCCGAGACAGGTCCTGAGACCGATGCCCTGTTCTCCTTGGGTCACTACGCTCAGCTCCCTCCTTTTTACATGCCCAAGTATGTTCATCCAATAAAAACCCTAAAAGAAGACATGTACTGAATGAAAATATTCCTTGATCAGGCTATAGGAGTCCTCGCCTTGTAGGAGCTCCTAGTGGTGTTGTCTTTAGTTGGTCAGTAGTTCAGACTACCACTTAGGGCAACCTCTTTGACAGTTCTTTTTAGTTTGGCTGTGTTGGAGCAGCTGGTTAGTGACTCACTTCGGATCTTCTATTAGATAATGCTAGGCCTACTCCTTGTGGATGTTATGCCTTGGTTCTGCCAGGGGTAGGGGGAGCATTGTGCTGAGTTTTATGATGATAATTGTTTTGTATCAGTTTGATGCTTCTTTGGTTGTTTATGTGCAGATATGTTCGTGGATTCGACGGGCTGAGTCGCCCTATCCCGTGGTTGCCAATGAGAGCGGAATTTAGGAGACGGCAAGTGCTTAAAAATAGCTAAAAATTATGAAGATCAAGGGAAAAATATTCACTGTCAAAGGCGGTGGCTCGATCTAGGACGATTTTAAGCGCCAAAGTGCTTTAAAGGCGCCCGAGCGACACTTGGTGATTTTTCATAATTTTTCAGACAGTCGTGCGGGTTGACACGAGCCACTGGCCAATGCGGGATGCTAAGTCGGACGCCCAGGATTTTTCAGAGCTCGATTCCGAGTCCGGACGGGGGAAAGGCCAGAAACCGGTCAAGATTTGAAGAGGTGGACAAAATTTGGCCAAAATGGGCAAGTGACCTTTGGGAGCCCAACATTTAAATGAAGCATGACATTTCACATGAAATGTGAATGAAGAAATCGTGGAGGAAGCGTGGAGAAACTGCGCCCGATTTTTTCGCCATGGATGGAGATGCTCAATCTCCAGCCTCAACACAACCCCCCCGAGTGATCATTGGCAGTGAATCCCCTCCGTATGCTGACTCTATCGCCGCCCTTCGCCCGTCGAATGATGGCCTGGTTTGAAATTTCTGATTCTAGTCTTTCTCTCTCCTCCCTCTCTCTCTTCTAAAGGCAAGATCATGTGGGGAGAAGAAGGAAGAAGAAAGAATGATGGAGGCTTGTCCGGCATGGACCGGATTGCTATACGGGCTGAGAATGGTGATTTGTGATGTTGCTGGACATGAAGTGTTGCTGTTTTCCAAATCTACAGCCATGGATACAAAACCCGAAACACGCGTTTAAGCGGTAAACTAAAAAATTACAAAGAAAATTTAGTGTTTTATGCTTTTGATTGATGGAATGCCGTTCATATGGACTAAGATTTGATTATGCTGCTGATTCTTCTAAGTTCTTACTGTTTATAACCAGAAATTATGAAAAACATGCATTTCATGGCTCGAAATAATGTCAAGAAACCCGAAAACGCATGAAAAATGGGAAAAAACAAGGGTTTTGGGCATATAAATGGGGAAAACCGTCGATACACATCAACTAATCTTTCAATTTTGTTGCAAATGAACTAAGGGCCACAGCCCATAAACTGGTTTTCATTTTCAGCAATTTAAAAAAATACAAGAAAATGAAGAAAATGACGGGAAAATGATAAAAAAACCATGAAAAATAGGGGAAAAATACATTTGGGGCTACGAAAAATATAGAGAAATAGGATTTATGTTTGTTGATGTATAGCAAGGCTGGGGCATGAAGTTATGCTTCAGTTCAGCCTTGTTTATATGTTTTAGTGCGTGTTTCCTTCCTTTCTCCACATAAAATGACAAGGAAACCCTAAAAGAAATGAATGCAATGATGCACTATCAACGGGGGAGGGTAGAGTTGTGGAAAAATGGTTAAATGCCGCTGAGCATGAGGGATAATTTGCTGATTTTATATGCATTGCATCTAGGACGGAATAATAATGATAAAAATTAAACCCTAGTAGCACGAAGATCACTTCGGTGCTAGGTGTTGCAGCGAAGCACAAAGCGGTTAGAAAGAAAAGCATGAAAGAGATGTTTTGCATTTACACGCTGCTGGTTTTTTAAAATGTTTGAGCACTAGGCATCCACCTCTTTGCATGATCATTTAGAGGAAATTAAAAGTATCAGAGTCAGCTCCTGGATATGCATAGCAATTGTCTTCAGTAGGCCCTTGACCCACCGTTGAGAGCGTGAGGTTCCTATGCTGTAGGCTAGTCGAGGGTTATAGGGGACAGCAAGTGAGAAAATGGTACATTCCTGGATACGTTTATTTGGTACCTTGAGCGACGTTTGTGCGAAATGTTTAAATGTTGAGCGACGCATCGAGGGGCAAATCCCCAAGGTGTAGGAGAGTCGCAGAGGGTTGACGGCATTCAGCCGTAGGAGGAACCCCATGTGTATGTGATTCGAGCCTTTTGGCTATGTGAAAGGGACTCCCTCTGAGGAGCAATATTGGGTTAGGATCAGTTGGACTACAACGTATTACAAACGCAATGTTTAGGAAGGCAGAGATTTTGATAGACGCTCCTGGCCGCGAGGCCGAGGGGTTGTCTTGCGCATAGTGACGAGGTCCGGCTAGTGCATGAGCCAGTGCCGGCCCGTTTTTAGGTCCATCATACCTCAAGCAAGTCCGCCCACCACGAGATTCATGATATAGTATAAGAGTAGTAGCATTGAGAGAGGCTGGTTTTGAAGGCTGAAGTGAAGAAGAAGAAGCAAGGATTTGAGCAAGCAAGCAATGGGTAAGAAGTTCTCCCATCCTTACACTCTTTCTCTTGGATAGTACCTATGGAGGCATTGCAAGTAGGGCATAGTAAAAATCTCAGATTGCTACGAGATTTGGTATGCGAGTAGAGCATTGTATATTTAGTGACCATTTGAGGCCATTTCGGCCTTGTTTTAGACTCACAAGGTTATAGATAGCAATTTTAAGGTATAATATGATTTCAATTATGTTGGTTGAAAGTGAGTGTACATGTTACAAAATTTGAATGTATACGTTCTGAGATGTTTATTAGGAAGTAAATATGAATTTTATCTATAAACATGTTGTACATTATATATGTTATTGAGCAATCAATAAAAAAGGCTACTAGATATATTGATGTGTACTTGTTGTAAAAGGTTATAGAAGACTTGCTTGCTATTTTGTATCAATTTTGTGATAATGGCAAAGAACAATGGAAGTCCCATCATTAAGAAGCTCGACAAGAATAACTACCCATCATGGAAGTTCTCTGTAACAAACTTATAGAAATTACACGGAACAGTGGATAGAATCTAAGCAAGGAATAGAGAATACATAGCAAATATAAGAAGAACATAAACAACTTTAATTTCAAATGAAGTGATACAAAGATGGCTCTGTCCACTTGTGTGTTTTCATTGTGAAGCTTAGATGGCAATTCAAGCAAATGATAGGTGAAGAGCTTAAGGATAGTTGTAAAACATCTAATTGGGTGAAAGATAGATTAATGATAGCTTTGAGGGGGTCTTCCTTTTGTGGCTTGGGAAGGTAGTCTAGTTGACCTATCCAATTATGAACATTTCCTAGTCAGGTAGAGAATATTCCCTTTATCATCGAGCCAATGACACTATCCTTGGGTCCCTATCACCCCTCAGACCTTCTAGCTAGGGGATGCTTCTATGGCCCTCGGACCTCAAAACATGAGTCCTTGATAACTCTCTCGTAACTCGATGCATTGTGCATTGAGTTGCTACCATCATAACTACTCTATCTAACCCAAAGGCTAAATCTACAAAGGTCACCTTTTTGCCATCGGATCAAATAGAACTCATTTGACATACAAGTCAAGATCCACCCAATATTTGTACTCACATATGGCCCTCATAATGGGGGATTTACAACTTAGAGCACCATGGATCATTGGTGGCACCTTACAAGAGTGGGGCATTGAGCTTATTTAATAGCACGTCTTAATGCCTACCCATAGGTAATGAACTACATTCTTGACCCAACATCAAGTCTCTATAGATGAATTTGAAGGAGATTCTTCGTAAGAGCTTTGGTGAATATATCTACTCAATTTTTCTTCATTGGACAATAGACCACCAGCTCTACTATCTCATCCCCGATCAAGTCATACACATAGTGATACATGATCTCAATGTGTTTGGTGCATGTATAAAAAACTAGATTTTTAGTAATGGCAATGCAACTATGATTGTCACATCTTAGCACTATTGGATATTCTTCTTATACTCCCATATGCCTTAGGATCCTCCTTAACCATGCTACTTTATATGTAGCAAAGTAAGTTGCCTTGTACTCTCCTTCGATAGAAGATAATACCATAGTCGATTGATTTTATTGATCCAAGAGAAGATTCCTAAACCTAAAGAGAAACAATATCCAAAAATTGATTACCTAGAATCACTGTCACTACCTAAGTTGAGTCATAACTTTTCATAAGAGCACTTCTGAAACTGTATATGATACCATAGTAAAGAGTTTCCTTTAAGTATCTAAGTACTTGCATCCTAGTTTTCCAATGACTTTCTCATGGTTTATTTGAGAACCTGCTCAAAACACCAATAGCAAAACAGATATCTGGCCTAGTGTTACACAAGTAGATGAGGTTGCCAACCAATCTCCTATACCTTCCAATGTCTTCTAGTATTGATGTATCCTCAATCGATAACTTCACATTGACCTTTATAGATGTAGCTATCTCCTTACACTCGGTCATGCCAAATGCTTTTAAGATCTCCCATGCATACTTCTTTTGAGAGAGCTAGGAAAAATCCCCAAACAATAGTACAATAAGCTCAAGTCTATCATTTCAAACTTAGAGCTCAAAGCCCTTCGAGTTTGATGGATCATATCTTCATAGTTACCTGTAAAATAATAAGATCATCCACATTTAGGATAATCACTACACACTTTTCATCATCCCTATTAACGTACAAGTTAACATTTGAGGCACATCTTTTGAAATTCAAGCCTAAAAAGAATTTATCTATCCATTAGTACCATGCTCTAGGGGCTTGTTTTACCCTATATAATGCCTTCTTCAGTTTACAAACTTTGTTCTCAAAATGGGGGGCCTCAAACCCCGATGGATGAGCCGTGTGCACCTCCTTCTTAAGGTCACCATTCAAGAACACTGATTTAACGTCCATTTGGTAAACTGGCCACTTATTATGAGCAGCCAATGCAAGTATTGTGCGAATAATGGTCATTCTAGCAATTGGAGCAAATGATTTTTGAAAATCAAATCCTTTAACTTGTGAAAATCCTTGTGCAACTAATATGGTCTTTTACTTTTCCAAGCTGCTATCATCCTTGTACTTTACCTTCTAGACCCACTTAGTGCTAATAATCTTCATTTTTTTGGCTGATCCACTAGCTCCCAAGTATTATTCTTCATTATATTGTCATACTCAACTTGCATAGTTGCTTTCCATGCTGGATCGACAAGTGCTTCTTCCAAGTTTGTTGGCTCCTTTACTTCTCTCATAATCTCAGTCTCATCAAGGCCATATTGACTATATGAGCAGAAGCCTTTCTTTCCTCCCCTATTCTTAGAGACCTCCTTGATCTCTTTGCCTTTTCCTCAATTGTGGTAGGCATGGGATTATTGCAATCGTAGAGTTGCTTCACCCATCGTGATAATGGATTTTTCGGTGGCGTGATTGCAAGTTGGTAAACTTTTTTCTCATCATTCGAAGATGATGCTTCTCCTTCTTGAGGATAGGGACATCTCTTGGGATAGGTTCATGGTGACTAGTTCTTCAGTGGATGATAAAGTGGAATACCTTATATTCTCCTTCTCCACTATATGTGGCTTATCCTTGAACACCACATGACGACTTGTTATGATCTTCTTTGCCTCTTAGTCATACAATTTGTAAGCCTTTTGCTCATCACTATAACCCAAGAAGATACATTTTATGCTTTTTGGATTTAACTTATTTCTCTTATCCTTTGGAACATGCGTATAACATTCACATCCAAAAGTTCTAAAATGTGAGATGATAGATGGTTTCTTACCAGAATAGGCCTCGTGAGGATTTTTTCCCTTAAGAGCCTTAGTGTAACTTCGATTGAGAATGTAGACTGTAGCCTTTAACAACTTCTGCCCAAATCCCTTGCCCTTAAGCATGCGCCTTGCCATTTTCATAATGGTATGATTTTAGCATTCAACAATACCATTCTACTGAAGTGTATGAGGCATTGTCAATTGACACTTAATCCCTTTGCTCTTATTTTTACACCTATCTTAGCAAACCTCACCTTATGTCCTATTGAGATAGCAAGCTCAATACATGCGGACATTGATGATGGAGCACATGGCTAGATGTGTCTGTACTTCTACATTTAGCACGTTAGTGGTCATTATGATCCTCACATGGCCACGGAGTTATCACTTATTATATTTAGTTTATTACACCTACCTACTGTTGGGCATAGCTATAGTGCCAGTTGATTAGTATAGTTAGTTATGCACTATGTGACTTAGTAGACTACTTTTCTTTATCTTATATCTTATCTATACTTTGTATACATTGCATTGTGTGAGAAAGAATAAGAAAAAACCAATAGAAAAATGGTTTGGCCTCCATCTTTCTTTTTGTGTTCTTGAGTGAGCTTTCTCTTGTGTGTATAGTGCGTACTCGGTGTAGCAACTTAAGTAAGTCCTCTCACCACATGATTCATGACATAGCCAAGGTCAGTTATAGCAACAAACTGATAACATATTTCTCTTAATCTCTAGAATGTATAACACATTTGAAATATTTTTTAGCTCACTATTTGTAACAACAAAGGAAATAGTAGTTGTATCCTTAGCATGATTTTTTACATCATTCCCAACTGTCACAATGATGGGTTCGTGCTAGGACTTCATAAAAATATATAGACCTTTCTTTTTGGTAATGTGGTGGGAGGAACCACTATCCAATACCCAGGAGTTAGTGGTAGATATTTCTTGTATCAAGGAATACACTTCCTCAATAGTCACCATGAATAACTTCAACTCTGCTTCAACTGTATTGGTTGTTTTCTTCCCTTTCGTCTTCACGATGCCATTCTTTTCATCTACCTTCTTGACATGAAAATATGCAATTGGATGTCCCTTTTTCTTGCAGTAGAAGTACACTTCTTGAAATGTTTTCTTACCATCCTTATTTTTGTTAGCATTGGTAGAGAAACCACTTTGCCTTTTGCATTGACAGAAAATGTAGCATCTCCACTATTGCTACTTTCTCGAGCTTTAAGTCACAACTCCTTCTCCATTAGTAGTGCACAAAAATCTTAAAACATCAAAGCTTTGGGTCTTACTTAAGTGTGTAGGGTAGTTACCTACTATCGAACTTTTTTATACAAATCCGAAGACACCTTAAAGCTAGCTTCTCACTAGTCTTTTGTATCCCAATGCTAGCCATCTAGTTGTGAAAATTCTTGATTCGAGTGATGAATGCTTCAACTGTCTCTTCTTTATTAAACTTCTCTATAACTAGTTGATTCTCTAAGTTTTGAATCCTTATTTGATTCCATATTCCATACGGACTTCTTAGTAAATTTCAAGCCTTTGATACCTTGGTTGTATACCGAGGTCAAAACATTGTCAAAATATCTTGTAACTAAGGCACACAATGCATTTGCATTCCTTCATTCCAAGCTTGTAGAAGATCTATATTTGGAGGAATCATAACACTCAAATTTTGATTTGATGATTTAGGGGTGGATTTTTATTCTAGGTTAGTCCCCAATGGGTTAGTCCCCGCACGATCTCCAAAAGCTCATAAGAATCAAGGACAGTTATAATTTTAAACTTTCATAAAGTGTAGTTTGTATCATCTAACTTGACTTTGCTAAAGATTAGTGGATGAATCCTTAATGTTTGAATTGTCAGTACAACATCACCACCACCTGATGCACCAACATCACTACCTAATGTAGTAGACAATATTTCTCCTCTTTGATGTTGAAGCCATTGCGTCTCATATACTCTTCACTCCTCAGAGCCCCCTGGGATCTGATACCATGTAGAAATTACATGGCACAATAGACAAAATATAAGCAAGGAGTAGAGAATACACAACAAATATGAGAAGAATAAAAACTACTTTATTTTCAAATGAATGATACAAAGATGACTCTGTCTAACCATGTGCTACCACTATGAAACCTAGATGGTGTTCCAAACAAATGATAGGTGAAGAGCTTAAGGGTAGCTAGAAGAACTTTGACTAGGTGAAAGATAGATTGACGATGGCTTTGGAGGGATATTTCTTTTATAGCTTGGAAAGATGGTTTGATCGACATGTCTGATTATATTATGAACCTTCCCTAATCGGCCAGAGAATATTCTAAAGAATATTTCCTTTACCATCAGGTTGGGGCATTGCCCTCAGACCCTCGTCAAGGGACCGTTGATCCTCATAAGACCTCCCAGCCCTAGGGGTTGCTTTTGTGGCCCTCGGACCCCAAAATAGGGGTCCCTGACAACTCTCGTATCCTGCAACTTGATGCATTGTGCCATGAGTTGCTACTAATATAACTACTTTATCTAATCCAAATGCTAGATCCACAAAGGTCACTTTTTTACCATTTGATCACATAGAGGCCTCATCTAACATACAAGTGAGGACCCACCCAATGTCCTTGCTCGCATATGGCTTCTCCTCATAATGGGGGCCTTACAACTTTTAGCACCATTGATCATTAGTGAAACCTTATGAGGGTGGGATATTGAGCATATATAATAAAACTTCCTTATTGGAAAATACCTCTTAGAGTTTACTAAAGAAAAGAACCTAGAGCTAAGCAACCTTGCGAGGCTGCATAAGAATTAAAGGTGTGGAAAGAATGGAATACAAAAGACAAAAATGTAATGTATTGGCTATCTGTGACAACACTATGTTGGGACATATAAAAAATGTGAAAACTTCGCATGTAGCTTGGATAATTTTTGAGAATATATTTTTAGTAAATATAAAGGCACAAAAGATTCAACTTAAGCAAAAGTTGAATATCTTGAAGAAAGAGAATATGTCTATAAATAAATATATTTTGAAAGTGAGAAGGATTATAGATGTCTTAGCAGCTATTGATGCAAATCTTGATGATGATTTGATTTCATTTACTTTGGATGGCCTTAATAAGGAGAAGCCTTAAAATCCTTTGTCACTTTCGTGTATGTGTATGAGCCATTTTTAGTTTTTGATGGGTTAGTCTCTCTCATAATCATTGAAGAGATCAAGATGTATGGTGAATTATCTAACAAAAGTAGTGAATATGTCCAAGATTTTTACTCAAGTTTAGTAAGGGAACTATTGAGCCAAATGCACCAATAGTGTGGTTGGACTTCTATTGTTTTCGAAGCTAGAACTCACTTCGACAACAATCTCTCACCTTATCTCTCAACACTCTGCTTTAACTATCCAAGCGTCCTTCACTTCAAGGTGTGGTGAACTCAGCAACTTACCTTGCCGCATTGTAGTCCAAAAGCTTGAAGGCTCAAAGATAGTTCCACGGCCCAAGAAACACGATGCGATACCGTCCCTCCTTTGCATCCACCACTCAACATACCAAGTCAAGAATCTATTAGAGAAGAAGAGAAAAGTAAGAAGATGAGAAGAGCTTCATCTTCCCTTAGTCCCTCACTCAATACACCTCTCATTCCCTCTCAATAATAGAGACAAGATAATAGAATAGAATAAGAGAATAGAAAGTTTCAATAGTTACATTGATAGATATTAACTCTAGTACAATAAAGGAAAAAAAAAGAAAAAAAATAAAGCAAAGAAAATTTTAAAATACATGGCATAGTGGAAAAATACGGCCCGATAGAAAAAATAAGATGAAAAAATGTCAAAAGCACAAAGGCACCTTAAAAACCCAAGGCGAGTGTGAAAATGGAAGAGGCACATTTTAAAATGCAAAGGCATCCCTAAATCTTTGTAAAAGAGTGTCAAGTTTTCCTCATGTGCAATTTGTAAAGAGTAGATGGGCATGGGTAAAGTCACAATGTAAATAGAAGGGAATAGGAAAATAGTAACATGGCCGATCATGTAGAAAAGGGGTGGGTGCCTGAAAGGGATTAGGACATGTAGAAAAGCCAAAAAGTGAATAGAGAAGCTCATTATTGTGTATAGCCAAAACTAGCTCTCCTCTTCTCTTCTTCTTCTTGTTCTTGCTTGCTTGAGCTTGTGCTTGAGAGAGGGAGTAAGTATATGAGGGGGAGGGACCATGGTGGAGAAGCTCTCCATCTTTTCCTCTCTTTTTCTTATTCTCTTCTCTTCTCTTGTCTCACGTGTGGCAATGGAGCATGGAGCTTGGAGCTTGAGGATCAAGCTTGCTTGAGCTTGCACCTTAGACCATGGAGCTACTAGAGTGCTTGAGGGAGGAGGAACGTGATTGAGCATGGAGGTAAGCTCACTACACTCATAGGTGTGAGAGCGCATACAACTATATGAGAGGTAGCCATTGTACTTGGCTTGAAACACTTGAAATAATAACCGGTTTGTGGGTCTTGGTGGTCGAGTGAGAAGCTCCCACATTTTGGTTCCGTTGCTAGGATAAATGGATTCAAGCTTTGAGTACTTGTGTGCTCCGAATTGAGCATTGGAGTAGGGTTTTTTCCAAATCGGTGCTTGAGGTAGATAGGTAGGAAGTGAGGGAGTTTGAAGAGATATTCGATCTCCTTGCCAAGTAAGTTTTTTGATTTTTTGGATCTAGATGAGTAGGTTGAATTATTGAAGGCATTTGATGGTGATTTGAATGCATTAGGATAAAGAAAAAACAGAAAAAAGAAGGTTGTACACAGTAGGGTTTCTACTATTGTAAACGTCAAATAAGGAAAAAGAGAGAGAAAAAGAGTTTCAATGTGTAATGCATCAAAAGGAAGAAAGGGGAAATATTAGAATTGAGTAAAGAAGGGCTTTAATAGGTCAAACATGGGTTGGAGAGCTCATTTTCTCATTTGAGAGAGAGAGAGAGAGAGAGAGAGAGAGAGAGAGAGAGAGAGAGAGAGAGAGAGAGAGAGAGAGAGAGAGAGAGAGAGAGAGAGAGAGAGAGAGAGAGAGAGAGAGAGAGAGAGCTACAGGCAAAGAGGAAATATTTTTCTTTGTGATCTTTATCGCATCATGTTTTGGCCCTCTAGGTATGTTCTGGATGTTGTTTGATGCTTGTTGTTGATTAGTGTCAGCACCCTGGTTGTAATGATTAGCAAGGCACATGTAGGATTTTTAAAGATTTTTTGTAATTTTGTAACTCATTGTCGTAATCGGATGCACGCCACACAGGGTCTGATTGTCCTAATCGAACCATTTGATATTCATCCATTTGGACACTCTTCCTTTGTCTGAGTCACTAGACTCGAACACTCAGACTACTTGTCTACTTGGACACACCTCGTTTGTCCAAGACTCTAGACTTGGAACACCCCATTTGAACCATCCTACTTGGACACTTGCTAAATTGGACCATCCGACTTGACCGATTTGGACCCAAAAAACTTGGATGCCCAAAATTGGGCACTCGGACTCAGGTAAATTGACTCAACCCCTTGAACTTGGAATGTCCTTAAAGGAGTTCACCACTCGGATATAGAGCCAAAATTGAAGAGTCCGATTGTGGGAGTCGGACATCTCATACTCGGATACTAAAAAAAAACTTGGGAGTTGACAAAACCAGCATATTCGAGACCAAGTAGACCCCAACATGGAGCTGAGCAACACCCCTTTAGGCCTCTAGACACATCCAAAGGATCATAGAGCCTCCAGAACCCAAAATCATGACTTAGCAGCTTAGGAAGTGATTGTGAACACAATCTCTCAGACTACCCATCCAAAACATCTTAAAACACCCAAATGAACATGTTAGAGTGACTATCACCTACATGAACGCACTAGAAAAGTGTGTGTTGCACCACATTGTTTTCATCACAGTCACACACTGCATAAATAATTACTTGAAGTACAACTAGAAAGTTGAAATCTTGTGACCACCACCTACATGAACAGACTAGAAAAGTGTGTGTTGCACCACATTGTTTTCATCACAGTCACACACTGCATAAATAATCACTTGAAGTACACCTAGAAAGTTGAAAGCTTGATATCACATCACGCATGAAAGGAAGCACCCCACAAGCACCCGAGTACACTTAAAATTGAGAACTATGTGAAATAACAAGGAACTCATATGCAAGATAAGAAAAACCGAATGAACCCACTAATAGGAGAAGACCCTTAGATATTGAACGTGCGATCGAGGATACTAAGCCTCGGAGCAAGCCTCTTGGAGAGAAAAATGAGCTGACACGATTAGGGAGTTGATCAACTTGATTGACACTCTAGTAGCCCAAGAGACCAATGAAATGTCAGGATCTAGCACCACTTCCAAAAACAGTGAGCTCGAGTTGGGAGACTTCCAAGTCAACATCTAGCAAATGATAAATTGGTACAATTTGCAGACTAAAATGGAGCACCATGATAGAAACTCGAGGAAGAGTGGAGACTGGAAAAGAAAGCGTACAAGGCATAGCTACCTATAATCAGGAGCAGCGAGCTTAGAGACTGAGGAAGGAGATAGAAATGTGAGAGGTCCAGTGAGTTTTAGCACTTGCCAATAGAACCAAACAAGATCAATTTCTAAGAGAAAGAGAGCCTTAGAGGTTGACCTTATGCTAAGTGAGCTTCTCACACAAAGTGACTCTTAGACAACATAGCTGTGGAGCACAACAGAGTAGTTCTAGTGACTACATTGCTAGTAGGACTAGGAATCACTTCAAACTCTAGGAGCTTGACCAAGATACCTATGGCTGTTGAGCAACTTGAGCCCGAAAATGACCTGTATATCTTTGTGGAGAAGTTTTAGCAAGTATGCAAGACTAATGGCCTCACAGACCTTGTTCTCAGTGTGCACAAGATTTCGAACTTTGCCAATGAGACAAAGGACGAATGTATTACACTAGTTTAGACCATGCAGAATGCAATGACTTTAATACCCTCAAGAGTCTCTTCATCAAGAGATTCTCTAAGGTAGGATACTTAGATAGCCTTATTATTCGACTAATGAACATTAGTAAAAAAAACAAAAAGGATATTCAAGATTACCCCACCCACGTGCGAAGTCTCTTCAAGAGAACCCCAACCCCATAGAGCGACCTAGCAAGCGAGCAAGCGGTCTCCACTATATTCATAAGTGAAATCCAAAGCAAAGAGCTTTACAAGGCCTTGGTGAGAAACTCAACTGTGCAAAGGGATGTGATAGCTAGGGTCTTTGAAGAAGCCATACGAGTGGATGCCATACTCAAGGAGAGGAGCTCACGACCCACAACTCAAGATAGCACTGCCTCTAAAACCTTAGAAAGAGCTACGACCATTAGTGAAGGATCTAGCTAGAGCACCCAAGATAAGGGATAGAGTGGAGACCAGAGCTAGGAATTGGCAGATGTAAAGATAGAGCTGACCAAGCTCCAAGAGATGATAAGGAGACCTAATCGACGGAGGAAACCACCCTCCCGGCCAAGAGCATGGATCCTAGATCCAGACCTTGTGCCAACTATAGTAGGTTTGGACATGATGCCATTTTTTTCCATTTACCGGGGAGATTACCATACCCATAGCCTTACAACTAGCCATACTACTTGGAAAATAGGCTGCCACAATTTAGAAGGGGAGCTCCATTAGCTCTTCCACCACCCAATGATACCAAGCCAACTATCCCCAAAATGGACATAAAATATATGGGCATACCTAGACCACCTGGACCCTTTGTGATCCATGTACAAAGTGATGCTTCAGTGCAATATGTCGAGGAGGCAAATGAGGAAGAGGCATACATAAACCCTTACATCTCCTATGATGAAGAAGGTAATCCCATTCTAATAGATTTTAAACCAGTATCAGTAATGGTGTTAGGTAGGGGAAGGGGAAGAGGACTAAGAGGTTAAAATCAAGAGCATGAAATCAAGAGCCAATTTCATGCTGGACTTGCAGCAAGTAACCAAGAAAAGGCATACTTGAGATGCCCTGAAAATGAGTGTGGAATCACTCATTTGTGTAACGAGTGCCCTAGGCGAAAACTATCCACTAGTTTAGCTATCATGCCATGATGCCAGGAGGCATATTTTACGGTGGATTCCATGAGGTTTTACGGTGGATTCCGTAAACTTTGTTGACCGGGGCTCATACACAAAGTTGATTCTTTGTGCGAGAAGTTGATGGGGACGCCTATCCTTTTCGGGCGTTTCATTAATTTAGTGTGTACTTGGGTGATTCCATAGTAGGTGATTTCGCAAAATACATATTAAATTAATAAACTTTTATGAGTTTAGAGTGCGCACTCGTGATAAATTAAGGTTAGGATTGATTTCTAACCAGTTGATTTATTTATGTAGCTGAAGACTGCTAGGTATTCACTTTTGTCGGTTTAATTATATTATTTTACTAACGATTGTGAATGCTTTAGTTGATGTGTAGAGATAGCAGCAGTGGCGAAGGAAAGCATTGGAGGATAGCATGTATTCGAGTTATCACTTATATTTTGATGAGCGCATACCTTAGGCATGGCGCCTATATTTTGTCATGCCTATTTATTAAGGCGTTGGATATTTATTTATTATTTTGTATGCACATGGGCGCACGATTATGATATTTATATTTGGACATTGTATTGGGTATGCCTGACTCTTTGGATGCCTGTCCATTAGCTTTATTTTTATTTTGTGCTAAAGCAAACTCAAAAGCTAAAAGCGTGATATTTTGTAATTTGGGCTATTATTTGAGCTTGAAGATGATTAATACATAAAATACATGCTTTGTGGAGCACTCACACAAGGCATGGGAGAGATTGTACCTAATTGGTCTCTTGTTCATGTCGTGCATGATTTCTACCTTGAGTTTTGTGCAAAAAGTAGAGTTCTTTTGTTCTTGGGGACCTTCGGGCGCTCACTACGCGAGCATACAGCATCTGATCTGTGCACTATTGGTATCAGAGCGAAGCTGAGATCGAGAGCTTATAATCGCTACCCATCTTGCGCGAAGGCGGAGCTCCTGGAACGATCGAGCTCTATAGTCAGTTTCATCGCGAATGGTCGATACGGGTGGATTCCTGGCGGTCAAGAACCTCTGTCTACAGCCTCTGATCGTGAAGGACCTGCCTGGGGAAGCAGAGGACCACGTCAATATCTCCCTATTCAAGTCGTTTTACTCAGACAAAACAGATAAGCGTCATCTTCTTCATAAAGCTTAAAAGCTTAAAAACTAAGCTTTTAAAAATCTTAGTATCATAAATTTGAAAATCGGCGGCATCAGGATCTTCACGCCGTGATTTTCGGCGCTGAAAAACGGCCCTCCCCCAAAATTCGACGTGATAATCAAATTAAGATCCAAGCTTAATCAACTAAGTCTCAAGTCACAAAAATCTTAAAAGTTGGTCAAGTTCCTTAAGTTTTGTAACTCTTCAAGTCCTGAAAGTCAGCAGAGATCAAAACTGACTTATTCCAAAAACTCCCATAAGGACTGTTCCTGCGTAGAAGCACTGAACTGCAAAGTTATTCCCTGGAAGACTCTGTTCGCATACGCAGACTTGCTGAACCAATTTCAGCACGCAGAAGGTCATACGCAGATTTTACGAAGACTTCAAATCCCGCAACTGCAAAAGTCAAAGATCATAAAAGCCAAACACAAAAATCTATAAGCCTTGTATACCCGACTTTGAGCTACGCACATCCCGCTAATTGGATTTTGAGAGTGTGAGGTCTTTTGAATTTTTACAGGATGACGGAACAAAATATGGATGATTTAGTGGCTGAAGGCGATCTTCCTGAACCTATGATGAAACAAAAGTTGGATTTAATTATGATGCAATTAGATGAAGAACGAAGAGCTCGGCAAGCCTTGCAAGTTCAATTGGCCAATTTACAACGATCGACTACTGATAAAGATGGACCACAACCCGAAGATCTTATCCGACAAACCATCGATGCGACTCTCGAAGCTCAATCCATCCGCAAAGAAACAAAGATAAGTAAAATAAATTTCAAATTCCGTACTTTCAATGGAACTCGAGATGGAAAGAATGTTCTTGCATTCATCAGTTAGTTTGATGATTACTTTCATGAAGAGATATACGTTGAAAAAGATAAAATTAAGTATGTCACTAATCATTTAGTGGATAGAGCATCTCTTTGGTGGACCGTGGTTCGTAAGAGCATAGATTGTCCCACTACCTGGGAGAGTTTAAAAAAAAAAGTTTATGCAGAATTTCCTTCCTCCACAATTCCATAAAAAAGCCATAAAGTAATGGGACCTTCTTCAGCAAAGAGATCGTGAGCCTATTTCCCAGTACACCAAACGCTTTTGGAATGCCTTACTCCAACTACATATGCTTGAAGATGTACCTGAAGCGACTCACAGGCCCAAGTTTATGTATGGATTACTTGGGCATTACTACACTGAAGTCAATATGTTCAAGCCTGCAACTCTTGAAGATGCAATTTCTTTAGCTCATGACACTGAAGACAAGATTCGAGGAAGAGACAAGCGTCCACAACAATTTCAAGCAAATGGTAATTATGGTTCTAAGCAATTCAATTCAAATTTTAGAAGATTCAATCAAAGTCGATTTCCTTCATTATCTTTCCGTAAGTCTTGGACAAAACTACCTCCTTTGCCATCAAATACCAATCAAAATCCTAAGCCATCTTCACAGCCAAATCCTAATATTCCTAAACTTTCTGCCATTGCAAACAATGTATCTAAAGCCAAACCTATAGTGTGTTACAAATGCCATCAACCTGGATATCTAGCAGCCAATTGCCAATCGAAGAAGCCACCTGTCCATATCAACTATCTTGGAGCAATGGAAGATGAAGAACATGAGGAGATGCCCGACTTTACGGAAGATGAGGATGACATTGCTACTCCTTCAGATACTTTACCAGGTATGCCCACTCCACATTCTTTATTGACAATGAAATGTTTAATGCATGGAAAAAAAAAGATTATTTTACATAATGATGGTAGTACCCATGATTTTATTTCTGCAAAGTTAGTGAAAGAATTGAAATTACAAACTGTTCCTATGCATTATTGCATTAAAGTAGCATTCTTAGGCACTAGGTATAATGGAACACAAGAGGTGCATGATTTAGAAATTCAAATTAGTGAATACACTGAAAGAAGGAATTTTCTAGTTGTACCATTACAGTCCAGTGATATTATCCTAGGTATGCCTTGGCGTCATCAGCATAATCCTGACATAGATTATTCCACGCATTCAATTAAAATTCATTTTCAAGGAAAACACATTATATTGTATGGTATGCACGCATCTAATAATTTTCACTGCTTACTCATACTCAAGGTAAACGTGGATTACGCAAAAGTAGTAAATCTTATCTAATTTGGGTGAATGAACTTTAAGCTAAAGAAAAAACATATGCATAATTCCTTGCACAATTTAAAGATTGTTTTATTGAAGATTTACCACCTGGACTACCTCCTTCACGGCCTGAAGACCACAAAATAGATTTAATTCCTGGTACACAACCACTATATAAAGCACCATATAGGCATAATCAGATTGAACAGAAAGAAATTCAAAATCAAGTTGAGGAATTATTAAATAGAGACTTAATCAGACCTAGTAGTTCTCCATCTGGCGCACCTGTTTTGTTGATAAAGAAGAAGAATAATACTTATCGCATGTGCATTGATTATCGTGCCCTAAATAAGATTACTGTAAAGAATAGATATCCAATTCCTAGGATAGATGATTTTATGGATAAACTACAAGGTTCTGCTATATTTAGTAAAATAGATCTTAAATCAGGTTATTATCAGGTGAAATTAGATAAATCTGATATATTTAAAACTGTATTTAGAATACAATTTGGTCATTATGAATTTTTAGTGATGCCTTTTGGATTGACTAATGCACCTGCTACATTTAGTAGAATGATGAATCGCATATTTTTGAAATATCAGCATTGCGTTATAGTATTCTTTGATGATATCTTGGTATTCAGTAAAAATGAGAAAGAACATTATGAACATCTGTCTTTGGTTTTCAAGTTGTTGAAAGATAATCAATTGTATGGTAATCCGTAAAAGAGTGAGTTCTTTCAAATAAAAATTGAATACTTAGGTCATATTGTGTCACCAGAAGGTATTAAGGTTGACCCTAAGAAGATAGAAGCAATATTAAACTGGCCTATACCCAAAAATGTGTATAAGTTACATTCTTTTCTAGGTCTTGCTAGTTTTTACATGAAGTTTGTGCGAAATTTTTCATTACTTGCTTTGCCTTTGACTAAATTTTTAAAGAAAGGTATTGTTTATCATTGGTTTGATAATCAACAGAAATCTTTTGATTTATTGAAACATGCATTAACCCATGCTCCTGTATTACAACTACCTGATTTTAATAGACTATTATTTTTAGTAGTTACTAATGCTAGCGGATCTGGAATAGGAGCCGTACTTATATAAGATAATCATCCCATAGCCTATTCTAGCTGTAAACTGAAACCATCCGAACTTAAATATTCCACATATGATAAAGAATTGTTAGCTGTTGTACAAGCTTTAAGACAATGGAAACATTACTTAATGGGTTCCAAGTTTATGATTAAGACTGACCAACAAAGCATTAGACATCTCCTTACTCAACCCCAAATGTCTGACCGACATATCAAATGGGTAGCTTTTATTCAGAGTTTTCATCCCCTTATTCAATACCAACCAGGAAAAGAAAATGTAGTAGCCGATGCTTTAAGTAGAAGACTGACTATTCATAATATCTTTGTCATATCATTTGATTCTCTAACTCCTATGAAAGATACTTATCATCAGGACATTACTTTTCATGCTGATTGGAATAAATTAGTTGAAAATAACTGGATTCCTATTGATTCACTGTCTTACAATGATGGATTCATGTTTTATGAAAAGAGATTATGTGTTACAGTTCCATTTAGATCTTTTGTTTTGAATGAGATTCATTGTCCTCCATATCAAGGTCATAGAGGTATCATATCTACTTTACGTACATTGACTGAAGATTTTTATTGGGCACATATGGACACTGATGTATCTAACTTTGTTTCTGAATGTTTGGTTTGTCAAACAGTTAAGAGACATCATGGTAAACAGTATGGTTTACTAATGCCTTTATCTATTCCATCAAGACCATGGGAACAGATTTCTATGGACTTTATTACTGGTTTACCTAATACTAAAACTAACCATGATATGATTTGGACTGTTGTAGACAGGTTTAGTAAACAAGCATATTTCATTTCATGCAAGAAAACTTTAACAACATCTCAGGCAGCACAATTGTTTTTGAAATCTATTTTCACTAATCATGGATTACCAAAAGTTATTATTTCTGACCTAATTCTAGATTTTGTAATAACTTTTGGATTACTTTGTTTGCTAACCTAGGAACAAAGATTAATTTCTCATCTGGATTTCATCCTGAAACTAATGGACAAACAGAAGCCGCTAACAGTACTATTTTAGATCTTTTACGTACTTACACTATTTCTAAACCACAGACATGGGATACACATTTACATTTACTGTAGTTTGCATATAACAATACACCACACAAAGCCACAAAGAAAGCACCATTTGAAGTAATTTATGGTTATAGATTGTCTACACCTGTTGCATCTTTATCAAATAGAATTCAGAGTGCTGATGATATTGCTAACATGCACGCTACTATTTTTGATGAGGTTAAAATCATGATTGCCAAAGCCCAGCAATCATATACAAAACAAGCCAATAAGAAAAGACAGGCCATGAATTTCAAAGTTGATGACTATGTTTGGTTAAGAATAGAAAAACGTAGATTACAAAGTGTAGATAAACACCCAGTTGTGAAATTAGTACCTAGATTCTATGGACCATTTAAGATCATTCATAAAATCAATGACAATGCATTTAAGTTTAAACTACCACCACATTGGAAAATTCACAACACCTTTCACATTAGTTTATTACGACCTTTTAGAGGCCAATTACTTGTACATCTTGTTTATGAAAATCCACCTTTGTTAGATGAAGAGATTGAAATCCTTGAGCCTGAAGCTATCATAGATACTGACTTTATGACCACTAGAACTTGCCGTAGATATTCTAGATATTTGGTCAAGTTTAAAAACCATAGTGTTGAAGAGGCCCAATGGATGCACGCTAGAGACTTAAATGCTTTCCCCACTCTGTTAGCTCCACATTGAGCTAATAGTAATTGAGGATAATTGCTATCCCACCCCGGGGGTATGATGCCAGGAGGCATATTTTACAATGGATTTCGTGAGGTTTTACGATGGATTCCGTAAACTTTGTTGACCGGGGCTCATACACAAAGTGGATTCTTTGTGTGAGAAGTTGATGGGGACGCCTATACTTTTCGAGCGTTTCATTAATTTAGTGTGTACATGGGTGATTCCATAGCGGGTGATTTCGTAAAATACATATTAAATTAATAAACGTTTATGAGTTTAGAGTGCGCACTCGTGATAAATTAAGGTTAGGATTGATTTCTAACCAGTTGATTTATTTATGTAGCTGAAGACTGCTAGGTATTCACTTTTGTCAGTTTTTGTTGTGCCTATTTATTAAGGCGTTGGATATTTATTTATTATTTTGTATGCGCATGGGCACACGATTATGATATTTGTATTTGGACATTGTATTGGGTATGCCTGACTCTTTGGGCGCCCGCCCATTAGCTTTATTTTTATTTTGTGCTAAAGCAAACTCAAAAGGCAAAAGCGTGCTATTTTGTAATTTGGGCTATTATTTGAGCTTGAAGATGATTAATACATAAAATACATGCTTTGTGGAGCGCTCACACAAGGCATGGGGGGAGATTACACCCAATTGGTCTCTTGTTCATGTCGTGCATGATTTCTACCTTGAGTTTTGTGCAAAAAGTAGAGTTCTTTTGTTCTTGGGGACCTTCTGGCACTCACTATGCGAGTATACATCAGCCGATCTGTGCACCATGCCATCTATATCCTTGGGGCTATTTGGAGTCGAGACACTTGATGGTGAGGCCACTCTCATATCTCGTTGAATGTCATGACAAAGGTGAAGACAAGGCAGGCTGGTATCTCATTACCTAGACCTAGCAACCTTGACAATAGCCTCCATACGGAAGAGGAGTCGTAGGAGGAGAAGGAAGAGAGTTGAGACAAAATTCATACTCAAAACTGATAGTACCAATAACTACCGAAGGGTAAGCAAGTTACGGATGCAGAAGCAGAAATATTTGCTCCTAAGACACTTGAGAAGTGGATTGCCAAGGTTGGAAAATATCCCAATTTGAGGCACCAATTGGAAGTGGTTGATAAGGTCAAGGAATGGGTGAGAGAAGCCCAAGTGCACGTAAAAGATGCAAAACCCATCATGGAAGATAAGATCAATGAGCTCTCTAGCGTGAGCATACCAGCCTCGCCCACTCAGTTTAGATCAAGGGGTGCATCTCGCCTCACGTAACACCACATAGATAGAGCCTAGATACCAAAAGTGGGCACACTGTCCAAGATCATTTGGAAAAAGAGTGTAGAGCCTAACGAAAAGTAGGAAGATGGCAACTTTCTCACGACATGGATATCAACCCCCCTGTGACCCTACCTTTGGGAGAATTGCTCAGGCAAAACCTGACGCTATGGCAAGGGTTGAAGCAATGGGTAGAATGGCATAATGAGCTTGGAATTACCAACTTGCCTGACTGTGATGTAGTGATACACCTAAGTCTTTTTGCACGTGAATGCTTTCTGGGGGGCATAGAGATGCATGCAGACCTACTAGTGGTGGCATTAGGAGGCACCACAAAAAAGGGGATCTTAGACACAGGAGCGGGAGTTAGTGTGCTTAGCCATGTAGTCCTATAGGTATGGGGTAACCGGCCAGTGGAGACTGCAAGGTTTAACATCATGTTGGCTAATGGCATGAAAGTTAGGCCATGCGGAGTGTTGGAAGGACTCGACCTTAAAATTATGGGTGTCCAGTTCAATTCTGAGTGAAATTTATAGTTATAAAGAGAGTAGACTATGACATTCTACTAGGCTAACCCTGGATGCGAAATGCATGAGTAATCAAAGATTAGAATAATGGCCTTATATTCCCAGGTAATCGGGTGCAGGCAGTAAGAGTCAAGATGGACACCTAAAAGACCATGTTGGTAGACTTGGATGCCATCTCCTCCATCTTGAAGAGAGACTCATAAGCTAGGAATTCGTATGGGCCATTAACAAAGTATATTCCCTATCTTGAAGACAAGCACGATTGGATGCATGTGCTAGCCACCATTGACCTGTCGACGAAAAAGAGGATTATAACCAGGCTGTAAGGACATTGGTTGAGTCCGGTAAAGCCTCCAAATCCTAGCTACTGAAGGGTAAGATTCGACCTTCAATGCCACTTTGCATGATGGCAAGAAGCCCTAGTAGATGACAAACTCATGCCCCTTTCCACATTCCTCCTAATAGAATTGAGCTCCAAGGGATTCTTGAGTACTTGATGAGGGAGCTAGCTGGTAACCTAGCCGCCAATCTCAAGTCACTCCAAGACCTCATGGATGAGCCGAAATTGCAATGGACCAAGGTGCATGACCTAAACCTTATGTACAATTGGACACTGATCACAAATGAAAAGAAGGTTGATAATAGAGACCTAGACAATGACAAGTAGTTAGAATGTAGCAATTCTGACGATGAGCACGAGGACTGTTACTCCTCGAATGAGGAAAGTGAAGAAGAGGTCGAGATGATAGAGTATGACATAAACGGTCGAGTGATTGAACAAATAAAAGTAGACTCCAAGCCATGGAGAGCCAACGCTTTTAGAGTTGAAAGAGGAGTCTTCAAAACTGAAAATACCGTAACTAAGAGAGACAATTATCCATTGCCCTACTACACATAGCACATGCTCAAGAGAGTAGTAAGAAAAGAAGCCTACAGTTTTTTGGATGGCTTCTCGGGCTATAACCAAGTCTAGGTGCACCCTAACAATAGACACAAGACAACATTTACAACGGAATGGGGCGTATTTTCTTACATAATTATGTATTTGGGTTGACTAACACATCTACCACCTTTCAACATCTAATGTGTGCCATCTTCAAGGAAATGCCTAGGCAAAACTAGAGGTATTCGTTGATGACCTATGTGTACACTCTAGTTGGACAAAACACCTAGATAAGCTTCTTGCAGTCTTTGAATGATGTATATTGTATAGTCTCTCTTTAAACACCTTAAACTGCCAGTTCTAGGTAAAACATGGATGTATCCTAGGGTGTGTGGTGTCCAAGAACTACATTGCCCCACTGACTTTTCCAAAATTAGGATTATTGTCAACTTATCACCACCAAAAAACTATAAGGGAGTTCAGTGATTCCTCGGATACATATGGTACTATTGATGCTTCGTCTAGAACTATGCATTGATTTCTAGACTACTTTTGCAAGTTGATGATTGTATTTAAGTGGAACGAGGAGTGCTAACATGATTATGAGGAATTGAAAAGGGCTCTCACTATCGTACCAATTCTACGAGCCCCAGATTGGAGCATAACATTCCACGTACACAATGATGTGTCAAAGTTTTCCGTGGAAGCTGTTTTGTGCCAGCTTGGTGGACACAATCTTGAATATTTGGTGATCTTCGCTAGTAGAGACAACTCACGGATATGGAGATGAACCACTCCATGATGGAGAGGGGAGGCCTATGAAATACATAGGATCTAGAGCATAGCAGATGCGGAAGCTATGGAGATTGAAAGAGGAAAAAGAAACTCATGAAGACATTGACCATGACTAGGACAAATTGTTACACAAGTGAATTAGGTTCCAAGATTGAGACTTGGACTCATAAACACAATCTTGTGTATTGACAGTGACATGACACTTTACTGGTGGAAATAAAAGAGTACTATCATTGCATTAGAAAAAGAGTGCAAGTACAATGCTTTATAGGATTTGAGTGGTGGTACTTTCTCCTACTGTGTATATGGGATTTTGGTCCTGAGCCCTCACTGCTCCTTACAAAGGGACTGAAGTAGGTGTGATTGCAAATATCTCAACACCCCTCCTTAATCACAACCAAAAGTAAAAGGTGTGTAGAGGCTTTAGTGAAAACAACACCTGCAAAGTGTGGGCACACAAAAAACATGGCAAAACACTAGAGGCTGTCGCAGAAAAGGCTAAGTGTGGGTACCACAAATATGATGGACATCCAGAGGCTGTAGCAGGGGCCTCACAAAGTGTAAGTTTACAAGTTTATGTATGAGGCATTAGGGCTAGAAAATACACAGCTAAAAAAGTCTGTCTGAATAGAAGGATTGATGAGGTTTGTCATTCTCCTGGTGGTCTTCTTCTTCTTCCTTTTCTCTGTTTTCTTCTTCTTCTTTGATTGCAACTAGATAGGCCTTTTGGGACCTCTTTCTGGCGTGGTAGAACTTCTTGGTGTGTCCGGTCCTTTTGCAAAAATCATAGAAGAGCTGATCCTTCTTGCCTTTGTACCTGCTACCAACATATAATGCATGCTCATCTCTAGAAGTACTTAGTTCTTCCTTAGTTTTTAGCTTCTTTTTCTCCTCTAACAGTGATGCGTGGATATAAATAAGCTTAGGGTTTGGCATATTAATTAGAGTTATTGATATATTATTATATTCAAGAGGCAAACTCTTAAGTAGAACACCGATGCAAACATCTTCTTCTATTTTAATGTTGATTCCTACAAGTTGGGTTAGAAGTCCTTCCATGTCATTTAGATGTGTGGCAAGTGATGTGCTGGACTTCATTTGAAGCCTGAAAAACTCAATCAAGAGACCATACTTTGATGATTTAGACTATACACCGAACAAAGTGTCAAGTCTCTTCCATGTATCCCGTGAAGTCTCATAGTTATTCACATGGTGGATATAGTTGTCCTCTAGCTCCAGTTTGATAATGGCCTGAGCCTTGTCATCGTTCTTTTGCCAAGTGATAGTAAGATCTATATCACGAGGCTTCTTTTGCCAAGTGATAATGGCATGAGCCTTATCATCGTTCTTTCGCCAAGTGATAGTAAGATCTGCATCACGAGGCTTCTTTTCTTTTCCAGTGGTAATGGCCCAGAGGCCCTTCTTCATTAGGATTAGTTTGATGTGGGTCTGCTAGGTATGAAACCCGACTCCTTTGAAACGGGCAGTTGGAGAATCTTTGCCCATGTTCAACTTGAGAGACCAACAGCAAATCAACTTCAGACTTATCAAATTTAAGTAGGAGAAGAGTTGATTGAGATGTGTCAAGAGACACAAGTGTTTAGATTACTAAAAATGAGTGTCAATAGACACTATGTTTCTTCCCTAAGTCTTTCAAACCTGCAAAAATCCTTCAAGTTCTTTCAGATCCAGATCTTCCCCTTCTTGATATGATGCTGGGACCTTCAAGTTTGAGTGGTAGCAGGTTGTTCCAGTGGCAGAAGAGAGAAAATGATGAGATTTTTGAGCTTGGTGAAGTTTGGCTATGGCTGTCCTGTCAAAACAGGGACCATTGACTGGTAAATGAGCTCCCACGAGCTCCACAGGTTGAATCTGCTCAGACCCTTTGACATAGAGGACCCTCACTAATGGTTCTAAATTTCACTAAGAGAGTTTTTACTTGTTTTTCTCGAATTGAGAGATCTAAGCCTTCAAAGTGGTCGCTGTTAAAACTGTGCCCAGATTTGGGAAAATGCAAATGTCAGGCATGGTGTGCATCAATCTCCTTGATTTTTATGCCAATAAGTTTTGCCTTGACATGAAGAAAAACTCTTGAGCAGAAAGCTCGAAGAGATATGGCTTGGTTGATGAGATATGGCTGCTCCAACAGAGGTAGGTAGGTGCTATCCACATACAGTTATGGCAACAACTTTGAAAAGAGGCAATGCTGAAGCTATAATTGCCCAATCTCAATGATTGAGGTACCAAGGAGGAGCTCTGAAAGTAGAGAAACACTTCTCCAGAAGGGAGTTCAGAGAGATTTGGCCTGTGGAGAGAGATATGAAAGCTCCAAGATGACAGGGTGCTACTAGCTATGGCTGCCATGGAAGCTTAATTGAATATAGGAATGCAAATGAAGTTGGAGATAGGGTCTAGTACTCAAACTGAGCTGAGCAAAGATGGAAAGGAGCTGAGAGGAGTGAAAGGAGAGTTGGGACATGCTCAGTTGAGCTCTGATACCATGTGAAATACATGGGATCTAGAGCATGGCAGATGCGAAAGCTATGGAGGTTAAAGGAGGAAAGAGAAACTCATGAAGACATTGACCTTGACTCGGAAAAATTGTTACACAAGTGAATTAGGTTCCAAGATTGAGACTTGGACTCATAAACACAATCTTGTGTATTGACAGTGACATGACACTTTACTGGATGAAAAGAGTACTATCATTGTATTAGAAAAAGAATGCAAGTACAATGCTTTATAGGATTTGAGTGGTGGTACTTTCTCCTACTGTGCATATGGGATTTTGGTCTTGAGCCCTCACTACTCCTCACAAAGGGACTGAAGTAGGTGTGATTGCAAATATCTCAACAAGGCCTAGCCATGGTATTTGCTATAAAGAAGTTTCGGCATTCTCTTTTGGCTATGCCGTTCACCTTCTTTGTGGATCATCAAGCTTTGCTTTATCTTATAAATAAACCTTGTGATACATGACATATAGCTAGATGATTTCTTCTGTCAAGAATTGCGTGATGGGGGGATGTGCTTGAGCTACTGTGCCAAACACATACTGTATACACAAGAGGAAGCTCACTCAAGAACACAAGAAGAGAGATGGAGGCCAAAACGTTTTTTTGCTAGTTTTTTCTTCTTCTTTCACACACTATATAATGTACACAAAGTATAGATAAGATACAACATAAAGGAAAGTGGCATTCTTAATCAAACAGTGCATAACTGACTACATTAATCGATTTGCGTTATATCTTTGCTAGCTGTAGGTAGGTGTAACAAACTAAATATAATAAGTGATAAGTTAGCGGCCATGTGAGTATCATAATGACCACCAATGTGCTAAATGTAGATGTGCGGACTCATCTAGCCAGGCGGTCCATCATCAATGTCCACACATGTTGAGATTGCCATCTCAACACTTCCCCTCAAGATCAATTCTATCTCTGCAACTCCAAGTAAGCTTCAGAACTTTCAAAGCTTCTCTACGCCCAATGCCTTTGTGAAAATGTCAGCTATCTGATCCTATGTGCTGACATATACCAAGTGAATCTCTCCTGCAAGTATCTTCTCTCTCACAAAGTAGTAGTGCACCTCAATGTGTTTTGTCCTAGCATGGAACACTGGATTCCTAGCTAGCTATATGCTTCTCATGTTGTCACAATGAATGACAATTGGACCATCTCCCTACACGTCCAAATCACCTAATAACTTTTGCAGCTATACCACCTCACATGTTGCCATAGCAGCACCTCTATACTCAGCCTCTGTACTCGATAAAGCAACTGTAGGTTGCTTTTTACTGCTCCATGTAATTGTTGCACTACCAAGGGAAAACATGAATCCACTTGTAGTTCTTCTGTCTAACATGGTACCACCCCAATCTGCATTTGTGTATCCAAAGACCTGTACGCCCTTACCTACCTCATAAAAAAGTCCATAATGTAAAGTGGACTTCTTCACATACCTCAATATATATCTAACTGCATCCAAATGAGGCTTTCTAAGCATCTGCATAAACTGACTGGCAAGGCCAACAACATAGCTCAAGTCTGGTATTGTGATAGTCATATAAATCAAACTCTCTACTATCCTCCTAAATATAGTAGGGTCTTCTATCTCATCCCCAATGTCACCACTCAACTTCACATTTTGCTCCAATGGTACTGAAAGAGGCTTATATGCTGTCATACCATACTTGGATAACATATCCAAGCCATACTGCCTTTGGGATAGCCATATACCATCATCACATCTAATCACCTCAATACCAAGAAAGTATCTCAGCTCACCCAAATATTTCATCTTAAACTTCTTCTTCAAGAAGTCCTTAACTTTAGCAATCCCATTGTCACTATCACTTGTAATAATCAAGTCATCCACATAGATGACTATGATGACCAAACCTGTATCTCCCTTTCTCACATAAACTGAGTGATCAACATCAGAAATATAAAATCTAATATTGACAGGATACTCTCCAATCTTGTTAGACCATGCTCTAGGTGCTTGCTTCAGTCCATAGAGCGCCTTCTTTAACCTGCACACATATGTGGGATGCTCTAAATCCTCATAACCTATTGGCTGCTTCATATACACTTTTTCTTGTAATTCAGCATGCAAAAAGACATTCTTAACATCCATTTGCTGCAAACTCCAAGCTTTGGCTGCTGCCAAGGCAATCACACACCTAACAATTTCCATCCTAGCAACTAGATTGAATGTCTCGTCATAATCTATGCCATATGTTTGAGCATAGACTTTTGCAACTAGCCTAGCCTTATATCTGCTAACTGTACTAGCTGCATTATGCTTGACTTTGTAAACCCACTTATAGCCAATAACTTTCTTACCCTTAGGTAAGGGTACCGAATCCCAAGTCTTATTGGCTTCTAATGTAGCCATCTCCTCATCCATTGCTGCATCCCAATGAGCATGACCAACAACATCCTCAAAATAAGTGGGTTCAACATCCTCAACTAGTTTCACCATAAGCATAATGGTGAGTTGCATAGCCTACAAAACCAAGTCTTTTAACATGGTATCTGATCCTGCTAGATCTACGTTCCACTGGATTACTCAATGGAGCCTTTACATTACTATGAGCTCTCTGTACACTTGGTGTCGTGACTGAAGGAATGACAAGGCTCATCATCCAAACTCTCCGAACCACTAGAATCTTCATCAAATCCCAAATGACGGGTAGATGCATCATTACCATCCAACACTTTCTTCTTTCCTTTGTCCTTCCCTGCAACATTTATAGATCCACCTGAAGATGTGGGGCTACTCCTTAGTCTCCCAAACTAAGGGCTCACTATAGGTGTAGTACTAGATGATGTTTCTGTCAAGAATCGCGTGGTGGGGGGACTTGCTTAAGATGCTGCGCCGAACACACACAGAATGCACAAGGAGAAGCTTACTCAAGAGACAAGAAGAGAGATGGAGGCCAAAACGTTTTCTTGCTGGTTTCTTCTTCTTCTTCCACACTCTTTAAAATATACACAAAGTATAGATTAGATACAACATAAAGGAAAGTGGCCTACTAAGTCAAACAATGCATAACCGACTACACTAGTCGACTGGCGCTATAACTATGCCAGTTGTAAATAGGTGTAACAACCTGAATATAATAAGTAATGAGTTAGTGGCCATGTGAGAGTCATAATGACCACCAACGTGCTAAGTGTAGATGTGTGGACCCATCTAACCAGGCGGTCCATCATCAATATCCGCATGTGTTGAGCTTGTCATCTCAACACTCCCCCTGAAGCTCAACTGCATCTCTGCAACTCCAAGTAAGCTTCGAAACTTTTGAAGCTTCTCGGTACCCAATGCCTTCGTGAAGATGTTAGCTATCTGATCCTGTGTATTGACATACACCAAGTCAATCTCACCTACTAGTACCTTCTCTCTCACAAAGTGGTAGTGTACCTCAATATGTTTTGTCCTCGCATGGAACACAGGGTTCCTAGCCAACTGTATACTGTTCATGTTGTCACAATAAAGGACAACTGCACCTTCCACCTGCACATCTTAATCAGCCAATAACTTTTGTAGCCATACTAGCTCACATTTTGCAACAGCAACACCTCTATACTCAGCCTCTGTACTTGACAAAGCAATTGTAGATTGCTTTTTGCTGCTCCAAGCAACTGCTGCACTACCAAGAGAGAACATGTATCCGCTGGTAGATCTTCTATCAGACATACTACCAGCCCAATCTGCATCTACGTATCCAAACACCTGTACATCTGTACCTGCCTCATAGAAAAGTCCATAATATAATGTGGACTTCACATATCTCAATATGCGTCTGACTGCATCCAAATGTGGCTTTCTAGGTACTTGTATAAACTGACTCACAAGACCAACAACGTAACTCAAGTCTGGCCTTGTAATGATTATGTAGATCAAACTCCCCACTATCCTCCTGAACATAGTAGGGTCTTCTATCTCATCCCCAACATCAGCACTCAACTTTACATTCTGCTCCAATGGGATTGAAAGTGGTTTGGATACTGTCATACCATACTTGGACAACATATCCAAGCCATACTGTCTTTGGGAGAGCCATATACCATCATCACATCTGATCACCTCAATGCCAAGGAAGTATCTTAGCTCACCTAAATCCTTCATTTCAAACTTCTTCATCAAAAAATCCTTGACTTCAGCAATCCCACTATCACTATCACCTGTAATAATCAAGTCATCCACATAGATGACTATGATGACCAAACCTGCATCTCTCTTTCTCACATAAAGTGAGTGATCATCATCATCAGAAACATAGAAGCCAATATTGACAAGATACTCTCTGATCTTGTCAGACCATGCTCTAGGTGCTTGCTTGAGCCCATAGAGTGCCTTCTTCAACCTGCACACATACGTGGGATGCTTTAAATCTTCATAACCTGCTGGCTGATCCATATACACTTCTTCTTGCAAATCACCATGCAAGAAGGAACTCTTCACATCCATTTGCTTTAACCTCCAACCTTTGCCTGCTGCCAAAGCAATCACACATCTGACAGTTGCCATCCTAGCAACTGGACTGAAGGTTTCATCATAATCTATGCCATATGTCTGGGCATAGCCTTTTGCAACCAGCCTAGCTTTGTACCTACTAATAGAACCATCTGCATTGTGCTTAATCTTATAAACCCACTTACATCAAATAGCTTTCTTGCCTTTCGGCAATGATACTAGATCCCAAGTCTTATTGGCCTCTAATGCAGCCATCTCCTCATCCATTGCTGCATCCCAATGAGTATGACCAACAGCATCCTCAAAACAAGTGGGCTCAACATCCTCAACTAGTTTCACCATATAAGCATAATGGTGAGCTGCATAACCTTCAAAACCAAATCTTTTAAGAGGGTATCTCACCCTGCTAGACCTGCGTACCACTGGATCACTCAATGGAGTCTTTGCATTGACGAGTGCTCTCTGCACGCCTGGAGTTCTCACTGAAGGAATGCCAAGCTCATCATCCAAGCTCTCTGAGCCACTGGAGTCTCCATCAAGAACTACATCAATGCCATCTGATACTTTATTCTTTCCTTTGTCTTTACTTGTAGTGCTACTAGATGCACCTGAAGATGTAGAGCTACTTCTTAGTCACCCAGACCAAGGACTACCAGATGATGTCTTTGGTCCACTAAGAGTCTGTGATTCTTGCTTTTCAGTCTACACATGAGTGTCATGATCATGATCATCATCATCATCATCCAATGCATCACCACTAGATGCATACCAACTGCTCATTTCATCAAAGATGACCTTCCTGCTCACTCTGAACTTACATGTGACAGGGTTATAACAGTGATACCCTTTCTGCTCTAAAGAGTATCCAATAAAGACACATTTTTCAGCCTTTGGATCTAGTTTCTTCCGCAACTCATCTGGCACATGAACATACGCAATGCAGCCAAACACTTTCAAGTGCGATACATCAGGCTTCTTGCCAGTAAAGCATTCTTTAGGAGTCATACCATGAACTGCAGCTGTGGGAGTTCTGTTCATAATATAAACAACAGTATGAATAGCCTCATACCAAAAATGCTTAGGCATATTCTTTTCAGCCATCAAGGCACGTACAACTTCTGCAATATGCCTGTTTTTCCTTTCTGCAACCCCATTTTGCTATGGGGTATACCTACATGTGAACTGTCTCTTTATCCCATGAGATCTCAGAAAATCACTGAACTCATTCGAAAGGTACTCTCCCCCTCCATCTGACCTTAAGCACTTTACTTTCAAGCCTGTTTCTCTTTCAACTGCATCCTTGAAAGTTCTAAAGTGCTCAAATGCTTCACTCTTTTCCTTCATAAAATATACCTACATCTTTCTAGAACAATCATCAATGAATGTAACAAAGTATGAACTGCCTCCAAGAAATACATTTTGTGTAGGTCCCCAAATGTCTGTATGCACAACATCAAGGATATTTCTACTTACATCTATGTCATGTGAAAAGGGTTGTCTTGCCTGCTACCAAACTGACATGCTTCGCATACCTTATGAAATTCTGCAACTCTAAATGTAGGCAAACCTGTAACCAACCCTTTGGACTGCATTAATTTCAGCCTCTGTACATTTGCATGTCCAATGCGTTTGTGCCAAATTTCAATGTCTGCAACAACACCTTTTCCTTTAGCATACATAACAGCATTCATAGTAGGAATTCCAGCATCCAGAGTAAACATACGTCCAAATCTACTTCCCTTTGCAACTAACCTGCACTTGTCATTGAAGTTTTCTACAAAGCAACCCTTTGCATTAAATCTGACTTACAGCTCTTGCTCTACCATCTGACCGACTGACACCAAGTTCTTTGTAATAGATGGCACATGTAATACATCTGAAAGACTCTTTGTCTTACCATCATGCAAGGACAAGGGAACTTTTTCAACATGTGAAATCGGGTGGCATGAATCATCACCCGTCTGCACATAACCTGTATTTTGCAAATCCTGCATCTCTCCAAACCATTCTGCATGGCTGGTCATATGATTGGATGCACCTGAATCAACATACCAAACATCATCATGTGTTCCCTTTCGTGTAACAGCATTCAGCATATGCTGAATAACAAACAAACGTTCATTTTTGTCTTCATTCTGTCGTGAAGATGATGCATAGTTTCCTTGCTGTAACTTACCATTGCAGATATCATCTTTCTTAGCATAACGTTGGGCTGTAATATGACCTATTTTGCCACAGTAGTGACACACAATACCATAGTTGTTAGAACCTCTGTTCTGCCATCCACCTCTTCCTCTAAAGCTCCCCCTACCTCTAAAGTTACCACGACCTCCTGAAACCTGCATATCTCCAAATTACTGATTCAATCTGTTTTGCTGGTTGTCACTACCACGTCCTGTACCATGACCTCTTGAGGAGAACCTGCCACGTCCCCTTCCTGAACTGGAGTAGAAAGCTTGGACCTGTTCACCACTTCTTTCAGATGTCTCACTCTACATGTTGATCTCTTCAGTGATCATAAGGGAGACCAACTCATCGAAATCTGGAAATGAATTTTTGATATATACGGAAGTTACAAAAGACTTTCAAGCCTTTTCATTGTTAAGTCCACCCAAGGTAGACGACACCAAATCATCATCATCGGGCATTGCATCAATCGCTGCCAATGCATCTGCAATGCTCCTTACCTTAGTGCATACTCATTGATAGACATCTTCCCTTTCTTCAATGTATTCAACTCTTGCTTGAGTATGTTTTCTGTAAATACAAAGGCACAAAAGATTCAACTCTTGCTTGAGTTGAATCTTTCGTGCCTTTGTATTTACAGAAAACATACTTTCAAGTATGGTCCAAGCTACATATAAATTCTCTGCATTTCTAATATGTCCCAGCATATTATTGTCAATTACTGCAGACAACCAATACATGACCTTTTTATCTTTTGCATTCCATTCCTTCCGTGCCTTTGTCTCTTCTGCAGCAGTTGGAGGATCACTCATCTCCAGCTCCTTTTCTTCACCTGAAACAAACTCGTAGAGGCCTTTTCCAATAAGAAAGTTCGTGACACGGAACTTCCATGAAGGGTAGTTGTTCTTGTCGAGCTTCTCAATGATGGGGCTTCCACTGTTCTCTGCCATTATCACAAAATTAATACCAACAGCAAGCAAATTTTCTGCAACCCTCGACCTATAGTGCACAGCAATACACCAGACAGCCTTTTTCACTGTCTGCTCAACAATACATACAATGTGCAACCAGTTTGTAGATAAAACTTGTGTTTACTTGCTGGTAAGTACCTTTGAACTTACAGATCTGAAATTTGTAACCTGTGCACCCACTTTCGGTCAATACAGTCGAAGTCACAGTGTACCCTGAAACTGCTGTCCGCAACCTTGCGGCTCTAAAACAGGGCCTGAAACGGCCTCAGATGCCCAAAATAACTTCGGGAAAGCCCTAAAGGGATCATCTGCAGAATACACAGTGCTCTTCGCGCACACCAAATCTCACTGCAATCTAAGATTTTTGCTCGACCCTGCTTCCGGTGCCTCCACAGGCACTATCCAAGAGAGAGAGTGGAAGAATGGGAGAGCTACTTACCCGTGGATTGCTTGCTCAAACCTTTCTTCTTCTCCTTCTCTTCAGCCTTCTCTTCAGCCTCTCTCAATGGCGCTCTGATACCATGTCAAGAATCGCGTGGTGGGGGGACTTGCTCAAGATGTTGCGCCGAACACACACAGAATGCACAAGGAGAAGCTCACTCAAGAGACAAGAAGAGAAATGAAGGCCAAAACCTTTTTCTTTCTGGTTTTTTCTTCTTCTTCCACACTCTTTACAATGTACAAAAAGTATAGATTAGATACAACATAAAGGAAAGTGGCCTACTAAGTCAAACAATGCATAACCGACTATACTAGTCGACTGGCGCTATAACTATGCCAGCTGTAAATAGGTGTAACAACCTGAATATAATAAGTAATGAGTCAGTGGCCATGTGAGAGTCATAATGACCACCAACGTGCTAAGTATAGACATGTGGACACATCTAACCAGGCGGTCCATCATCAAGGTCCGCATGTATTGAGCTTGTCATCTTAGCAGTTTCTGGTCCACTAAGACTCCATGATTCTTGTTTATCTTTCTGCACATAGCTGTCCTGATCGTTATCATCATCCAAAACATCACCAGCAGGTGTATACTAACTTCCCATCTCATCAAAGATAACATCCGTGCTCACTCTGAACTTACCTATGACAGGGTTATAATAGTGATACCCTTTCTGCTCGTATGCAACACAGCCAAATAACTTCAAGTGCAATACATCGGGCTTCTTACCAGTAAAGAATTCTTCAGGAGTCATCCCATGAATTGCAGCTGTGGGAGTTCTGTTCACAATGTAGATAGCAATATGGAAAGTCTCAGACCAAAAATATTTGGACATATTCTTTTTAGCCATTAATGCCCGTGCAACTTCTGCAATATGCTTGTTTTCTCTTTCTGCAACAACATTTTGCTATTGGGTATACTTGCAAGTAAATTGCCTCTTTATCCCATGAGTTCTCAAGAAGCCATTGAACTCATTAGAGAGATACTCTCCCCCTCCATTTGATCTCAAGCACTTCACTTTTAAGCTTGTTTCTCTTTCAACAGCTGCCTTAAAAGATTTGAAGTGCTCAAACACATCACTATTTTCCTTCATGAAGTATATCCATAGCTTCCTTGAACAATCATCAATAAATGTGACAAAGTATTTACTACCACCAAGAGATACATTCTGTGTAGGCCCCCAAACATTTGTATGTACTACATCAGGTATATTTTTGCTTACTTCTCTATCATGCGAGAAGGGTTTTCTCTCCTGCTTACCAAACTGGCATGCTTCATAGACTTTATGCAATTCTGCAACTCTAAAAGAAGGCAACCCTGTAACCAATCCTTTGGACTGCATTAATTTCAGCCTTTGCACATTTGCATGTCCAATACGTTTATGCCATATTTCAATATCTGCAACTACTCCTTTTCCCTTAGCATACATAGCAGCATCCATTGCAAGAAATCCAACATCTAAAGTGAACATTCGGCCAACTCTACTTTCTTTTACGACCAACTTGCACTTATCATTAAAGTCTTGTACAAAACAACCTTTTGCATTGAATCGGACCTGTAACCCTTGCTCTACCATTTGGCCAACAGACACTAGATTCTTTGTAATTGATGGCACATGTAATACATCTGTTAGACTCTTTGTCTAGCCATCATACAAGGACAAGGGAACCTTTCCAATGTGTGAAATTGGGTGGCATGAATCATCACCCATCTACACATAACTTGGGTTTTGTAAGTCTTGCATCTCTCCAAACCATTCAACATAAGTGGTCATATGATTAGATGCACTTGAATCGACATACCATATATAATCATGGGTCCACTTTCTTGTAACTGTATTCATCATATGCTGCATAACAGACGCTCATTTTTATCTTCATTCTATCGTGAAGACGATGCATAGTTTTCTTGCTACACTTTACCACTGCGAATATCATCCTTCTTAGCATAACAATTGGCTACAATATGTCCTATTTTGCCACAATAATGACAAAAAATAGCAAAATTTCTAGAGCCTATGTTCTACCATCCACCTCTTCCTCTAGAGCTTCCCCTGCCTCTAAAGTTTCCTCTATCTCCAGAGACCTATATTTCACCAAACTATTGATTGAACCTATTTTACTGGTTATCGCCTGCACGTTCCATACCATGGCCTCTCGAAGAGGATCTACCACGTCCCCTTCTTGAACTCGAGTAAAATGCTTGGACCTATTCACCATTTCTTTAAAACGAATCACCTTGCATATTGATCTCTTTAGTAATCATGGGAGAGATAAGCTCATCAAAATCTGGAAATGACTTCCGTACATATACTAAAGTAACAAATGATTTCCATGCCTTCTCATTGTTAAGGCCACTCAGAGTGGATGAAACCAAATGATCATCATCCGGCATTGCATCAATCGTTGCTAAAGCATCTGCAATGCTCCTCACCTTCAACACATACTCATTGACAGAAAATTTTCCTTTCTTCAAGGCATTCAACTCTTGCTTGAGTTGAATCTTTCGTGCCTTTGTATTTACTGAAAACATGCTCTCAAAAATTGTCCAAGCTGCATGTGAAGTTTCTGCATTCCTGATATGTCCCAGCATAGTATTATCAATGACTGCAAATAGCCAGTACATCACCTTTTTGTCTTTCGCATTCCACTCTTTCCATGCTTTTAACTCATTTGCAGTCGGAGGGATACCCAGCTCTGGCTCCTTTTCTTCACCTGAAACAAACTTATAAAGGCCCTTTCCAATGAGGAAGTTCGTCACATGAAACTTCCATGAAGAGTAGTTGTTCTTGTCGAGCTTCTCAATAATGAGATTTTTACTATTCTCTACCATTATCACAAACAAGGATACAACACAGCAAGCTAGTCTTCTGCAATCTTTCACAACACGTGCACACCAATACACCAAGTAACCTTTTTCACTGATTGCTCAATAGTACATGTAATTTGCAACCTTTTTTACATATAAAACTTATGCTTGCTTCCTAAAAACACCTCGAAAATTACAGATTCGCAATCTGTAACCTGTGCATCCACTTTCGATCAATACAACCGAAATCACAGTGTACCCTGAAACTGCTATCTACAACCTTGCAGCTCTAAAACGGGGCCTGAAACGGCCTTAGACACCCAAAATAATTGTGGAAGGCCCTAAAGGGCTCATTTGTAGAATATACAATTATCTGCTCACACACCAAATCTCATAGCAGTCTGAGATTTTTTCTCGACCCTGCTTCCAATGCCTCCACAGGTACTATCCAAGAGAGAGAGTGGAAGAATGGGAGAGCTTCTTACCTGTTGCTTGATTGCTCGAATGAATACCGATCATTGCCAAGCAACTCGAAAAGTACCAACCCCATGACGATCCATACAACTTTATTGAGCAGTTTGAGCAAGTCTGCAAAGTCAACGGCCTCAACGACCTAACTCAACACTCGCAAGCATTCGGGCTTTGCCTAGGTGGCAAGGGTAGGACGTGGTATACGAGCCTAGATACTATGGAGTGAGCCAACTTCAATGGCCTCAAGGATCTCTTCATCAAGAGATTTGCCAAGCCCAGATACTCCAATAATCTACTAGTACGCTTGATGAACGTCAAGCAGAAAGAGAAGGAGGACATCCGTGACTACGTAACCCATGTGAGGAGTCTCTTCAAGAGAATCCCTCTGGGTGAGCGACCGACTAAAAGAGCAGTTTCGACTGTATTCATCAGCGAAATTCGAGATGAAGAGTTATATAAGGCTTTGGCAAGCAATTCGAGCTTGCAGCGAGACACGGTAGCTAGAGTGTTTGAGGAAGCCATCAGAGTCGATGATCAGCTGAAAGAGTGGAGCTCCAGGAGCTCGAATGTAGAGGAGACCAACTCGCGAGGTTCAGAGAGAGCGTCAGCCTCTAGTGAGTGATCAATCCCATCATCCCAAGATAAGGGGAAGGCCACCGAGATAGACCAAGGCTTGGCTGATGTCAAGATGGAATTAGCCAAGTTGCAAGACATGTTGAGACGACCAACGCGCCCGCCCGTCCAATGCGTGTACTGTGGCGGAAACCACTTGTCGGCCGAGTGTCAAGACCCTAGGTCAAGACCTTGTGCTAACTGCGGTAGGTTTGGCCATGACGTCGCGCATTGTAGATTACCAAGAAGACTTCCGTACTCGCAACCCTACGGCCAGCCTTACTTGGCGAGCAGGCCGCAGCCATTCTTTGGAAGGGGAGCCCCATTGGCCCTTCCCGCGCCTAACGATATGAAGCCAGCTATTCTTAGGATGGAAATAAATCCTATGGGCATCCCTAGTCCGCTTGGTCCTTATGTGACCCATCCACCGAGCGATGCACCAGTCCACTATGTGGAAGAGCCAAGTGAGGAAGAAGCTTACATATACCCTTACATCTCGCATGACAACGAGGGCAACGCTGTCCTCATGGACTATCGACCCGTGCCGGTGATGGCATTAGGAAGAGGACGAGGTAGAGGCCTAGGAGGGCAGACGTAGGATCCAGTCATCTATTGGACTTGTGGTCACCTCGGTCATGTCTCATCACGCTGCCCTGAAAGAGAGCAACAAAACAGAGACAAGGCTGACCAAAGGTGCGTAGAGTGCGGAATCACCCATCTCTTCGTAGACTGCCCAAAGTGAAAGCCATCTTCTAGCTTAGCCAATGTACCATCTGACCCATTGGGGCTGTTCGGTGTCAAGAACCTCGATGGGGAGGCCACACCTATCCCATTGTGGGTCATGACCCAAGCCCAAACGAAGCAGGCTGGCATCTCTCTACCAGGACCTAACAATCTTGACGCAGCCTCGATAGGGAAGAAAAGTCGCAGGCGGAAAAAGAAGAGATCGGAAGCTAAAGTCGCACTAAAAATCAAGAGTGCTACGACTCTGCCTACTAGAAAGAAGGTTTCAGATGCAGAGGTAGAGACTTCAGCCCCTAAGATGGCTGAAAAGGGAAGCACTAAGGTAGGGGAGTACTCGCATCCGAAGCGATAGTTAGAGGCCATAGAAAAGGTGAAGGAATGGGTGACAGAGGGTCAAGTGCATCTCAAGGACGCTGAGCCCATCATGGAGGATGGGATCGATGATCTCTCCAGTGTAAGCACACCAATATCACTGCCTCAACCTAAGTTGGCAGAAGCAAGCGCACCACAAGCAGTGCCGCTAAGACCAAGCCTTGAGGCTACAGAGCCGCAAATCAGTCATGGCCATTGGCCAGGACAATCCAGGTTAAGGGAGAGACGAGTATCCAAAGATCTCCTGACCACGCTAGTGACTATCCCTGTAACACTTAGCCTAGGAGATCTGCTTAGGCAGCATCCTACCCTATGGCAAGATCTTAAGCAGTGGGTCAAAGGGTCACGAGAGCAAGTCACGGCAGACCCTCAAGACCATGACGCAGAAACGCAAATATCGAGTTTGACGCTGCACTCTGTGCCTAAATCCTTGTACGTCAATGCCTTCTGGGAAGGTTCTGAGATGCACATAGTCTTACCGATCCTAGCCCTAGGCGACACGACAAGAAAGGGAATCGTAGACACGGGAGCTAGGGTTAGTGTGCTTAGCCACGCAGTGCTTTAGACTTGGGAAAACCCACCTGTCAAAACTGCTAGGTTTAATGTCACACTAGCAAACGGTATGAGAGTAAAGCCATTCGGGGTACTTAAGAATTGGCCAGTGAAGATTGCAGGTGTCCAGTTCTCTGTTGACTTTATAGTCATGAAGGAAGTGGACTACAATATCCTATTAGGCCGACCCTGGATGCGCAACGCTAGAGTCATCAAAGATTGGGGTAACATCTTGATCTTCCTTGGCAACAGAATGGATGCCGTAAGGATAGAGATGGATACTTGGAAGACCTCACCGGTCGACCTAGACGCCATCTCTGCTATGCTCAAGGATAACACTCAGGTCAAGAAGTCCTATGGGCCCTTGACCAAGTATATCCCATGCCCAGAGGATGAGCGGGATTGGATGCATGTTCTTGCTACAATCGACCTGCCATTTTCAGACCATGAGGCGTATGATCAAACCATGAAAACGATCGGCAAGCCTAGCAACACACTCTCCGTACCAGTCTCCATGATGGCAGGAACCCTTTGGGGAAAGCCTAAGCTTGTCAACTTCCAAGTCCCAACTAACAAAAGGGAACTCCAGGAGATGTTGGAATACTTGACAGACAAGCTAGCTGGCAATTCAACTGCAAACTTAAAACCACTACATGATCTCTTAGGTGAATCCAAGTGGCAATGGACCAGAGTGCATGACTTAAACCTCATGTATAATTGGGCCCTACTCCCTGACCAATGACAAGAGGTGTACCAAGCCCTAGGAGAGGACGAGTAGTCTGATGAAGGGGATTCTAACGACGAATACAAAGACTGCCAATCCTTCAGTGATGGAACAGAGGGTGAAGTAGATACCGTAGAATACGACACTGAAGGACAAGAAATAGAGCAAATACGAGCAGACTCCAAGCCACAGAAAAGAAATATCTTTAGGATAGAGCGAGGGATCATGCGCAGGGAATGTGACCATGCCTGGTTGGAACACATAGGAGCCATAGACCTTGAACAAGCAGGCTTAGCCTAGCCAGGGACGACACCAGTCCTTAGGACGGAATCACCACAACTGAACTACGTCCACCAGGGGAGACTACCTCTTCTAATGAAGACGGGGAGTTTGACTCTGAGTCGGAGGTTAGTTCGGACAGTGATCCTGAAATCCCTAGGCCGCCCACGGTTAGACACACGAAGGGGGACCTACCCGTCCACCTGAGGCACAGACGGATAAGGCAAGAAAAGGTAAAACAACCCAGGGGTACGAAAATGGAAGAACAATGAAAACCGCAGGACCTCCCTAAGCGCTTCACAAAATTCAAAAAAGGGGATAGGGTAGTGGTTCTGTTAGGTGCCAAACGTCAAGGACAAACCAACGAACCAATCGAGGGACCAGCTAAGGTCAAGGAGGTGAATCTGGCCCAGGAAGGGGAAATACCCCCACCATTCTTCATTGCCGACGACTTGACTGAGGAAGAAGAAACTAGTCTTGCCGCTCTCTTGCAGGAGTACATAGACGTATTCACCTGGTCCTTGGAAGAGCTTAAGGGGGTAGACCTGAGTGTCGTGACTCACAACATACCCATGATGCTAGACGCAACGCCGGTCAAGCAGCGACTGTACCCTACGAATCCAAAACACGCTCGTGCTGTCAAAGAGGAAATTGAAAAGCTGATGAGAGTAGGATTCATTTATGAAATTGAGCACACAAACTGGGTATCACCCATAGTCATTGTGATGAAAAAGAATGGAAAAATCCGAGTGTGTATCAATTACAAGAAGGTGAACGCTGCTACGAAGAGGGACAACTATCCATTGCCGTACATCGAGCACATGCTTGAGAGGGTGGCAGGCAAGGAAGCTTACAACTTTCTGGACGGCTTCTCAAGGTACAACTAGGTGCAAGTGCATCTTGCGGACAGCCAAGCACAATACCCCCTTTGCCACTGAGTGGGGTGTCTTTGCTTACATAGTCATGCCCTTCGGGTTGACTAATGCCCCTGCCACTTTCCAACGCCTCATGTGCACCATCTTTAAGGACATGCTTCGTAAGGAGTTAGAAGTCTTTGTCGACGATCTATGTGTCCATCCGACCTGGATCAAACACTTAGACAAACTCCGCACAATATTTGAACGGTGTCGCTTATATCGTCTCTCCTTGAACCCCTTAGAGTGCCAGTTTGGGTAAAGCACGGATGCATCTTAGGGCACGTAGTGTCGAAGAATGGCATTGCCACTGACTTCTCGAAAGTCAGGTTATTGTCGACCTTCCACCCCCAATTAATTACAAGGGAGTTCAATACTTCTTAGGCCATATGGAGTACTATCGGCGGTTTGTACTAAACTATGCATTGATCACCAGACCATTGTACAAGTTGCTGATTGTCTTCAAGTGGACCGAGGCATGCCAACGAGCATACAAAGAATTAAAAAAGGTTGTAACCTCAGCACCAATTCTATGAGCCCCAGATTGGACCATTACCTTCCACGTGCACATCCATGCTTCTAAGTTTGCCATGGGGGTAGTGTTGTGCCAACCTGGTGAGCACAACTTAGATTATCCAGTGAGCTTTGCTAGCAGACAACTCACTGAGACAGAAATGAACTACTCAACAACAGAAAGAGAGGGACTAGCCATGGTGTTCGCTGTGAAGAAATTCCGGCATTACCTATTGGCCACACCCTTCATCTTTTTTGTGGACCATCAAGCCCTGCTCTATCTAGTAAACAAACCTTGTGCTACAAGACGCATAGCTCAATGGCTCCTGCTCTTGGAATTCGATTTCTCCGTGGTTGTGCAGAAAGGAAAATAGCACTACATGGCTGACCATATGTCACAAATTCCCACGGGAGAAGCCACTGGACAAGGCATTATTGATGAATTACCCGAGGCCCATCTATTCCACCTGTCCAGCGAGAGATTTGTTTAAGGCTGATCTAACGCCATATTGGGCGGATGACATAGTCCAAGTGCTTGAGCATGGATTACCTGAGCGATCAATAGAAAAAGCCCGACTTAGGCATTTGATCCTTAAGATCCAGCCCTATCAGCTGATTGCAGGCCAACTCTATAGGTTGGGGCAAGACGGATTGCTGGGTAGATGCGTATGTGAGCATGAGATGCACGATGTGCTCTCAGAGGCACACAGCGGCATTGCGAGAGGACACTTTAGCGGAGACACAACAGCACGGAAGGTGCTGCAGTCTCAACTATGGTGGCCCACGCTTTTCTGCGATGCCACACGATTCATCAAGCATTGTGACAAGTGCTAGCGGATAAAAGTCCTGATTCGCAAGGATCAGATGGAGTTGACCCCAATTATTGCTCAAAAACCCTTCAAAAAATGGGGAATCGACTTCATAGTACCCATTAGTCCTGCGGTGCACTACTCACAAGCCAAGTACATCATTGTGGCCACGGATTACCTCACAAAATGGGTAGAGGCAAGAGCCACACGTAAAAACAATGCTAGGATGACTACCAAGTTCTTATGGGAGCAAGTGATCTCGCGATTTGACTACCCCATCGAACTGGTTAGTGACCAAGGCATGCACTTCATCAACGAAGTGATAGCGCATCTCCTGTCCAACTTTCTTATTATCCATCACAAATCATCACCATACTACCCTCAAGCAAACGGTCAGGCAGAATCCACGAATAAGATTCTCATCAATGTCCTGACCAAAGTAGCCTCAACCTCACATAGCGACTGGGACAACAAGCTTATGGTAGCTTTGTGGGCTTACCGTACGGCTTATAAAATGACTGTCGGTCAAACCTCGTTCAAGCTGACCTATAGAACAGAAGCAATCCTACCCTTAGAATTCTTTGTTCCTAGCCTGAGAATAGCCCTTCAAGAATGATGGGAAGGGAAGGAGGCATGGACACAACACCTGGTTGAGCTCGAACGCCTATCAGAGACCCGTCTTCTAGCCACCCATGCACTTATATGTGAGAAGGCCCGTCACAAGAGTTGGTTTGACAAGCATGTCAAGCAGCGCGACTTTGAATAGGGCGACTTAGTGCTCCTCTACTCTATTAAGGGACATAAACAAAAAATGAAATTTCAAGGCCTTGGACCCTTCAAAGTTCGTGCAATCAACCGCATAGGCAATGTCGAACTCAAAACCTTATATGGTGAGGGAATAGGCTTCTTCAATGGCAGTCCTGTCAAGAAGTACTACCCTCCCAGCCATCCTTTGCACGAGCCCCCGATGTTAGAACCGCCTGTCAAGGTACGAGTGGCCACAATCACTAAGATTGATGACAAGGATGAGGAAGCTGTAGAGCCCGCATACCTCCATATAACTGTCACTGCAAAACAAACCTGCACTTTCAAAGCTCTGATCAATGAGGGAGCAGACTTCAATGTCCTATCTCACAATCATTGGACCAAACTTGGCAGACCGCCACTTCAGCCCACGAATGCTAAATTAAGCCCCTATGGGGCCCATTCCTACGCACTCCTTGGCAAGTGCAAAGTAGCCATTTCTATCGAGTCTGAGACTGTCGCAATGATTTTTTACGTGTTGCCAAATGCTAAAGACGCAGCCCCGGAGTCGCTGCTAGGGCGCACTTTCAAAAAGCAGACTCACTGCAATGTTGATTATGAGTCATAGCACATCCACCTCGCAATAGGCAACGTTCGCATTGTCACAACTTTTAGTAAGGGCCGCATGACTTCATCATCATCCACAAAGCCCCCGATAGAATTCTCCATAACCAAATCTAAGGAGGGGGGTAGTGCGCGGCTGCCACCTCCCAGAATTCAAGACTCACAGCCCACAGTAGCAAAACATAAAGCTCAACAGCCTAGATTTCAATGGAAGCCTAAGCAGCCGCCGCAACCACCGCCTAGGAGTCAACACCCCTATTCTCATACGACCAAAAACTCTAAACCTAAGGGGCCAAGACGCAGTCACAAAAGGTGCCGCATGATCAAGCAAAGATGAATCCCGAGAGCCCTCTTACGTGCGCAAAGCTACTACGAGGGAAATACCTGGCCATGGATCCCTAAGGCCCACATGGCCAAGGGAACCATTCATACACCGCCCTCAATCTTGATCAAACCGCGTTCCATCAACCCTCAAAACCATAAGCCACAGTGCTCTCCTGAACCACAACCATTCGCCTCATCCACGCCTAGGCCCAAGAAAGTCCCACAAGCTTATCGGCCCAAACCGCAGGCTCCGTCATAAGAGTCATCACCCGCCGAAGTCAATCCGCCTCCCCAACTCCAACCTGAATGCAACAGCCCGTTCGTCGTGGCTGCTCCTAATCCACTTAACATCCAAGCAGCCCAACCACAAACTCATGAACCCTCCCAACTGCCCATCTTCGTTGTCAAAAGCTCTTGTTCCGTGAAACCTCAATCACCTATCGGCCTTACGCCCTCCTATGAACAAAAATCCTTTTTAGCGCTAGCCGCTGACCTCGTTGAGGACACCGGGGATGACGTGGTGGATTGTATTAAAAGACTAGATGACACTTTCGTGTCACTCGCGCTAAGCTACGACCACTTGGACTTAGGTCTATTAGAAGAACCCTTTGCAACTGAAGTTCAAAATATGCCTTGCTCTTGGGAAACCTTTGAATTCGCATTCGCAAAGGCTTCTCACTCTGCTCTGCTGAGTTGCTTAATAGTGAAATCTCCAAGGAGCAAGCCATCAAACAACGCCTCATCACGTCATATGATCCAAGAACCACTTCTGCTATCACTGACCAAGAGATCGTGAAGATATCACAACTCACTGATACTGGATCACCCTTCTTGAGGCAGTGGTACGCTCTTAGGTTGCAATGGAAAATTGAAGGATGTCGCATAATGATCAATGCTGAGCAATGCCACACCATGATCCCACTTACGTCACGCCCACCTCGTATAAAGTGTTAACCACTCTTCGGGGCCGACCCATGGACGAACACATCAAAGGACACCCCTACCTCGATTGCTTGTTGACTGAGGAAGAGTTACACATTGCTAGCTGTGTCAACTTGGGTGACTTCCTCACGGATGTTGTCACCTACATCACGCACATGGAAATTTGACCCTTTGATTTGGACAGCACAGCTCAATTGGATTACAATCCAAATTTCTATACTTGGCTCCTTCACAAGTAACTCCCACACCCACATGCCGAAAGCCCTTGACCTTTTGACCCTCAATCCTAGGAAGGATTCTTCTCAAGATGGAAGGGGAGGGATGGGGTAGGAAAATGGGCATGAAAACTTTGAAGTAAAGGGAAAAAAGTCCAAGTCTAAAAAGGAAAATCTACATTTCTTCTTAATGAATTCATTAAAAAAGCATAGAATTTTTCTTTTCCAGAAATTAGCGAATTAATATGTGGAAAGCACTAATGAAAGTTAGGATTTATGGCAGATTAAATGTCGCAACAAGACTGAGCCCATCGACTCCCGTTCACAAATGAGGAAAGGGAGCAATACTGCATCCATCTAGAGAACTGCACCTTTAGCCAGCTTAAATTTTGAACCATCCACAACATAGAAGTTGTGGTGGCCAAGGAGGAAGCAGCTAGGAGGGTGGTTGAACAATGCAACCTCACAAAGTATCTTGAAAAGTTCCCGTAGGAGCCGGACCACCTGGAGTGCGTGGAGTTCCTTAGAACGTACAACCCAGATCAAGAATGTGGCACTGTGATGGTGGGTAGAGGAGAAAATGCAAAGTAGGTACAGGTCTACTTAGACCTAGCCTTGGTGGAGAAGGCTTTGGGGTGGTGCCAAAGACGGAGAAGAAACAGAAAAGGGATGTTTATGCCATGCTTAAAACGAAGAAGGAAGATGTGCTCACAAATGACGGCATAAGCATCCAAGATATCCCTGACGCGGAAGCCAAGATGCAAGCCAAGTTGATACATGTGCTCTTCTCTAGCCAGTGCTACAATTCATTGATGCATTGAATTAGTATACCTCTGCTGGAGAATGTAGCAGCCCATACCCTAGATGAAGTAGACTGGAATGGGTATGTGCGAAAAATGATCGACTAGGAAGCCAAAGCATTGTCCCTAGGAAGTGTGCCAGCAGGAGGAGAATCTCCAGCCTCTAACTCCTCCAAAGCCTCCTTCATCGGGTATGGAGATGTCTTGACTGTGCTCATCCAGGAGGCAGTGAAGGAAGCACAGGATGTAGAAGAAGGAGAAGGAGAAATGCTAGAAAGGTCGCCTCCTCACCAGGACAAGGATAGGTCAACCGATAGAACTGAGACAGAGGAAGAAGGGGAAGGATAGACAAGCAAAAAGACAAGCAAGAAGCCCAAGAAGAAGACAACACAGAGAAAGAAGAAGGATGATGAAGGCAGAAAGAAGGAGAGAGAAGACTTGGAAAGGGCAAAGAAAGAGTCCCTAAAAGAGGCCAAGGAGAGAGAGAGGAAGAAGAGACAGGAGGAAGAGAAGAAAAAAGAAGAATTATAGAAAGCAAAGAAGGCATCGAAACAGGAAGCAGAGGAGAAGAAAAGAAAGGAAAAAGAAGAAAAAGAGAAAAAGAAGGAAGAGCAGAGAAAAGCGGAGGAGGAAAGGAGAAGAAAGGCGGATGAGGAAGAGGAAGAACTAAGGAGGAAGGAGGAAGAGGACCTGGCTAAAGCCACATGCCGGTCCATCGAGCAACAAAGCCGAGCTAATGAATTGGGGAACTGGAGCTTATAGAGAGAAGAAAGGCTAGAGTCTAGCACACAGGTGCCGAAAATTGTGCCATCTGCAATCATTGAGGGCAAGGGCAAGGCCCCAATTCATCAAATTCCTACCCTCCTCGTGCCTTCCACTAAACCCACCACCATCACCCCTAGCATCCTGACTAGTGCCGACGTGTCAAATTTTGTGGCATGGATGTAATACTTCATCACCAAAGAGATGGCCCAGGGACAGAGCATAGGAACCACGACCATAGGACAAAAGAGACCAGCTACTACTAATGCGGAATCCAGGCAAGATCCTAAAAGGCAGAAGGTAGAAGCCTCAACCTCACCCATCCACACAACGATGACGCCATCGGCTAACTACGACGAGTACGTCGTCGAGCTGCTCTCCCAATTGGAGAAAGCTAAGGAGGAATGCAAGATAGCCGTGGCTGAGTTGGCAGCTGAGAAGGAATCAGTAGCCACCTTCCAGCTGGATAAAACGAGGATGATAGCCATGAAACAAAGGGAGATCGCAGATGTCAAGCAAGAAATGAAGGCTAAGGATGACAAGGAGGAGCATTGGAGACAGCTGCTTGAAAATGAAACACAGGAGCTAGTGAAGATGCAAAGAGAGCACAAGCTCCTAATAGTGCAATACCAGGAGCTTGTTACGAAATCTGCTCAGGTTGATGTGCTTGTGACCGAGTTGAGTGCGAGAGATGAGGAGAGAAAACAAGACATAGAGGAGCAGCAAGAGGAGATTGAGCGCCTGACAGATCAACTAAACTCTGAAAAAGAAGAGCAAGAGAGGCTGATTAGGGAGTTGGAGGACCAAGAGCAGAAACTCATGATACTAACCCTAAAGCAAGGAGAGAGCTTGGAAGAAATGAACAAAAGAGCATAGGAGTGGGCTGTGCACAATGAAAAGAGGGTGAAGACACTGGCACGGCGCCTTGCTCTGGTAGAGAAGGAGAAAATCATTGCAGAGAGAAAGGCGGAAGCCGCCCAAGTGGCCTTCGGTGCCCAACAAAAAGCCTTCTTGGACACCATCATGGACACCACCCGCTCAGCGCAAGGAGAGTCGTTGGAGGTGACACAAAGAAAGCTCAACATCGCACACAGAGCCTTACATGCTGGATTGCAGATGCCAGCCCTACCTGCGGAGGTTAGGCTGAGCTTGGACGAGCAATGAAAATACCTATTGTTGGCTGGCCTAACCCCCCAGGAAATCGATGCCCTTGGATTCGAAGAGGAAGCACCACAGGGAGAACGGCAGGGGGAGGAAGCAGAACTTGAGATCGACATGAACCGATTCAGGGAGGATATAGTCCCACAACCCCCCTCGCCGCAGTCTCAAGAGCCACCACAAGAGGACCCCTCTGCAGAAAGACAAGCCGCATCTAGGGAAAGACGCAGAAAGCAAGTAGAGGAAGCCAAGAAACAGCTGAGAGCCAAACCAGCTGTGCTGCCATCCGCACCCCTCCCACCTTGCCCTGATGATATCCCCGTGGGATTCCACACAGAACTGGTATTGTGGGAGATACAAGAACAAGGAAACAATCCATTCACCTTTCGTTTTCTCCTACCCAACAGTCTGTGGAGGGTCTTGCCGCTTAGGGTGATGGATGAGGTGATTGCGATCGGTGGCCGGTTGGGCAAAGATGGCTAGAAGAGTGAGAAAAAATCCTGACCTCTTGGGGCATAGAAGCGGTTGATTACTGGGAGAACAAAGTTTTTGAAGTCCCACACACTGTACAGGCCTACAAAATCCAACCCCTGTGGAGGAGGTGAGTATGCAACATCAGTATGCTCGCCTGGATGGCGTTTTGTAACACCCTGCCATTCGAGCGGAACAACCCTACCTACATGGCATACCCTCGAAGGGTAGGGGTGGATTTTGATGCCACCCTCCACGGGCGGTATGACTTCCCTATTATTTATAACTTTAATGTAGTATCCTTTGAGCATGCCCTTCTCTTTACCTCCGAAAGCCTAGATGATTCTATGACACGCTTTCTTGCGGATTTCTCCTCATGCCCTGACCCCGCCTTTGTAACAACCTATAATTATCTTGGGTTACTTAAGCTACTCCTTAAGCAGGACCCGATTCCACAAGAGCGCGGCCTACCTCCCCTCTTCTTTGACCCTAACGCTATTGATAGCTGTGCCATGGCTCGTCTTATGATGAGGGCTAGTCTCCTCCCCTCTTTTTGCCTAGCCCTCCTAGAAGATATGAATGACAGCCAATTCACTAGGTGCAATCACCCTTTCCTCTCCACCACTTCTCTTCATGTCCGCATGAATCTGAAAGATTACATGCAAAGTTACCAATTTTTGAGCAAATCCATCCAACCCCCTTCCCTTCCTCATTCAGATGAAGACAATTAGGCCTGGCTGTCATTCCACAACTATAAAAAAAAAAGGGGATCAAAGCAAAGAAAAAAAAACATGAAAGAAAAAGCACACAAGCACTCACTTGCAGAAGCACTTAAACACCACATAGAGCACTATCACTGCACCTAGGGGTTCTCAAGTTAGGCGTGCCTGGTGGCTTCGGTTGGCCGGCTCCACTCCTAACCCCCTAGCCCTGATTGCTTTCCCACTTCATGCTTAGGGCACATCAAGGGCAGGACATACCTAGGGAGCTAACACTTGCCTATGGTTAGACCTGTCACCCTAAGCCACTTGCACTGCACCTCCCTTAACACAAATGGGGTCCTCAAGTGTGGAACATCACCCAGGCTTGCCTGTGGTTAGACCCACCTCCCCATTCCACTAGCACGAGCACACTACACTAACACAGTAAGGTAGACACTCCCCTTAGGAAGAGCACCACACCTTCTCCTTTCAGGCATCACACAAGCGGCAAACCACCAACTTTGGAGGCCCCCGTCAACCACTCGCTATCCATCTGGCTTCCCCGACAAACATCAGCTTCCACACACACCTGAATCTATATGTGGCCCTTCCCCTTACACCATCATTGCCCAAGTGTCTACCACCCTACAACAACACAGAAGTGCCATGGTACTGGCACCCATCTCGGAGGGGGGTAATGTTAACCCCAAGTCAAAATGGCAAAAAATGGCAGAAAATGAAGGAAAAAGCAGAAAAAGTATGGAAGAAGAGCAAAGACATGCAGGCGACCTCTAAAAGCTAAACCGAGACCAAAGGCGCAATTTTAAATGAAAGTGCCTCAAAAAACTTGGAAAACTCTTGTAAAAGAGCGTCCGGCTCCCTCTTGTGCCAATTGTAAAATATTACACAGGCATAGGCTAGAGACGTAAGGCTAGAAGAGGGAAATGGAAGAAATACCTTGCCACAATGTCCGGTCATGTAAAAAAGGGGATGGGTGCCTATGGGATTTTAGGGTTTGTATATAAAGTTCAAAAAGTGAATGGAAGCTCATTCTTTAGTGTGGCTAACAAGAGCTCTCTTCTTCTTCTCTTCCTCTCTTCTTCTTGCTTGTGTGTGCTCTTGAGAGAGGGAGTGTGAGAGTATGAGGGAGTGAGTGTGTGGGAGTGAGGGATCAAGAGGGTGAAGCTCTTCACTATCTCCTCTTCTCTTCTTCTCTTCTCTTCTCTTCTCTTTTCTCGTGCGCGCGGCTATGGAGGATGGAGCTTGGAGATGGAGGAGGCTTGAGGATGCTTGAGCTCGCATCAAGAATCGTGGAGCTACCGAGGTGTGCGAGGGAGGAGGCTACTCACATCAGCATCAAGGTAAGCTCACTACACACGTAGGATCGACGACGCATCGGCTAGGTGAGAGATAGCCATTAGAGCTCGCTTGAAACACTTGAAGCAATAAGCGGTCCTTGGGTCTTGGCGGTTGAGCGTGAGTTCCCACTACAAATGGACTCACCAACTTACCTTCTCATATTTTAGTACAAAGGCTTGAAGGCTCAAAGTTAGTTCTATGATCCAAGAAAGAACGATTAGATACCATCACTCATTGGCATCCGCCGCTAAGCATACCGACAAGTTAAGAAGCTAGTAGAGAAGAAGAGAAAAGAAAGAAGATGAGAAGAGCTTCACCTTCCCTTAGTCCATCACTCAATACATCTCTCACTCCCTCCCTCTCATTCACTCTCAACAAATGGAGGCACGGTAATAGAATATAAGAAAAGAATAGAAAGCTTCAATACTTACATTGATAGAGCTTTCACAACATGGATGCACCAAAAGGGTAAATACAATTGAGACCTCTCACCTTTATATAGATACAAATAGGGTTAGGTCACCTCTCTAGGACAGTGCACCATTTTTGGGTTAGGGTTTACACTCGTGTGAAATAGGGTGTGCATCCCTTTTGCATTTTAGGTCACCTCTCTAGGACAGTGCACCATTTTCAGGTTAGGGTTTATACTCGTGTGAAATAGGATGTGCATCCCTTTTGCATTTTAGGATTAGGGTTTGTACCCCTATGGATTAGGGTTTGCATTCCTTTTGCTTTCTTGAGCTCCTTACCACGAACAAGGCTCTGATACCATGTCAAGATTGTGGGGAAGAAGGAAGGAGTCTCACTTGTAGCTTTCTTGCTTGCACAATGGGGGAATACACACAGAGGTGAAGGCTGAAAACAGTTTTCCTTTTCTCTTAGTTGTGTAAGCCAAAAATCCTATTTTTTTAATTTGAGGCCATTTTGGGGCGTGTTTTGGAGGCGGAAGTTTTCTGCACACACTCAGAAAAAAGCCCTGTTTTATGCTGTGCGACCACTGTTCTACAGGTCGGTGAAAAGTTACCACAGATATTGCATCCTATGCTCGTGTGCAGAGACATTGGGAGTTACAGAATCATTCTTGGTTCTTGTATATGCAAAATCATCACTAGGAAGTGACTGTGTGGTCAAATACCACTTTCGTCAGTTTTGCAGATTTGCCCTTGTGAGGCTGAAGCTGTGTTCTTTGCAGTGACAGAATTTTTTGCAATGTTCTGTAATGGCGTCTGATTCTCTTTCATAGATTGTCACTGAAAAGCTTGACAAGAACAACTTCCAAGCATGGAAGTTTAGAATGATGAATTTCCTTATGGGAAAAGGATATTGGGAATTTGTTGGAGGAAATGAAGAAGAACCAGTTCTTCCTGATGTTCCCAATCAACAGCAAATGCAGGCATTTAAAGCATGGCATGAGAGAGCCAGGAAAGTTATGTACTGGCTGTCTATCAGCATTTCAGATACTATGATTGTCCATATTCAAGATGCAAGTATGCCAAAGGAGGCATGGGATACTTTGTCAAAAATGTATAGCACAAATATGCAAGCTAGGAAAATGCAGCTCAAGCAAGAGTTGCACAATGTGCAAAGAGAAAATATGAGCATCAATGACTACCACATGAAGGTGAAGAAGATTGCAGATGCACTTGCTTCCATTGGGTTGCCAGTGGAAGATGATGATTTAGTTTCTGTGACCTTGAATGGTCTAGGAAAGGATTATGCACAGTTCCGAACATCCATTTCCGTCCGTGAAAGATTTCCTGATTTTGAGGAGTTGATGGCTCTTCTAATTCTGAGGAGCAAAGAAATGGTGGTGCATCTTCTTCAGGAGGAACTTCAAAAGAAACTGTCTTCTACTCAAATGCTGGAAGAGGTAGAGGCAGAAGTAGAGGAGGCTGATCTGGAGGCCGTGGTAGAAATCAGAATATGCAGCAAACTCAAGAAAACCAGTCCTATGGAGAAGGACGTGGTAAGTCTAGAGGTAGGGGGAGCCAAAGAGGTCGTGGTGGATGGCAAAGAGGCCAAAATGCAAACAACAATGTTGAATGCTACTACTATGGTAAAATGGATCATATGGCTAAAGAGTGCTATAAAAAGCAGAATGACATCATGAATGGGAAATTGCAACAAGGGAATTATGCATCTTCTAGTAGACAGGGTGATGACAGAAATGAGCAGAAGAAAGCAACGATGTGTGGTATGTTGACTCAGGTGTATCAAACCACATGACAGGTCATGCAGAATGGATGGAGGATGCAAGGAAAATGGAAAAACCAGGATTTGTGGAGACTGGTGATGATACTGCACATCCTATTGTGCAGTTTGGAAAAATTCCTTTGTCTATGCAGGATGGGAAAAAGAAATACCTGTCTGATGTATTTCATGTCCCGAATATCACCAAGAATCGGGTTTCTGTTGGTCAAATGGTTGAGCAGGGCTTGCAGGTCACATTTAATCCTCATGGATGCTTTGTTGAGGATATGAAAAATAAAGGTCACTTGATAGCAAAAGGAAAGAAGAAGGGTAGAATGTTTACATTGGATGCAGACATGCCTGAATTGAGTGCAGCAATGTTTGCACATGGGACCGGTGTAGTTGCAGATATTGATATTTGGCATAAACGCATTGGTCATGTTAATGTACAGCGACTTAAATCAATGCAGGCCCAAAACATTGTTGCAGGATTGCCTAAATTCAAGGTTGCAGAAATGCATAAGGTATGTGAAGCCTGTCAGTTTGGAAAACAGGCAAGGAAACCATTTCCTAGACATGTTCAAGAGAGTAAGAAGCCATTGGAATTAATCCACTCTGATGTGTGGACTACTAAAGCTGCATCTCTTGGAGGCTGTCATTATTTTGTCACTTTTATTGATGACTATAGCAGAAAAGTTTGGGTGTATTTTATGAAAAAGAAAAGTGAAGTTTTTGGGTATTTCAAAACTCTTAAAGCTATGGTTGAAAAAGAAACAGGCCTGCAAACAAAATGCCTAAGGTCAGATGGAGGGGGAGAGTACCTCTCAAATGAGTTTGCAAGGTTCCTGCAGGAGCATGGCATAAAGCAGCAATATTCATGCAGTCATACCCCACAACAAAATGGAATTGCAGAAAGGAAAAACAGGCATATTGGAGAGGTATCTCGTGCCATGCTCAACGAAAAAGACTTGCCAGATTTTTACTGGGCTAAAGCAGTTGCTATAGCAGTCTATATAATGAATATGACTCCCACTGCAGAAATACATGGGATGACTCCAGAGGAGAGGTATACTGGTAGGAAACCAGATATTTCTCATTTGAAAATTTTTGGTTGCATTGCCTATGTACATGTGCCAGATGAGTTGAGATCCAAATTGGATCCAAAAGCTTAGAATTGCATCTTTATTAGTTACTCTCTACAGCAAAAAGTGTATAGATGTTATAACCCTTCTACTTGTAAGTTTATAGTGAGCAGAGATGTTGTTTTTGATGAGATGAGCAGCTGGTATAAACCAGTAAATGTGATTGATGATGTAGATGCACAAAGTGGTAATGCTGCACAGAATTCAGAGCAGCAGTCACAAAATATTAGTGGACCTGGAGCATCCTCTAGCAGTGATTCACATTCTTTGCCATGGACAGGCAGATTGAGATCAGGAGAATCTTCTCAAAGCAATGTAAATAGTGGTATGCAGGTATCACGAAAAGGAAAAGAGAAGGTAGATCAGCTGATGTTTGATGTGAATGCAAGTCACTCTTATGTGGATGGTGAATCCAGTGGCTCAGAACAGAGCATTGATGATGAGTTGGGTATTCCTTCTATTGTTACAGCTGGAGTAAGGAAGACCAGGGATGTTTTGAGAGCACCTAGGAGTGAACCTACTTTGCGCATGTCTACCAGAGTTAGGTATCCTGTGGATAGGCTGAAATATGATGGATTTACAACCATTCACTATGCATATATGGTCAAAGTGATACAGGAACCAAAACCCACTTCTTTTGAGCAAGCCATGGGAAAAGAAAAATGGGAGAAAGCCATGGATGAAGAAATGGATGCCTTGAAAGCAAATGCTACATGGGAATTGGTACCTTTGCCTAAAGGTAAGAATGTAATTGGCTGTAAGTGGGTTTATAAGGTGAAGCACAATGCAGATGGTTCTGTGAATAGATACAAGGCAAGATTAGTAGTCAAGGGGTATGCACAAACATATGGCATTGACTATGAAGAAACATTCAGTCCGGTTGCAAGGATGGCAACAGTAAGAGCAGTCATTGCTATGGCTGCATCAAAGGGATGGTCTTTACATCAGATGGATGTAAAGAATGCCTTCTTGTATGGTGATTTGCAAGAAGAGGTCTATATGGAGCAGCCACCAGGTTATGTGCATGATTTTCATCCTGAGTTTATTTGTAGGTTGAAGAAAGCATTGTATGGCTTGAAGCAAGCACCTAGAGCATGGTCTGACAAGATAGGACAATATCTTGTCACTATTGGCTTTCAGATTTCCAAGGCAGACTTCTCACTTTATGTGAGAAAAACAGAGAAAGGTATTATGCTACTTGTCATTTATGTTGATGATTTGATTATGACAGGTGACAGTTATGAAGATATCCTTCATGTGAAAATGTTATTGAAGCAGAAGTTTAAGATGAAGGATTTCGGAGAGCTGCGTTATTTATTGGGCATTGAGGTGATTAGATCATCAAGTGGGATACAGCTCTTGCAAAGGCAGTATGGATTGGACATGCTATCCAAATATGGGATGACAGGCTGTAAGCCTATTTCAGTTCCTTTGGAGCAGAATGTGAAGTTGAGCACAGATGTAGGTGAGCTTCTGGAAGACCCTACTATGTACAGACCCATAGTAGGAAGCTTGATTTATATGACTATTACCAGGCCAGATTTGAGCTATGCTGTTGGATTGGTAAGTCAGTTTATGCAGGCTCCAAGGAAACCGCATTTGGATGCAGCTAGACGCATACTCAGGTATGTGAAGTCCACATTGCAGTATGGACTATTTTATGAGAGTGGGGTTCAGATACAGTTGCATGGATACACTGATGCTGATTGGGCTGGTAGTATTTCTGATAGACGATCTACCAGTGGATATGTGTTCTCTTTTGGGAGTGCTACAATCACTTGGAGCAGCAAGAAACAGCCTACAGTTGCCTTGTCGAGCACAGAGGCCGAGTACAGGGGTGCAACAATGGCTGCATGTGAGGTAGCTTGGTTGCATAAGCTACTTTATGATATGCATCAGCCTACAGATGGGCCAGTTGTCATTTATTGTGACAACATGAGCAGTATACACTTGGCAAATAACCCAGTCTATCATGCTAGAACAAAGCACATTGAGGTGCATTATCACTATGTGCGGGAGAGGGTTTTACTAGGTCTTATTGATCTAGTTTATGTCAGCACAGAGGATCAGGTAGCTGACATATTCACGAAGGCATTGGGCGCAGAGAAACTGCGCAAGTTCAGAGACCTGCTTGGTGTGCAGGAATTGGGATTGAGCTCGAGGGGGAGTGTTGAGATATCGAGCTCCACTCATTATATGCCAGGGTGATCGTTGTGCATTTATGTCACCAACTTGTCAGTTGTGCAGATGCGGTTGGTACACCGCCCATGAATAATAGCTACATGACAACTATCCTTATCTACTCTAGTTCGTGGCTCAGTTTGTATGCCACCTTAGTTAGTTGAGTTTGGTTTGAGACCCATAAATAGGGTTCTTCTATTTCTTTGTATCTGAGTTCTTTTGGCTTACATAACTAAGAAGAGGAAAACTGTTTTCAGCCTCCACCTTTGTGTGTATTCCCCCATTGTGCAAGCAAGAAAGCTACAAGTGAGACTCCTTCCTTCTCTTCCACAATCTTGACACACAGTGGTAAGTTGCAGCAAGGAAACTATGCATCATCTTCATGACAGAATGAATACAAAAATGAACGTTTGTTTGTTATGCAGCATATGCTGAACGGTGTTCCAGGAAAGGGAACACATGATGATGTTTGGTATGTTGATTCAGGTGCATCCAATCATATGACCAGCCATGCAGAATGTTTTCGAGAGATGCAGGATTTGCAAAATGCAGGTTATGTGCAGACAGGTGATGATTCATGCCACCCAATTTCACACATTGAAAACGTTCCCTTGTCCTTGCATGATGGTAAGACAAAGAGTCTTTAAGATGTATTACATGTGCCATCTATTACAAAGGACTTGGTGTCAGTCGGTCAAATGGTAGAGCAAGGGATGCAAGTCAGATTTAATGCAAAGGGCTACTTTGTAGAAGATTTCAATGACAAGTGTAGGTTGGTAGCAAAGGGAAGTAGAGTTGGACGTATGTTTACTCTGGATGATGGAATTCCTACTATTTATGCTGCTATGTATACTAAAGGAAAAGGTGTTGTTGCAGATATTGAAATTTGGCACAAACGCATTGGACATGCAAATGTACAAAGGCTGAAATTAATGCAGTCCAAAGGGTTGGTTACAGGTTTGCCTACATTTAGAATTGCAGAATTTCATAAAGTATGCGAAGAATGTCAGTTTGGTAAGCAAACAAGACAACCCTTTTCACATGACAGAGAAGTAAGGAGAAATATCCTTGATGTTGTGCATACAGATATTTGGGGGCCTACACAAAATGTATCTCTTGGAGGCAGTTCATACTTTGTCACATTCATTGATGATTGTTCTAGAGAGCTATGGGTATATTTTATGAAGGAAAAGAGTGAAGCGTTTGAGCACTTTAGAACTTTCAAGGCTACAGTTGAAAGAGAAACAGGCTTGAAAGTAAAGTGCTTGAGGTCAGATGGAGGGGGAGAGTACCTCTTGAATGAGTTCAGTGATTTTCTGAGGTCTCATGGGATAAAGAGACAATTCACATGCAGGTATACCCCACAGCAAAACAGGATTGTAGAAAGGAAAAACATACATATTGCAGAAGTTGCACATGCCTTGATGGCTAAAAAGAATATGCCTAAGCATTTTTGGTCTGAGGCTGTTCATACTGCTGTTTATATTATGAACAGAACTCCCACAATTGCAGTTCATGGTATGACTCCTGAAGAATGCTTTACTGGCAAGAAGCGCACTTGAAGGTATTTTGCTGTGTTGCATATGTTCATGTGCTAGATAAGCTATGGAAGAAGCTTGATCCAAAGGCAAAAAAGTGTGCCTTTATTGGATACTCTTTAGAGCAGAAAGGGTATCGCTGTTATAACCCTGTCACATGTAAGTTCAGAGTGAGCAAGGATGTCATCTTTGATGAAATGAGCAGTTGGTATGCATCTAGTGGTGATGCATTGGATGATAATGATGATCATGACACTCATGTGCAGGCTGAAAAGCAAGAATCACAGACTCTTAGTGGACCAGATACATCATCTGGTAGTCCATGGTCTAGGAGACTAAGGAGTAGCTCTACATCTTCAGGTGCATCTAGTAGCACTACAGGTAAAGACAAAGGAAAGAATAAAGTGTCAGATGGCATTGATGTAGTTCTTGATGGAGACTCCAGTGGCTCAAAGAGCTTAGATGATGAGCTTGGTATTTCTTCTCAAGACACCAGGTGTACAGAGAGCTCATAATAATGTAAAGGCTCCATTGAGTGATCCGATGGTACGCAGATCTAGTAGGGTCAGATACCCTGTTAAAAGATTTGGTTTTGAAGGTTATGCAGCTCACCATTATGCTTATATGGTGAAACTAGTTGAGGATGTTGAGCCCACCTGTTTTGAGGATGCTATTGGTCATATTCATTGGGATGCAGCAATGGATGACGAGATGGCTGCATTAGAGGCCAATAAGACTTGGGATCTAGTATCATTGCCGAAGGGCAAGAAAGCTATTGGATGTAAGTGGGTTTATAAGATTAAGCACAATGCAGATGGTTCTATTAGTAGGTACAAAGCTAGGCTGGTTGCAAAAGGCTATGCCCAGACATATGGCATAGATTATGAAGAAACCTTTAGTCCAGTTGCTAGGATGGCAACTGTCAGATGTGTGATTTCTTTGGCAAAGCCAAAGGTTGGAGGTTGCAGCAAATGGATGTGAAGAATACCTTCTTGCATGGTGATTTGCAAGAAGAAGTGTATATGGATCAACCAGCAGGTTATGAAGATTTAGAGCATCCCATGTATGTGTGCAGGTTGAAGAAGGTGCTCTATGGGCTCAAGCAAGCACCTAGAGTATGGTATGACAAGATCAGAGAGTATCTTGTCAATATTGGCTTTTATGTTTGTGATGTTGATCTCTCACTTTATGTGAGAAAGGGAGATGCAAGTTTGGATATTATAGTCATCTATGTGGATGACTTGATTATTACACGTGATAGTGACATTGGGATTGCTAAAGTCAATGACTTTTTGAAGAAGAAGTTTGAGATTAAGGATTTAGGTGAGCTAAGGTACTTCCTTGGCATTGAGATGATCAGATGTGATGATGGTATCTGGCTGTCCCAAATACAGTATGGCTTGGATATGTTGTCCAAGTATGGTATGACAGCATGCAAACCACTTTCAGTCCCATTGGAGCAGAATGTAAAGTTGAGTGTTGATGTTGGGGATGAGATAGAAGACCCTACTATGTTCAGGAGGATAGTGGGGAGCTTGATCTACATGACCATTACAAGGCCAGACTTGAGCTACGCTATTGGTCTTGTGAGTCAGTTTATGCAAGTACCTAGAAAGCCACATTTGGATGCAGTCAGACGCATATTGAGATATGTGAAGTCCACATTACATTATGGACTTTTCTATGAGGCAGGTACAAATGTACAGGTGTTTGGATACACAGATGCAGATTGGGCTGGTAGAATGTCTGATAGAAGATCTACCAGCGGATACATGTTCTCTCTTGGTAGTGCAGCAGTTACTTGGAGCAGCAAAAAGCAATCTACAGTTACTTTGTCGAGTACAGAGGCTGAGTATAGAGGTGCTGTTGTTGCAACATGTGAGGTAGTATGGCTGCAAAAGTTATTGGCTGATTCAGAAGTGCAGGTGGAAGGTCCAGTTGTCATTTATTGTGACAACATGAGCAGTATATAGTTGGCTAGGAACCCTGTGTTCCATGCCAGGACAAACTTTGTGAGAGAGAAGGTACTAGCAGGTGAGAATGACTTGGTGTATGTCAGCACACAGGATTAGATATCTGACATCTTCACGAAGGCATTGGGTACAGAGAAGCTTCAAAAGTTTTGAAGCTTATTTGGAGTTGAAGAGATGCAGTTGAGCTTGAGGGGGAGTGTTGAGATGACAAGCTCAACACATGCGGACATTAATGATGGACCACCTGGTTAGATGGGTCCACATGTCTACACTTAGCACATCGGTAGTCATTATGACTCTCAAATGGCCACTAACTCATTACTTATTATATTCAGGTTGTTACACCTATTTACAGCTGGCATAGTTATAGCGCCAGTCGACTAGTGTAGTCAGTTATGCATTGTTTGACTTAGTAGGCCACTTTCCTTTATGTTGTATCTTATCTATACTTTGTGTTCATTGTAAAGAGTGTGAAAAAAAGAAGAAGAAACCAACAAGAAAACGTTTTGGCATCCATCTCTCTTCTTGTCTCTTGAGTGAGCTTCTCCTTGTGCATTTTGTGTGTGTTCGGCGCAGCATCTTGAGCAAGTCCCCCCACCACGTGATTCTTGACATAGCTATGGTCTTCAAGGGGGAGATGTATCTTGTAGCATCCAAAAGGTAGGAGATCTCAATGCTCTCACATCACTAGAAAACATCGAAACTGTTGTGGTTCTCAAGGGTTTCATTTGTTAAAGCACCTGTGGATTGGGTTACAAGGCCATCATATTAGAGTGACAATCATGAGGGGAAGGATCTGTCATCATTTGGGTTCTGAGCAACAGTCTTTGTGGGCTTCACTGACATCGCTAGGGAGCCAGGCTACTTGAATATAGAGGAGCTAGCTACTACAAGAAGCCTCCATCAATTGGAAGTCTTCTTCTGCTCATGGCGGCACTATAAGATAAAGGACAAGGCTTTGATACCATAATCAAAATGAGGCAACAGAAGCAATAGAAGGCACACAATGAACATACTTTATTCATGAGAGAGCCATAATATATAGACCAGAGATTTTACAACTTGATATCATCAATGACTCCATGAATTGGAATCCATATCCTATAATCTCTCCTCTAATTTCTCCATGATTCTCTCCACCCACATGGTACTCTCCTAGATTCTAGCCTACACACACATGGGCATACTGCCCTACATCATAGATTGGGTCACTCACACTAGCACACTCTTAAGCACACATCTAGTCCTATGTTCACCATATGAACCGATGCTATCCCCCTTTACATTTAGTCCTCTTGAGTTTGATTTACCAACCGGAACCAAATAAACAAGACATGTTTGTGAATCCATTGAAGGACCCACTAAAGTTAAAGAAGTCAACTTGGCAAGGGAAGGGGGTAAGAAACTCGATTCGTGTACATAGCCGATGACTTAAGTAAGTAAGAGGAGCATAATCTCACTAATCTCTTATGAGAGTGAGCGGTGATTTTTGACTCTGTGAAGTACTTCAAAATAGCCAAAAAATCCAAATTTCAAGATAAAAATAGACTTCGTCGAAGGCAGCACAGTCAGTATGATTTTAAGCAGGAAGCAGTCAACGGGCTCCAAAAGTGCTTTAAAGACCCATCGAGCGACAGTTGGGGAATTTTCATAATTTCCAATGATGTTGGATTGGATCTCGGGAGATGCCAAGAAATGGGGGACTTTGAGATGGACGTGCCGGATTTTTTAGATCGCAATTCCAATGCCAGAAAATCGAACGGGGGTGCTCGGGGTCCAAAGACCAAATAGGTTTAGTGTGAAGGGGACTTGGGGGTTAAGGGGGGTGACCCTTGGGGTCTCCCACCCCCCACAATTCACACGAGGGGAGGGGGGGTTTTGGAATGGCGTGAAGAAGGGAAGGAGGTGCCATGGCGATGGATAAAGAGAGATGGAGAGGGGCTATCTCCCACCTCTATACAACCATATGAAGCGACTACAGTAGCATGATGCTCTAATTTTTTCCCTCCATCGCAACTCTCCATTCCTCCAATGGATGTCTGGACATGGAGATCAGAAATCAGTCTTTCTCTCTCCTCCCTCTCTCTCCGCTCTATGGGTTGTTCATGCGCACTACCTTGAACAAGGAATCGGGAAGGAGATTGAAGCAAATGATTATGGAGATTAATGGAGATGCTGAAGATTGATGTGTAGCATGGAATTGAGAGAAATGGAGGCTCCATCCATTGGCATGCAATTATTTAATGCATCTCAGGTTTCATAAAAACACAATATGACTATTTTTTATGAAGAAAATTAAGTTTCTTTGACATTTTATGATGGAAATGATATTTTTATGCAATGAAAGTTTGTGTGAGCTATGTTTGCATGATGAATAATTGTTGTACATAAGAAAATTCTACTTTCATAATGATTTTTATGTGCTATTTAAATCCCGAAAACCTGAAATGTGGTTTTTAAGGGTAAAATGATGGTTTTGTCGTTTTGGGTGGGTGAAATGTGTTCCTATGGGAAAAAATAGAAAATAAAATTAAAATCTAGTGTGTTGAAATTATTGGTATAATAAAAATAAAAAAATAATAGTGATTATTGATAAATAAATGTTAAAAATAAGAAAAAATAGGGGAAAAATAGAAATACGCTTCATAAAAATAAGGAAAAATACAATGAGTGTTTGTGAATGTATGGTAGTTGTGGAGCATGAGGTTTAGTCTCAGTTTTCCCTATCTCTTTGTCAAAGTTCGTGATTTATCGCTTTTCCTACATTAAAACATGATAAAGTGAACTCTTACACCTATGCAATAGAAGCACGACCTAAACGTAGGGGGTGGGGTGTTTGAATGATGAGATTTGGGTGCTAATTATTGTTGATTTTGTCGATGTATAGCATGATATAGGGTTAGTTGTATTTTATTTAAGAGGATAGTAGCGTGAGCATTGTCTTGGTGCTATCCTTACATGGCTGCAACGAGTTAGTGAATGAGCATTGGAAAGCTTGGTTGTGCATGACACATTTATGATTGAAAATTATGTTTGAGCACTTTAGGATCATCCACTTTTGCATTTGTATATCAACCATGGTATCGGGATATGAAGAACTGGATGTATAGCACCTATTTTCCATTATGATGACCTACACTTGAGAATGTGAGGGACAACCTAATCCGTAGGCTAGTCGATCAGGTTTTTTGGGGAATTATTTGTTAAGGACACATGGTATCTCTTGGAATACATTCAAAATGAAAGAGTGGAGCTTGTATCATGTGTACTTTATGTTGAAGTGACGCATCTTGGGGCCAATCCTCGAGGTGTAAGAGAGTCGTAGTGGAGCCACGGCAATCAGCCGAGAGGTGCTTCCTTATGTTTGTGCTACGAGGCATTATACCTATATATTATGGATTTTTCCTCTGAGGAGAAGAGTTGGTGAACGTTAGACTATGACTCAATACAAACACAGAATTGATTAGTGTAGAGTGAGGCTCAGACGCTCCTAAGCCGCAAGGCCATGTGGTGGGGTTGTCTGTTGTACGCATGAGGTCCCGGCTAGTGCCATAACTAGTGCCGGCCCATTTTAGGTCCCATCAGTGGTGCGTTTGCCATGAGCCACCAATAAATGGTGGTTCTAAATCTAGGGTTTTCTAGGGACCAAATAGTTGGTTTATGTCCTCTGACAAGAACCGTTAAGACGAAATCCAAAAAGTAGAACGTGGTGAGAGGGCTAGACGAAAATTGGAGATTTTAAGGCATTATTCTCCTCAAAGGAGCATTCCATTACGCATAAGCGGCAGTGGTTCTAATAACCTTTAAAGTATCATAAGTAGCCCTTTGAGTGCAAGTGGAAATCTTAGTACTTCCCCGCTTCCCGTCAATCAACTCTCTTCAAGTGGGGGGGTGTAGTTTTACCTATAGAAACTCCTGTTGTCAATTTGGTTGTAGCCATGGCACAACCCATCACAATTCTAGCAGGGTCATTGAATCTACTGGCATTAGGGGCACCTTTGCCCATCTTCCATGGGTTAGCAAAAGAAGATGGAGAACTCCATATTAAGGAGTTTAAAACGCTCATGTTCAACTACCAAATCCAAGATGAAGAACACCTAATGATGTTCTTCAATATGACGTTAAAAGGAAGGGAAACAGTATGGTATCACTGTCTAGAGGCCAGAACCATAACTAGCACTGACCAATTCTTCATAGCCTTCCGCAGAGAGTTTGCTCCTAAGAGGGGTGGACAGTATTGGTTGGTTGTCTTGAATATATCACGCCAAGAGCCAAATGAGAATGTCCAAGCCTATGCCAAGAAGCTAAAGTAAGTTCTTCACAAACTTAATACTTATATCCCCATCACCGACCGCACAGTTGTAATATTTCCTACATGGATTACATTTCAATATCCAAGTGTAGCTTAGTAGTGTTGCTTTGGCTAACATTGACACTGCTATTACCTAAGCAGAAGAAGTAGAGTTGCACTTGCAAGTGGCTTACGTAACAAGGGTAAATTGGAATAGTAATAATTTGTCACTGACCAATGGGAGTCAAGGGGACACCATGTCAAATGCAAATGGCAAAGGGAGTATCATGCCAAATTTTCCTATGTTACCAACTCCTCCCAGTAGTATGACTATGCCTATGGCTAGTCAGATGGCCCCACTAAATGGTGGAGACCAAATAACGGATCCTAATGTTGTCCCAGTAGATCAGCAACCGATTCCTAATCAAGTGGTTAGGCCAATGGGATAACTGATAGATGATCGTGGCTATGAGCCGAGTGCCTTTAATGTCCTGGGGAAAGTTAAGAACATGATGAAGCACTACACCGATATGATTTTTAAACAATATAGACAAATAGTTGTGGATGTAAATTTTCTTAAGAAGTAGCAGAACTTGATAAGGAGTTGACGCCCTAAAGAGGGTGCCCCCTCAAGATTCAGATGTAAGTGGTGTGATGGCCAACATTTTTGTAGGAATTGTCCAAATGTCAAAAGCAATATTTGCGGAAAGTTTGGCCACTTAGATGCTACCTGTTGGAGTAAGATTAGTTCTCTCCAACAAGGGAGTAAACTACCGGGTTGAGTTAATCATATCGCACAAGGGAATAATCTCCAACAAGATGAGGGACCAAGACAAATACTGCAACAAGGAAATGCTAATTTAGAGGAGTGGTCTTGTGGCAGTGGAGTCAGCCTTATTGAGGTTGTATGTGTCAATGATGCTGAAACTTCTAATCTATGAGCCGTAACAAGAGATCAAAAGATTAAAGAGGGTGATAAATGAACTTTAAAACCTATCGAGGGAAACCCTAAGCAGGAAACTAGGGGAAAGCACATTCTGAATCCTGATATGGAAGGTGGATCTCTAAGGTCTCTTGATAGTAAAGTTGATCCCAAGAAGGATAAAGGATTGCCAAGAAAGAAGGCAAAAGTTAAAAAAGAAGCATCAAAGCTAGTCTAAAGACCAATGGAGAGAATGGTTTGGCGTGAGAAGAGAATGTTGGCTAATTACCATGACTTTGACCTAGCAAGTTCTCTTTGCGAAGTTAAACTAGACATGAATCTATTGCAATTGATTAAACTTTCTCTAGGAGTATGCAAGGAATTCAAGAAAATCCTACATATTGGGTATATTGTAGAACCTTTGGGCATAACAAGAGTGGGAGCAGATTGGTTGGATCATGCTGAAAAGCATTGCCCTAGGGTTCCAGCGTACATGGATGGAATATTAGTGGAGTACGCTATCGTGGACACTCAATCCTCCGTCAATATCATGAGTTCAGACTTAATGGAGAGGCTAGGTCTAGAAATTCAAAAAGACGGCTCCACACTTCTTAGGATAGCTGATGGCAGTCTAAGACAACCAGAAGATTGCATCACTAAAGTCCATGTTACCGTTGCAAGCATGGAATGCTATGTGGACTTTAGGGTTATAAGGTTTGCAGGGCATCCTAGCTATCGAGTTTTGCTAGGTAGGCCATGGATTTTGCGGATAGACTATCAAGTCAATATATCCACTGGTCGAGTGATTCTAGGTAGAGGTGCCAATCATGTAATAATGGATGCTTACCCTGAGTCTCCTCGGAGTGAGAGAGCTCCTTTATCCTCTACTGAACTAGAAACAGTAGATGATCCGTTTGGTAGTGAGACGTCATCAAGTGATGGATCTAAATAAGGGTCCACTACAGAGGGCATTTATAAGATAACTTTGAATGAGCCGATAGAGCCTCAAGATCGAATAAGAGATGTGGACGTTATTGAGTTGGACCTTGGTATGTCAAATGATTCGCGGCCAATCAAATTAGATTCCATGCTCAATTTGGAAGAGAGAGAGGACTATGTGTCCCTGATTCAGGAGTTCCATGACATCTTCACTTGGAGCTATGATGAACTTAGTGGAATTCTCCCAGTCTAGCTATGCATACTATTCCTGTAAAGGAAGGTATCCATCTTGTATGTCAGAAAGTAAGGCGTATGCCTTTTGAATTAAGGGACGGGCTATTTGAGGAGTTACAGAAGTTGTGAAAGGCAGGTTTGATCTTCCCTGTTTAGCATACTGAATGGTGGTCACCAGTTGTGATTAGAAAGAAGAAGAATAATCAAATCTGGCTTTGTGTAGACTTTAGAGAGTTGAACAAATAGAGTGTTAAAGACTACCACCCATTGCCCTTTATTGACCAAATTTTGGATCAATTAGCGGGTAGGCGGGGTATAACCAAATGGCGATTGTTGAGCAAGACAACCTTAAAATGACATTTATTGCTGTATTCGGTACCTTTGCATACCATGTGATAGTATTTGGTTTACATAGTGCACCTAGTTTGTGGCAAAGAACAACCAACAAGACCTTTGGTGACATCTCCCCAGAGGAGTTGAAAGTATTCATTGATGACCTGGGGGCAGCTACCACAAGAGAAATGCAGTTGATTATTTTGCGGAAGTCTTTTGAGCATTGCAGAAAATTTTGCATAACTCTCAACCCATGGAAGTGCGTCTTTGGAGTGCCTTATGGGCTATTGTTAGGCCACGTGGTCAATTCAGTGGGGATCATGACTGAACCTGAAAAGATCAAGGTCATATTCATCATAAGTCCATCGCGTACTCCAAAGGAAGTACATAGCTTTTTGTCATTGTTAGGGTATTATCGGAGGTTTATCAATGCCCTGGCAAAAAAAGCATTGCCATTGATGAACCTATTGTCCTTTAACTATCAGTTTGCATGGAGTGATGCTTGCAAAGTATCTTTTGACGATGTGAAGTAGGAGCTTTCCAAAGCACCTATTTTAAAAGCACTAAAAAGGGGTGAAATGTTCTATATATTGTTAGAGCCACCATGTATAGTATCAGTCTCGCTGTTGGTTATCCCGAATTCGGGAGGAAAAGTGGTACCATCCGATAGCCTTTGCTAGTCGGAAGTTGGGCATATCGGAAATTAACTATACCTATATGGAGAAGTTGTACCTTGTGATGGTATTTGTGACCAAAAAGTTCAGGCATTACATTATTGTTTTTTATACAAAGGCAGAAGGGCTTCGATTGTTGCTGAACAAGTTACAGCCATCGGATCATTTAGCAAAGTGGTTAATCACTTTGCACGAGTTTGATTACGAAATCAAGAGCTACCCACCAAAGCTACAAGGCGTTGTAGAATGTATTGTGGATTTTGGAGATCCAAAAGAGGTCTTGGCTGAAGGAAGTGACATGGAAACTTTGTTTAAGGTTGATACAGCATCTATTCCCTCCTCGCATGCTGCTATAATACACTACTTATCTATGGGAGAGACTGGAGCTACTCTATCCAAATCCGAGAATAGAAAAATTAAATAGCAACCATTGAAATTTTCATTGATCGCAAGAACACTATGTCGGCAAGGTATTGATGATATCTATCATCGATGTGTGATGCCTAACAAGGTCTCATTTATCTTGGAGGAGTGCCATGACTCTGATTATGGAGGGCCCTATTGAGATGACAAGCTCAACACATGCGGACATTAATGATGGACCGCCTGGTTAGATGGGTCCACACATCTACACTTAGCATGTCGGTGGTCATTATGATTCTCACATGGCCACTGACTCATTACTTATTATATTCAGGTTGTTACACCTATTTATAGTTGGCATAGTTATAGTGCTGGTCAACTAGTGTAGTCGGTTATGCATTGTTTGACTTAGTAGGCCACTTTCCTTTATGTTGTATCTTATCTATACTTTGTGTACACTGTAAAGTGTGTGGAAGAAGAAGAAGAAACTAGCAAGAGAAAACGTTTTGGACTCCATCTTTGTTCTTTTCTCTTGAGTGAGCTTCTCCTTGTGCATTCTGTGTGTGTTCGGCGTAGCATCTTGAGCAAGTCCCCTGTGAAATACGCGGGATCTAGAGCATGGCAGATGCAGAAGCTATGGAGGTTGAAAGAGGAAAAAGAAACTCATGAAGACATTGACATTGACGAGGACAAATTGTTACACAAGTGAATTAGGTTCCAAGATTGAGACTTGGACTCATAAACACAATCTTGTGTATTGACAGTGACATGACACTTTACTGGAAAGAAAAGAGTACTATCTTTGCATTAGAAAAAGAGTGCAAGTACAATGCTTTATAGGAATTGAGTGGTGGTACTTTCTCCTACTGTGAATATGGGATTCTGGTCCTGAGCCCTCACTGCTTCTCACAAAGGGACTAAAGTAGGTGTGATTGCAAATATCTCAACACCCCTCCTCAATCACAACCAAAAGTACAAAGTATGTAGAGGCTTTAGTGAAAGCAACACCTGCAAAGTGTGGGCACACCATAAACATGGAAAAAACACCAAAGGCTATCGCAGAAAAGGCTAAGTGTGGGTACCACAAACATGATGGACATCCAAAGGCTATAGCAAGGACCTCACAAAGTGTACAGAGGCTGTAGTACAAGGATAACTGAGGAGTTTACAAATTTATGTTTGAGGCATTAGGGCTAGGAAATACAAAACTAAAAAAGTCTATCTGAATAGAAGGACTGATGAGGTTTGTCCTTCTCCTGGTGGTCTTCTTCTTCTTATTCTTCTTCCTTTGCTCCATTTTCTTCTTCTTCTTTGACTGCAACTAGATAGGCATTTTGGGACCTCTTTCTAGCATGGCAAAACTTCTCGGTGTGTCCGGTCCTTTTGCAGAAGTCACAGAAGAGCTGATCCTTCTTGCCTTTGTACCTATTGCCAACATATAATGCATGCTCATCTCTAGAGGTACTTGGTTCTTCCTTAGTTTTTAGCTTCTTTTCCTCCTCTAGCAGTGATGCCTGGATATCAACAAGCTTAGGATTTGGCATGTTGATTAAAGTTGTTAATAGATTATTATATTCAGGAGGCAAACTCTTAAGTAGAACACTGATGCAAACATCTTCTTCCATTTTAATGTTGATTCCTGCAAGTTGGGTTAGAAGTCCTTCCATGTAATTTAGATGTGTGGCAAGTGATGTGCTGGACTTCATTTCAAGCCTGAAAAACTCAATTAGGAGACCATACTTTGATGATTTAGACTGTGCACCAAACAAGGTGTCAAGTCTCTTCCCTGTATCCAGTGAGGTCTCACAGTTATCCACGATGCAGATCTTACTGTCACGATGCAGATCTTACTGTCACTTGGCCTCACTGGATACATGGAAGATTTTGCGGGTCTGCCATGTATGAAACCCAACTCCTTTGAAATGGGCAGTTGGAAAATCTTTGCCCATGTTTGCCTTGAGAGACCAGGAGAAAATTAGCTTCAAATGAATGAGAATAACCACGAATGAGTTGATCTTTGTATGTGTCAAAAGACACAAGCAATGGCAGTGAAGTATCAAAAGATACTAGTTTGAAATTTGATGCTTGTTGTTTGAGTTTGACTTGATGATCTTCAAAAACTCTTCATATCTTTCTCTCCTTGCTGATTTGATGGTTGAATACTTGCTGAAAACTTCATATTAGAGCGGCATTGGCTTGGTTTAAGTGGCAGGAGAGAGAAAATGAAGGAAAAATGAGCTTAAAGGTAAGTGGCTATGGCTGTCTTGTCAAAACAAGGACCAACAACTGGTAAATGAGCTCCCACACGCTCCACAGGTTGAATCTTCTCAAACCCTTTGAGATGGAGGACCTTCACTAATGGGTCTACTAACTCTCCCTAAGAGGGTTTGTACTCATTTTGCTCGAGTTGAGAGATCTAAGCCTTCAAAGTGGTCGCTATCAAAACTGCACCCAGATTTAAAAAAATGCAAATGCTAGACATGGTGTGCATAATCTCCTTGATTTTTGTGCCAAGAAGTTGCGCCTTGACCTGAAGAACAACTCTTGAGAAGAAAGCTTGAAGATATATGGCCTGGTTGATGAGATATGGCTGCTCCAAGACAGGTAGGTAGGTGTTGTCTACAGACACAGTTATGGCAGCAACTCTGAAAAGAGGCAATGCTGAAGCTATAGTTTCCCAATCTCAATGATTGAGGTACCAATAAGGAGCTTTGGAAGTAGAGAAACACTTCTCCAGAAGGAAGTTCAGAGAGATTTGGCCTGTGGAGAGAGATATGAAAGCTTCAAACTGACAGGGTGCTGTTGTCTATGGCTGCCATGAAAGCTTCATTGGAGGTAGGAATGCAAATGAAGTTGGAGATAGGGTCCAGTACTCAAACTGAGTTGAGAAGAGATGGAAAGGAGCTGAGAGGAGTGAAAGGAGAGTTGGGCCATGCTCAACTGAGCTCTGATACCATGTGAAATATGTGGGATCTAGAGCATGGCAGATGTAGAAGCTATGGAGGTTGAAAGAGGAAAAAGAAACTCATGAAGACATTAACCTTGACCAGGACAAATTGTTACACAAGTGAATTAGGTTCCAAGATTGAGACTTGGACTCATAAACACAATCTTGTGTATTGACAGTGACATGACACTTTACTGGAAAGAAAAGAGTACTATCATTGCATTAGAAAAAGAGTGCAAGTACAATGCTTTATAGGAATTGAGTGGTGGTACTTTCTCCTACTGTACATATGGGATTCTTGTCCTGAGCCCTCACTGCTTCTCACAAAGGGACTAAAGTAGGTGTGATTGCAAATATCTCAACATCCTCCCACCACGCGATTTGTGACATGGTATCAAAGCTGCACCACTGATTGAGGCTGGTTTTGAAGGCTAAAGTGAAGGAGAGGAGCTAAGGATTCAAGCAAGCAAGCAATGGGTAAGAAGCTCTTCCATTCTCTACTTCTTCTCTTGGATAGTGCCTGTGGAGGCACCGGAAGCAGGGCAGAGCAAAAATCTCAGAGGTCATTCGAGGTCATTTCAGGCCCCGTTTTAGACTTGCAAGGTTGTGGACAACAGTTCAAGGTATCCTGCAATTTCAGCTGTGTCTACCGTATACAGGTGCACACGTTACAAATTTCAGATTTGTAAGTTCAAAGGTGTTTACCAATGAATAAACGCAAGGTTTATCTGCAAACTGGTTGCAGATTGCATGTATTCTTGAGCAGATAGTGAAAAAGGCTGTCTGGTATATTGTTGTACACTACAGGTAGAGGGTTGCAGAAGATTTGCTTGCTTTTTGGTATTAGTTTTGTGATAATGGCAAAGAACATTTGAAACCCCAACATTGAGAAGCTCGACAAGAACAACTATCCTTCATGGAACTTCCGTGTCACGAACTTCCTTATTGGAAAAGGCCTCTACGAGTTTGTTTCAAGTGAAGAAAAGGAGCCGAAGGTGAGTGATCCTCCAACTGAAAAAGAGACAAAGACATGGAAGGAATGGAATGCAAAAGACAAAAAGGTCATGTATTGGCTGTCTGCATTAATTAACAATAATATGCTTAGACATATTAGGAATGCAGAGAATTCATATGCAACTTGGACCATACTTGAAAGTATGTTTTCCGTAAATACAAAGGCACGAAAGATTCAACTCAAGCAAGAGTTGAATACATTGAAGAAAGGGAAGATGTCTATAAATGAATATGTAATGAAGGTAAGGAGCATTGCAGATGCCTTGGCAGTGATTGATGCAATGCTAGTGATGATGATTTAGTGTCGTCTACCTTGGGTGGACTTAACAATGAAAAGGCTTGGAAGTCTTTTGTAACTTTCGTATTTATAAGAAAGCCATTTTCAGATTTCGATGAGTTGGTCTCCCTTATGATCACTAAAGAGATCAACATGCAGAGTGAGACATCTAAAAAAAGTGGTGAATAGGTCCAAGCTTTCTACTCCAGTTTAGAAAGGGGACGTGGCAAGTCCTCTTCAAGAGGCCGTGGTAGTGACAACCAACAAAACAGATTGAATCATCAATTTGGCGATATGCAGGTTTCAGGAGGTCGTGGTAACTTTAGAGGCAGGGGAAGCTTTAGAGGGAGAGGTGGATGGCAGAACAGAGGTTCTAACAACTCTGGTATTGTGTGTCACTACTATGGAAAAACAGGTCATATTGCAGCCCAATGCTATGCTAAGAAAGATTATATTCGCAGTGGTAAGTTGCAGCAAGGAAACTATGCATCATCTTCACGACAGAATGAAGACAAAAATGAACGTCTGTTTGTTATGCAGCATATGCTGAATGCTGTTACAGGAAAGGTAACACATGATGATGTTTGGTATGTTGATTCAAGTGCATCCAATCATATGACCAGCCATGTAGAATGGTTTGGAGAGATGCAGGATTTGCAAAATACAGGTTATGTGTAGACGGGTGATGATTCATGCCACCCAATTTCACACATTGAAAAAGTTCCCTTGTCCTTGCATGATGGTAAGACAAGATGTATTACACATGCCATCTATTACAAAGAACTTGGTGTTAGTCAGTCAGATGGTAGAGCAAGGGCTGCAAGTCAGATTTAATGCAAAGGGCTACTTTGTAGAAGACTTCAATGACAAGTGCACGTTGATTGCAAAGGGAAGTAGACTTCGACGTATGTTTACTCTGGATGCTAGAATTCCTACTATGAATGCTGTTATGTATGCTAAAGGAAAAGGTTGTTGTTGTAGATATTGAAATTTGGGACAAACGCATTGGACATACAAATGTATAAAGGCTAAAATTAATGCAGTCCAAAGGATTGGTTACAGGTTTGCCTACATTTAGAATTGCAGAATTTCATAAGGTATACAAAGCATGTTAGTTTGGTAAGCAGGCAAGACAATCCTTTTCACAAGAAAGATATGTAAGCAGAAATATCATTGATGTTGTGCATACAGATATTTGGGGGCCTACACAAAATGTATCTCTTGGAGGCAGTTCATACTTTGTCACATTTATTGATGATTGTTCTAGAAAGCTGTGGGTATATTTTATGAAGGAAAAGAGAAGGCTTTGAGCACTTTAGAACTTTCAAGGCTGCAGTTGAAAGAGAAACAAGCTTGAAAGTAAAGTGCTTGAGGTCAGATGGAGGGGAAGAGTACCTCTCGAATGAGTTCAGTGATTTTTTGAGGTCTCATGGGATAAAGAGACAGTTCACATGTAGTTATACCCCATAGAAAAATGGGGTTGCAGAAAGGAAAAACCGGCATATTGCAGAAGTTGCACGCACCTTGATGGCTGAAAAGAATATGCCTAAGCATTTTTGGTCTTAGGCTGTTCATAGTGCTGTTTATATCATAAACAGAACTCCCATAGCTGCAGTTCATGGTATGACCCCCGAAGAATGTTTTACAAGTAAGAAGCCTGATGTCTCACACTTGAAAGTGTTTGGCTGTATTGCATATGTTCATGTGCTAGATGAGTTGCAGAAGAAACTGGATCCAAAGGCTGAAAAGTGTGTCTTTGTTGGATACTCTTTAGAGCAAAAAGGGTATCGTTGTTATAACCCTGTCACATGTAAGTTCAGAGTGAGCAGGGATTCCATCTTTGATGAAATGAGCAGTTGGTATGCATCTAGTGGTGATGCATTGGATAATGATGATGATCATGATACTCATGTGTAGGCTGAAAAGCAAGAATCATGGACTCTTAGTGGACCAGAGACATCATCTGGTAATCCTTAGTCTGGGAGAGTAAGGAGTAGCTCTACATCTTCAGGTGCATCTAGTAGCACTATAGGTAAAGACAAAGGAAAAAATAAAGTGTTAGATTGGCATTGATGCAGTTCTTGATGGAGACTCTAGTGGCTCAGAGAGCTTGGATGATGAGCTTGGCATTCCTTCAGTGAGGACTCCAGGTGTGCAAAGAGCACGCGTCAATGCAAAGACTCCATTGAGTAATCCAGTGGTACGTAGGTCTACCAGGGTGAGATACCCTGTTAACATATTTGGTTTTGAAGGTTATGCAGCTCACAATTATGCTTATATGGTGAAAGTGATTGAGGATATTGAGCCCACATGTTTTGAGGTGGCTATTGGTCATTCTCATTAGGATGCAGCAATGGATGAGGAGATGGCTGCATTAGAGGCCAATAAGACTTGGGATCTAGTATCATTGCCGAAGGGCAAGAAAGCTATTGGATGTAAGTGGGTTTATAAGATTAAGCACAATGCATATGGTTCTATTAGTAGGTACAAAGCTAGGCTAGTTGCAAAAGGCTATGCCCAGACATATGGCATAGATTATGAAGAAATCTTCAGTCCAGTTGCTAGGATGGCAACTGTCAGATGTGTGATTTCTTTGATAGCAGCCAAAGGTTGGAGGTTGTAGCAAATGGATGTGAAGAATGCCTTCTTGCATGGTGATTTTCAGGAAGAAGTGTATATGGATCAACCAGCAGGTTATGAAGATTTAGAGCATCCCACGTATGTGTGCAGGTTGAAGAAGGCGCTCTATGGGCTCAAGCAAGCACCTAGAGCATGGTCTGACAAGATCAGAGAGTATCTTGTCAATATTGGCTTTTATGTTTCTGATGCTGATCACTCACTTTATGTGAGAAAGGGAGATGCAGGTTTGGTCATCATAGTCATCTATGTGGATGACTTGATTATTATAGGTGATAGTGATAGTGGGATTGCTAAAGTCAATGACTTTTTGAAGAAGAAGTTTGAGATGAAGGATTTAGGTGAGCTAAGGTACTTCCTTGGCATTGAGGTGATCAGATGTGATGATGGTATATGGTTGTCCTAAAGACAGTATGGCTTGGATATGTTGTCCAAGTATGGTATGACAGCATGCAAACCACTTTCAGTCCCATTGGAGCAGAATGTAAAGTTGAGTGCTGATGTTGGGGATGAGATAGAAGACCCTACTATGTTCAGGAGGAGAGTGTGGAGTTTGATCTACATGACCATTGCAAGGCCAGACTTGAGCTACGTTGTTGGTCTTGTGAGTCAGTTTATGCAAGTACCTAGAAAGCCACATTTGGATGCAGTCAGATGCATTTTGAGATATGTGAAGTCCATATTACATTATGGACTTTTCTATGAGGCAGGTATAGATGTACAAGTGTTTGATACATAGATGCAGATTGGGCTGGTAGTATGTGTGATAGAAGAATTACGAGAGGATACATATTCTCTCTTGGTAGTGTAGCAGTTACTTGGAGTAGCAAAAAGCAATCTACAGTTACTTTGTCGAGTACACAGGCTGAGTATAGAGGTGCTGTTGTTGCAGCATGTGACATAGTATGGCTGAAAAAGTTATTGGCTGATTTAGAAGTGCAGGTGGAAGGTCCAATTGTCATTTATTGTGACAACATGAGCAGTATACAGTTGAGTAGGAACCTTGTGTTCTGTGCCAGGACAAAACATATTGAGGTACACTACCACTTTGTGAGAGAGAAGGTACTAGCATGTGATATTGACTTGGTGTATGTCAGCACACAGGATCATATAGCTAACATCTTCATGAAGGCGTTGGGTACAGAGAAGCTTCAAAAGTTTTGAAGCTTACTTGGAGTTGCAGAGATGCAGTTGAGCTTGAGGGGGAGTGTTGAGATGACAAGCTCATTACATGCGGACATTAATGATGGACCACTTGGTTAGATGGGTCCACACGTCTACACTTAGCACGTCGGTGTTAATTATGTTAGAATGAGCAGGATCTAGGACATGGCAGATAGTTATGGTGGATGAAAGGAGAAGAGTAAACTCATGATGGAGGAGATAAAGACACTGTTTGTTACACAAGTAAATTAGGTTCCAAGATTGAGACTTGAACTCATAAACACAATCTTGTGTATGTGGACAATGACACTAACACTTTACTGATAAGAGAGTACTATCATTGCATTAAGAAAAGAAAGCAAGTACAATGCTTTATAGGAAAGTAGGAAAATGCAATAGGCACCACTGTGCATATGGGATAGGTAAGCCTGCATGTCCTTGGCCCTGAAGCTCCATACAAAGAGGCTGTTAGTGAGTGTGATTGTTGAATCTCAACACCCCTCCTCAATCACAACTAGAAAGGCACAAAGTGTGTAGAGGCTGTAATGAGAACCACCTGCAAAGTGTGGGCATACCACAAACATGGTAAACACCAGAGGCTATCGCAAAAAAGACTAAGTGTGGGCACCAAAACATGATGGACATCCAGAGGCTATAACAGGGGCCTCACAAAGTGTACAGAGACTGTAATGCCAAGTTACAAGAGGAGTTTACAAAGCTTATGGCAGGAAGCATTAGGGCAAGGAAATACAAGTCTTTTAAAACAGTCTATCAGAGTAATGAGAGTAGAAGGACTGATGAGACTTGTCCTTCCAATCCTGGTGGTCTTCATCTTCATCTTCCTCTTCATCTTTTGGTCCATGGTCTTCTTCTTCTTTTACAGTAAGATAGGCCTTTTGGGACCTCTTCCTAGCATGACAGAACTTCTCAGTGTGTCCGGTCCTTTTGCAGAAGTCACAGAAGAGCGGTTCCTTTTTGCCTTTGTATCTGTTGTTTACATATAACATTTGTTCATCCTTTGAAGTGCTAGGCTCTTCTTTGCTTTTAAGTTTCTTTTCTTCCTCTAGCAGAGAGGCTTTAAAATCAACAAGTTGAGGATCAGGCATATTGGTTAGAGTGGTTGATACATTATCATAGGCAGGAGGTAGACTTTTTAACAAGACACCAATACAAACATCTTCATCCATTTTTAGCTTTATCCCTACAAGTTGAGTAAGCAGGCTTTCCATGTAGTTCAGGTGGGATGCCAGGGATGTATGAGGCTTCATATCAAGTCGAAAAAATTCAATCAATAGACCATACTTGGACGACTTTGACTATGCACCAAATAAGGTATCCAATTTGTCCCAAGTGTCATGGGACGTGTCACAAGCATCCACATGATGGATGTAGCTGTCATCCAATTCCAGTTTAATGATGGCTTGTGACTTGTCATCATTATTCTGCCAAGTAACTGCAAGGTCCGCATCCCGAGGTTTCTTCTCTTTGCCATTGGTAATGGCCCAAATACCCTTCTTCATCAAAATGAGCTTGATGCGGGTTTGCCAGGTGTGAAACCCGACTCCCTTGAACCGAGCATTTGGAGAGTCTTTGCCCATGTTGGATGGTTGAAGCAGCAAGAAATCAGGACCGATTTCTCAGATTTCAGCAGAGCAAAAGAGAGCACTAGATGAGTGTCAATGGACACTACGTTTGTATCTTCTTCCTTGAGTCTTCCAAATCTGCAAAATTCTTCAAGATCTTCAAAATCCAAATCTTTCCCTCCTTGTTTTGATGCTGGTAACTTCAGATTTAGTAGGCTTTAGCTTGGTTTAGTGGCAGGAGTGTGAAAATGAAGTAAAAGATGAAGCTTTTAAACTTGTGGCTATGGTGTCCCACAGTTAGGGTTTTCAACCTGACTGAGTTTTCTGCTACAGCAGCCCGTAAACACGATCATCCGGCGTGAAACTCAAGGTGGAGGTAGCTTAGGACATGGGCTTACAAAGCTCTATGGTCATAGAGTAAATCACGCAGCGTGGAGAGAGAATCGATGTACGGAATGGAAACAGGCGCAGAGATTACAGCGAGCTCGAATTTCCGCAATGTTGCCTTCTGATGTGTGCAATGTTGAACTGTGATGTAATAGGAGGTTGCGTCCTGACCTAGGAAAGATATCTCCAGAAGAAAGCGGGTTAAGATATTGACTGTGGAAGGAGATCAAGAAGCTCCAAGGAGGCAGGGTGCAGTCCTGGCTATGGCAGACAACAGTTCAAGATGAAGGTCAAGTTGAAAATGGAGTCATGAGCTGACATTGAGCTAGACTGAGGTGGAGATGAGCTGAGAGAGTAGTGTCATGCCCGTCTGGGCTCTGATACCATGTCAGAATGAGCAAGATCTAGGACATGGCTGACAATTATGGTGGATGAAAGGAGAAGAGTAAACTCATGATCGAGGAGACAAAGACACTGTTTGTTACACAAGTGAATTAGGTTCCAAGATTGAGATTTGAACTCATAAACACAATCTTGTGTATGTGGACAATGACACTGACACTTTACTGATAAGAAAAGAGTACTATCATTGCATTAAGAAAAGAAAGCAAGTACAATGCTTTATAGGAAAGTAGGAAATTGCAGTTGGCACCACTGTGCAAATGGGATAGGTAAGCCTGCATGTCCTTGGCCCTGAAGCTCCATACAAAGAGACTATTAGTGAGTGTGATTGCTGAATCTCAACACATTATGACTCTCACATGGCCACTGACTCATTGCTTATTATATTCAGGTCGTTACACTTATTTACAGCTGGCATAGTTATAGCGCCAGTCGACTAGTGTAGTCGGTTATGCATTGTTTGACTTAGTAGGCCACTTTCCTTTATGTTGTATCTTATCTAAACTTTGTGTACATTGTAAAGTGTGTGGAAGAAGAAGAAGAAACCAACAAGAGAAAATGTTTTGGACTCCATCTCTCTTCTTGTCTCTTGAGTGAGCTTCTCCTTGTGCATTCTGTGTGTGTTCAGCGTAGCATCTTGAGCAAGTCCCCTCACCACACGATTCGTGATAGGCACTTTTGTTAACCCCAACATGAAGAAGGCAAAAGGAAATAAAAAAGATGTAGGGTAAAGGCGGAAAAAAGGTAGCCCAAGAGAAGAAAGAAGAGGAGAAAAGGCCAAAAGTGCAGGGGCAACCTTAAAAAGCCCAAGGAAAATGCAGAAGGGGAAAGGTGCACTCTAAAATACAAAGGTGCACCCTAAAATCTTGTAAAAGAGTGCCAGGCAGTGGAAAATCTGGAAAGCTAAAACAGAAGACAAAGACAAAGGCCAAGCCAACGAGAAATGGAAGACAAAGGTGCACAAGGAAAAGCGCAAGTCAAAACTTTTGTAAAAGAGCGTAAGCGCATCATGGTTTAATTCAAGGAGCGCCAGGCTCTCACCCGCCGTGCAATTTGTAAATGTAGATGGGCGGTGGAAAGGAAGCTAGGAAGATAGAGGGATAGTGGGAAAAGGGCCTAGGCCACGGCCGGCCATGTAAAAAAGGGAAAAATGGGATGACCACCCAAGAGGGATTTAGGGTTTTGTATATAAAGTTGAAAAGTGAATGAGAAGCTCATTCTTGTGTGTGGCAAAAAGTGGCTCTCCTCCTCTTCTTCTTCTTCTTATTATTTTTGCTTGCTTGAGCTTGTGCTTGAGAGAGGGAGTGTGAGAGTGTGAGAGAGTGAGTGTGTGAGGGTGAGGGACCGTGGGGTGGAGAAGCTCTCCATCTTCTCCTCTCTTCTTCTCTTCTCTTCTCTTCTCTTCTCTTCTCTTACTGGCGGTGATGGAGCTTGGAGTGTGGAGCTTGAGGATGGAGCTTGCTTGAAGCTTGCACTTGGATCGTGGAGCAACTAGAGTGTGCGGGAGAGGAGGGAACTCGAACGGTATGGAGGTAAGCTCACTACACTCGTAGATATGGATGGCACGTCATCTATGTGAGAGGTAGCCATTAGTGCTCGACTTGGAACGCTTGAAACAATAAGCAGTCCGTGGGTCTTGGCGGTTGAGCGAAAAGATCCCACTACATTTTGGTTCCGTTTGCCGAGACCAACGGATTCAATCCTTGAGCACTTGCACGCTTCGAATCGAGCATTGAAGTAGGGTTTTTTCCGAATCGGTGCTTGAGATAGATAGGTAGGAAGCGAGGGAGTTTGAAGAGGTATTGGATCTCCTTAGCAAGTAGGTTTTTGTTGTTTTGGACTTGAGAAAGCATGATGGAGTAGTATAGCTGTTTTTCTTATAATTTTTTCTGCATTTAGGAAGGATAGGAGCAAAACTTGGGTTAACAATAGGGTTTTCTATTGCTGTATAACAGGCCGAAACAGGGAAGAGAAGGGCAAGAAATAAAATTTTGGGTTAAATGTTAGTAAGGGAGGAAATGTTGAGGTGAGTGCAGGCTTGGACAGGGTGAAAAGGGGCCAAGAGTGGCAAGAAAGCCACATTGTGCATTGCAGGGTTTTAGGAGAGCAGGAGAGAAGAGGAAAGCTTTGTTGAGTGGATCCACTTCGATCTTGTCATCCGGGAGATATTTACCCAACCCAGGTAATTCTACACCTTCCCCTACATGAGTAGGATGGATCTGGAGCTGCTTGACTAGGGGGAAGGCCTCCAACACCCAGCACGATGAATTTCGTAAAGCCTGGTGAAAAAACATGCCGCACTTGGCGTGTCCGAGTGACAATGATTTTGGGCCAAGTCCCTGAATCGGCCCTCGGACCAACTCGACTCGGCCCTCGGCCACTTGGTCCTCAGACCATTCGGCCCACTACCACTTGAACACCCACCTCTCGGCCTGTCCGAATTGAGCACTCGGACTAACTTGGAATTCGGCCCTCGGCCCACCTGACTCGGCTCTCGGCCCACTCGACCCTTGGGCATCCAAACTCGAACTGGCCGAGTTTGACATTTGGACCAATTACGTTCGGCCCCTTCTACTCAGCCCTCGGACGGTCCGAATCGGGCATTCGGCCCCTGTAATTCGAACCTGTTGGGCCGAATTTAGATTTTCTCAAATTTTTACCTGAAGACAGTGAAATTGAGCAAGAGACCACATAGAGCCGAAACCCTATCATAGATCGATCACTGGGTTGAATCTTAGAGCAATTAGTCTAAAATTCGGCTATAAACGGTCTCTCAAATCATGTATGGCATTTACCTTAACGGCCTTGTGGGCCTGGGGGCTGCCTCTGGACCCCTGTGGAGGGGGCTGTGCCCCCTCCGCACCTCCCCCAAGTAGGTTGGAGAGAAACCGCTCGCCATGATAGGTCCTCCAAATTTGACCCTAGTGTAGTAATGGCTCTACGCAAGCATAGATCTTCACTTGCAAAGTAGCAAACAGAAGCCCATACCCAAACAAAGACCCTAGAACCTCAAGGGGCCAATCTGTTGAGATATCGAGCTCCACTCGTGATATGCCAGGGTGACCGTTGTGAATTTATGTCACCGACTTGTTAGTTGCAGATGCGGTTGGTACACCGCCCATGAATAATACCTAGATGACAGCTATCCTTATCTACTCTAGTTCGTGGCTCAGTTAGTATGCCACCTTAGTTAGTTGAGTTTGGTTTGAGACCCATATATAGGGTTCTTCTATTTCTTTGTATAAAAGATCTTTTTGGCTTACACAACTAAGAAGAGGAAAACTGTTTTCAGCCTCCACCTCTGTGTGTATTCCCCCATTGTGCAAGCAAGAAAGCTACAAGTGAGACTCCTTCCTTCTCTCCCATAATCTTGACATGGTATCAGAGCCTTGTTCGTGGTAAGGAGCTCAAGAAAGCAAGCCAAGCTCGCGGTGTTCTGGTAAGAGGAGTAGTGTTGCTTTCATTTTCTGTTTTGGGAGCAGATCTCTGCAGGTAGCACAGCCGGAAATTGCAAGAGTGCATTGTCTCAGGTTGAGACGCCCTTCGCGGTGAAGCAAGAGGGCGACCCTGTTTTTTTTATTTGAGGCCATTTCGGGGCCTGTTTTGGAGGCGGAAGTTTTCTGCACACACTCAAGAAAAAGCCCTGTTTTATGCTGTGCGACCAGTGTTCTACAGGTCGGTGAAAAGTTACAACAGATATTGCATCGTATGCTCGTGTGCAGAGACATTGGGAGTTACAGAATCATTCTTGGTTCCTGTATATGCAAAATCGTCACTAAGGAAGTGACTGTGTGGTCAAATACCACTTTCGCCAGTTTTGCAGATTTGCCCTTGTGAGGCTGAAGCTGTGTTCTTTGCAGTGATAGAATTTTTTGTAGTGTTCTGTAATGGCGTCTGATTCTCTTTCACAGATTGTCACTGAAAAGCTTGACAAGAACAACTTCCAAGCATGGAAGTTTAGAATGACGAATTTCCTTATGGGAAAAGGATATTGGGAATTTGTTGCAGGAAATGAAGAAGAACCAGTTCTTCCTGATGTTCCCAATCAACAGCAAATGTAGGCATTTAAAGCATGGCATGAGAGAGCTAGGAAAGTTATGTATTGGCTGTCTATCAGCATTTTTGACTCTATGATTATGCATATTCAGGATGCAAGTACGCCAAAGGAGGCATGGGATACTTTGTCAAAAATGTACAGCACAAATACGCAAGCCAGGAAGCCAATGGGGCTCTCCTTCCGAAGAATGGCCGCGGCCTGTTTGCTAGGTAAGGCTGGTTGTAGGGTTGTGAGTATGGAAGTCTTCTTGGTAATCTACAATGTGCCACATCATGGCCGAGCCTACCGCAGTTAGCACAAGGTCTTGACCTAGGGTCTTGACACTCGGCCGGCAAGTGGTTTCCGCCACAGTACATGCATTGGATGTGTAGGTGCGTTGGTCGTCTCAACATGTCTTGCAACTTGGCTAATTCCATCTTGACATCAGCCAAGCCTTAGTCTGTCTCGGTGGCCTTCCCCTTATCTTGGGATGATGGGATTGATCGCTCACTAGAGGCTAACGCTCTCTCTGAACCCCGCGAGTTGGTCTCCTCTACACTCTCCGCTCTTTCAGTTGATCATTGACTCAGATGGCTTCCTCAAACACTCTAGCTACCACGTCTCGTTGCAAGCTTGAATTGCTTGCCAAAGCCTTATATAACTCCTCGTCCCGAATGCCACTGATGAACACAGTCGAAACTGCTCTTTCAATCAGTCACTCGCCCATAGGGATTCTCTTGAAGAGGCTTCTCACATGGGCTACGTAGTCACGAATGTCCTCATTCTCTTTCTGCTTGACGTTCATCAAGCGTACTAGTAGATTATCAGAGTATTCGGGCTCGGTAAATCTCTTAATGAAGAGATCCTTGAGGCTATTGAAATTGGCACGCCCTGCAACATCTAAGCTCGTATACCACATCCTACCCTTGTCGCCTAGGCAAAGCCCGAACGCTTGCAAGCGTTGAGTTTGGTTGTTGAGGCCGTTGGCTTCGCAGACTTGCTCAAACTGCTCAACAAAGCTGTATGGGTCGTCATGAGGTTAGTACTTATTGAGTTGCTTGGCAACAATTGGTATTTTGGCCTGGCTTTGGGGGATAGCCTTCTCTCCTCTTCTAGATCTGCAGTGATTGCGTCCGATGTCCTACCGCGGTGCTCGCACCGGGTGTGCGTGTCGTAACTGCTCACCAATTGTTGAATAGCATCTAGGAATACGTTCAAATCGAGCTCCTCATTAGACCGATGGTCTGAGCTCTCTTCTGCCATGGTTGAGTTCTCGTGCTCCACTAAGCTGTCGATCAGGTTGAATAGGCTTGACAGATCCACATCGTTGGTGCTCCTTGCTTGGTCCTACTCTGCACTTTGATGGTTTGTCTATGTCTTGGTTCTCTCCTGCTGGTGGGTTCCTTGAGTGGTTTTATCTGAGTGAGTTCCTTGACTTATTGAATACAATCCTCAATTTAGGATCACTCAGTGTGTATCGTTTCTCGTGCACTTGTGGTCAATTAGGCTTTCAACTTTCTTATGTGTACTTCAAGTACGAAATTCAATGTGAGTGCGGCAAACAATCTCTATATGCCTTACGCCCTCTTGTCTCATCTTGGGCCTGATAAGCTTTGTCGCTCAAGTCCTGGCCGTTCTAGCAGATTCTAGGGTATGCGCTGCTTCTTGTTGTTCACTCGGGGGTCGATCACAGGTCCTATGATTGGATTTCTATTCTCAATGCGTCGAGTCGCTGGGGAGTGCTCCAGCACTGTCCCCTTGTCCCTTGGTCGTGACTCCTACGTTGGAAACTACCTACAAGGCATTCGCTATGTTGTCCTGGAGCGGGTTGCGCTTCCAATCGATCGCCGCGAGGGTCAATTTTTGATATTTTTATTTTTTCTGCCTAAGGGTGTGTCAGATTTTGAGAATCGGATGTCCGATTTACTAGTGGTCCTATTCTCTGAATCGGACCAGGTGGGTCCAATTTTGAGCTGTCCGATTCTCAGAATTGGATAGAGGTCAAGTGTTCGATTTTCGAAAATCGGACAAGTGGTCCGATCGAACCAGGTGGGTGGACTGATTGCTAGCATGTCCTAATCCGTGGGTCCGATTCTACGAATTTGACAGGGGTGGGTCTGATTGCCTCGATCGGACGAGATGTCCGATTGGACAGGTGGTCCGATTTCCTAAATCAGACAGGTTGGTCTGAGTGGTCTGATCGGACATCGTCCGATTCTCAGAATCGGACGTCCGATTTTGAGAATCAGACACTGGATCGGATGTGTGATCCCCCGACCTAAACGCACTTTCGAGCATGAAATCATCAAAAATCTTATGGTATTGATTATTACAAGCTACAAGATTCAGCAAGAATGATGCTGGAGTGATGGGAAAGAGATCTATATACCTGGGGATCGCTGATAGCAACGTAACTCCTCGCATTGATCGATCGAAATGGGTCACCCAAGCGCTCTCTCTCTCTCTCTCTCTCTCAACTAGTTGCAAATGAGGATTTCCTTGCCCTCCAAGAACTTATACCCCCGCTGGACACTACCCGGATTTTACTGATCACTCTCCTTGCGATTCCTACACATTCAAATGAGCATTTCCTCCATTTTCCACTTGTTTTCCCTGATTTTCTTCATGTTTTACTGCAACAAGCCCTATGCCTCTTGGGTGCAATTTCCTAATGTTAGCCTACTCTAAACACAACAAGAATCGAAAGCAAAAAACTAAAATAATTTCTCCATGTTTTCCAATCATCAAACAACCAAAATATCCCAAAATACTTACTTGTTTTGAAGATTAAAAACACCCAAACTTCCTACCTATGTCAAGCTCCGTTTCAGGGATGAATCCCCTACTTCGATGCTCGATATGAGGTGCGCAAGTGCTCAAGCTTGAATTCGTTGGTCCCGGCAATGGAAGCAAAATGTGGGAGCTTCACCCTCTTGATCCCTCACTCCCACACACTCACGCCCTCACACTCGCACACTCCCTCTCTCAAGAGCACACACAAGCAAGAAGAAGAGAAGAAGAGAAGAAGAAGAGAGCTCTTATTAGCCACACACCAAAGAATGAGCTTCCATTCATTTTTTGAACTTTATATACAAGCCCTAAAATCCCATGGGCACCCATCCCCTTTTTTACATGATCGGCCATTGTGGAAAGGTCCTTTTTCCATTTACTCTTCTAGCATTATGTCTTTAGCCTACACCCGTCTAATATTTTACAATTGGCACAGGAGGGAGCCTAGCACTCTTTTACAAGAGTTTTCCAAGTTTTTGAGGCGCCTTTCATTTAAAATTGCACTTTTTGTCCCAGTTTAGCTTTAGCGATCGCCTGCATGTCTTTGCTCTTTTTTCGTGCTTTCTCTGCTTTTTCCTTCATTTTCCGCCATCTTGACTCGGGGTTAACAACACACATGAGTGAGCCCCTGGCATTGGTACATTCGGATGTCTGTGGGCCCATGCCCTGTTAGTCTATGGGTGGTGCAAAGTATTTTGTGATGTTCATTGATGATTTTTCACGTAAAGTCTGGGCTTGTCCTGTTAAGCTTAAGGTCAGATGTCTTGGCTATGTTTCAGAGATGGCTTACATTAGTTGAGAACCAGACTGGGCATAGGCTAAAATGCCTTAAGACTGAAAATGGGAGAGAATATGTGTCACGTGCCTTTGAGAAGCTATGTGACGAGAGGGATATTAAGCGTTAGTTGATCGCCCCCTATACCCCACCTTAAAATGGTTTGGCTGAGCAGATAAATAGAACCATTCAAGAGCGTGTGCACAGTATGCTTAGCCATTCAGGCCTACCACAAAGCTTTGGGCTAAGGCAGTCAATACAGTTGTGCATATCATAAATGGATCACCTTCTAATGGTTTTGATTTCTAGGTTGTAGAGGAGTTATGGACTGGGAAATATTTGCCTTATGTGCATCTACGTGTCCTTGGATGTGAGGCATTCTTCCATGTGCTCAAGGACAAGCATAGTAAGCTGGATCCTAAGAGTGTCAAATGCATTTTCATTGGCTATGGAGATGCAGGTGAGATGGGTTACCACCTTTGAAATTTAAAGGTACGAAAATTCATCCACAGCCATGATGTAGTCTTCCATGAAGATAAGATGCATAGGCAACTTGAGAAGGTGGTAGAGATACGTAGGGTTATATTCCAAGAGGAGCCACATACTCCTGCATAGCCAGTTGGACAGCCTGTAGCAGCAGTTGGTACATATGGCCAGGGTGTTGGATAGGATGCTAGACATGCAATAGAGCATGCTCTGAGACGGTCTACTAGAGCTAGACGTCCACCTAATTGATTTGAGCCCTTGATGCATTATGCCTTGGTTACAAATGCAAGAGAGAAGGGGTGACAATCACTCTTGGGAGAGGGCTATGTAGTCTGAGATAGACTCCTTGCATAAGAATATGACTTGAGATTTGGTTTCCTTGCTTGCTGGCAAGAAGACTCTGCCATGCAAATGGGTCTACAAGTTGAAAAGTACCCCTAGACATCCCAAGCCGGCTTATAAGGCAAATCTTATTGCTAAGGGTTTTAAACAGGAGCATGGATTTGACTTTGATGAAGTGTTTTCTCATGTGGTCAAGATGACCACCCTATGCTTGATTTTGGCCTTAGTCATGCAGCTTGACTTGGACATGTATTAGATGGATGTCAAGACTACATTCTTGCATGGGGATTTGCATGATGAGATTTACATGGAGCAGCCTAAGGGCTTTGCAGAATCTGACAAGGAGCACCTAGTGTGCAAGTTGAAGAAAAGTCTTTATGGCTTGAAGCAGGCACCTAGGGAGTAGTATCATAAGTTTGATACCTTTATGCAATCACAGGGCTACATCAGAAGTGCTATGGATCCATGTCTTTACACAAAGAAAGCCCATGATGGCTCATTTCTTATTTTGGTACTTTATGTGGATGATATATTGATAGTAGGGAAAGCTCATGATGAGCTAGATACTCTTAAATCTCAGCTGAAGAAAAGCTTTGAGATGAAGGATTTGGGATAAGCCTCTCACATTCTTGGTATGAACATTAAGTGCACCAAGCATCAAGGACTATTCTATCTCTCACAGAGGGAGTGCATTCATAAAGTCCTTGAGCGTTTCCACATGTAGGACCTGAAGCCTATTGGTTGTCCATTACCTTCTTATGTGAAGGCTTCATAGACCAGTTTTCCATAGATAGATGAGCAGAGGGTTGAGATGGCCAAGATCCCTTATACATCAGCCATGGGCACTTTGATGTATGCCATGATAGCCACACGCCCAGATATTGCCTTTGCAATTGGTGTTGTGGCACGCTATATAGCTACATCTAGTAAGAAACATTGGGATGTCCTGAAGGCTATCATGAGATACCTAAAAGGCACAACAAATATGTGTATTTTCTATAGCATCTAGGATACAAGAGTTGAGGGGTATATAGACTCTGATTATGTAGGGCATACAAATAGTAGGAAATCCACTTCTCACTATGTATTCACCTATGTTGGAGGTGCTACCTGTTGGATGTTCAAGGTTTAGAAGTATATGGCTCTCTCTACCACTGAGACCGAGTATGTTGCAGCCCACTGAGGCTCGTAAGGAGGCCATATGGTTGGTCCATTTAGTTCATGACCTTGGGATTGATTCTATACCTACGCTATATTCAGATTCTATGAGTGTTATTCAGCTAGCCAAGAATCTGGCCTTCCATGCAAAGATGAAACACATTGTGGTGAGGTATCACTTCATACGTGGGGTCATGGAGGATAAGCTTGTTGATCGGTGAGGTATCACTTCATACGTGGGGTCATGGAGGATAAGCTTGTTGACCTTTTCAAGATCTCCACTGACAAAAATCCTACGTATCTGCTCAAGAAAAGCCTCACTACTGAGCACTTTGCGTTCCTCAAGAGATTGATGGGTGTTGGATGAGATGATGTTTTTCCTCATCATGTTGTACATGTGTACATTGTATTGTCTTTTCTTTTTTCTTTTCACTCCTCACTGGGGCTGATTCTCCTTTAAATCGTGCCTTTAAGTCAGAGGTTGCTAGGGTAAAGTTGCCTTCGTCTAGCCGCCCATGTATTACTACACTAACAGTACCCGCCATTGCAGACTACAGGTGGCACCATCACCGTCACTTTATTCTTTATTCTTTTAGTGATAGTTTGAATAAAGGAAGGCCCGGTCACACATTGTGACTATTGGAGTTCCCATTTGGTCTCTCTCTCTCTTTCTTGCTCTTGCTCTCCTGCCATAGCTCTTCTAAGCAAGCTTTGATCCTTCCCACCTTTCACATATCATAATGGACTTCATCATTGACCTTCCCTTGACCAGAAAAGGGTGGAATAATATCTATGTGGTAGTTTATCACCTCACCAAAGCTACCCACTTTATTCCCACTAAGATCTAATACATGGCCTCTCAACTGGCCACTTAGTGTATGGAAAATGTCTTCAAGTTGCATGGCTTACCACAAGTCATAGTACATGATTGGGATGCAAACTTTATGAGCAAATTTTGGTAGACAATTTTCACATCCATGGGGACCAAGTTTGCTCCATCCACTACATAGCACCCTCAAAGACTGATGGCCAGACTGAAAGAGTGAACAAATGGCTTGAGACATATCTAAGGCACTTTTTCCATGATGTACAACATAGTTGGGATATGTGGCTCCACTTGGCTGAGTTTGCATATAATAACTCCAAACACTCCAACATTGGAGTTTCCCCATTTGAGGCCTTATATGGGTATAAGGTTCCTCTCCGCACAGCCTTATTTAATGATAAGATAGACCCTCAGAGTCAAACTAAGTTGGATCACATGCAAGCCTTACTTTAGCAATGTAAAGTGAACCTTCAAAAGGCCCAAACACACATGAAACTCTATGGTGATGAGAAAATAAGGCATTTGTAATTCTAGGAAGGGAATTGGTCCTTTTAAAAGTGCCTAAGTCCTGCTACTCCACTCTCAAAGAGGGCAACTGGCCCACCGCTTCTATGGCCCATACAGGATTCTAAAGAAAGTTGGTGACTAAAATCCACAATGTGTTTCATGTTAGCTAATTGAAACCCTTCATGAGCTCCTCAGTTGACTATGTGGAAGACTTCCCTCCATAGATGAAGATGGCATCACTCAGTATATCCTTGAGGCAATCATTGGGCAGCAAGATAAGCACTTAAGGTCTATATCCATTAAAGAATATCTCATCAAATGGCAAGATCTACCCCTTGAAGAAGCCTCTTGGGGCCCGACAACCATTGTCAATGAGTTTTCCTACCTCCAAGCGGCCCAACGGACTAAAGACTAACAGGTTATGCCCCATTTGACCACCCTCTGCCTGCAAACTACACATTCTTTTAGAACAATTTTTCATGTATCCAATTCTCAAGCATATACATCCTACATAGGCTGAGAGTACTCTTCATAAGCTCCATTTTAACATGTGGCATGCCCCAGCCCATCAAAAGTTATGACCCGTTTACCTTGACAGACCAGTCTTGGACAACATGTTGTTCTAGTCTTTACCCACCCATTTTTCATTGTAAAAGGGCTCAAAGTAGTACTCTGCAACCCTTCCTTAGCCCACCCATCACTCACCTCTAGTTTATATACCTTATAACAAGTGTAACAAGTGGGGTACATACAAACTAGGGGTTAGATACCCAGTCACACTGATCAGGGTATATAAGGTGTAAGAGTTCTAGATTAGGGCAACTAATTATTATCAAGAACATACTCTTCACCTTCATCTTCAGCTTCATGGCTTCCTCCTTTCTTCTCTCCTCTTTTTTGTCTTTCTCTCTCCTCTTCTAGTCTTCTTTTCTCTTCTTCTTGCTCTCTTTCTCTCTTCAACTCTTCTCCTCTCTCCTCTCAACTTCATTCATTACACTATTTAGTGCTGTTGATATGAATGTATTATCTAAGAATACAAATGGTATATTGAAAATGAATGAAGATAAGATAAAGACCATGGATGAAGATAATGTATTGATTGAGGATATAGATAACACAAATGACTTGATTGATAATGTTGATATGATGGTTGTTGCATATGCTATCTAAATTGATCTATAAGTGGAATATATAGAAGACATTGAGGTGGTATCATTGCACATATGTCTATTCCGGCTAATATAGAGGTATTGAATGCTTGCAAAAAGGTGAGAAGGATGATGAAAAATCTTGTTGAACATATGGAAAATATGCATGATATATGTGAAGAAGCTTGTGTGCAAAAAACTATAGAAGGGTTTTGTGATATAACTTATAAGGGTTGCTTGGACTTAGTCCCGAGGGGTCCACTAGGGTTTACTGTATGGTACCAGTGAGTGTAAGGGAGGGGGTTATTTAAGGTTAGGAAGGTACATTTTATAAGATAAGGTCCCATAAATAGGGGGTACATAAGGGGTATTTTCATATATTTATTGCACACAGGTGACTTCTCCTTATTACTACTAGTGAATCCCCTGTGGACTTAGTATAGTTAGAGGAGAATGATGTTGAGCTTATGTCTATAGAACTATTGGATGTGATTTTAGAATATCTTATGTAAGAATTGGTTCATCCATGGATATGCAATGTTGGTTTCAAAGCTAGAGGGGAGACATTACTTCATCTACATTTCTACTTAGGTTGCAAGGTAAGCCAAATTGGATGCTAGATAGTAGGCAAGTATGTTTTTATATATATAATAAAGAAGTAGATATAAGTATGTTTTATGGGCCACAACCATTTGAACATATTGCATAAGGGATCTGCATGTACTCGATCCTACGTTATGATCTAGGGGAACCTAAAGTCATTATATGCTTCAAATGTATTATGGATTCACTACGCCATTCTATTGTGGTGGGGGATGCATATGGTTACATGATATTTGGGCCATACATTCTAATGTTGTATGATTTGAGAGGAAAAACTTAGCTATGATTCATAGTCATATGGGAAATAATAATTTTGGTTTATGGTCTAGGAGGATGCTATGATGCTCATGATTTAGATGAGATTACTGCCTACGTTTTTTAATTTGGAGGTGATAGCATGTGTCTATGTGTGACACTTTGGGAGAATATTATTTGGCCCTATAACCTAGGATAGTTTCATATTGTGGCACATATCAAAGGATGTATAGGTTTAGATGGGGTAGTTATCATAAGCATATGCACAAGTTGGATAGTTGATCAATGCAAGTGCATGAGCACTCACTGAGTTGTCTACATGAGAAATGATGTGCTCAACATCCATAGGATGGTGATGTACACAATCATTCTTCTAGTGCACTCGGACTCCCTTGCCAAGAGTCGTGAGCACAAGTACCAAAAATATATACGATGGCATTGCTCTCTATATCAATCATGAGCATGACTCATAGAGCTGCGTGCTTGCTCACTATGGATGAATCAAGCACCTAAGTGCCTCAATAGGATACACACAAGTCTGCAACTATCACAGTTGTCTGCACATGCTAATGAGCATGACACTCATTTTGTGCACAACTATTGCGTATGTAAGTGCTTGACAAAATCAAGATAGCATACACTAGTCATATGATTAACAAGCTTAAAATTGATAATTAAGGTGTGCATGAGCTATGAAATGACAATAGAAATTATTACATGAAGCGACTAAGCACATAGATAGCAACAATAACCTTAATCATGAAGCAACACAATCATCAACTAGTGATCTTGGTCGTCGATGGTAGATGGAAATGGTGGTTGTAACGAGCAAGGTGTAGAGGAACTAGGGGCTAGATACCTAGTCACATTGATTGAAGTATAAATGGTGTAAGAAACCTAGTTTAGGGTATCCACGTATAATCAAGAACTAACTCTTCACCTTCTCCTCCAACTTCCATGGCTTTCTCTCTCTCTCTCTCTCTCCCTCCTTTCATGTCTTTCTCTCTCCTCCCCTATTCTTTCTCTCTCTTCTTCTTCCTCTCTTTCTCTCTCCTCTTCTCATTCTCGCTCTCCTCTCAGTATCCTTCATTACATTGGTATCAGAGTAGTAGGCTTTGGTCCTTTATCCCTTTCCTTTTTCCCAATCTAGCTTCCTTTTCAGATATGAAAACCCTAGTTACTCAAGAACCAGGTACATGTATAGTACTACACCCTAGTTACTCAAGAACCAGGTACATGTATAGTACTACAATTAGTGGCATATTTCTTGAATGCGGGTAGGAGCTATGGCTAGAGATTTTGACACATTTGGAGGTAAAATGGTTAATTTAGTAGGTCTTCACTCTTTCTTATGCAACTTTTAGAGGTTATAGGCCAAAATTAGAGTCCTGGAAGTTAGAGAAGGGGCAAAATCCTAGTTACTTTTTGCTTTAGACCTTCTCTCTCTCTCTCTCTCTCTTCTTATGCAAGTTGCCATGACTGCCAAGAGCAAAAAATCCCAATATCTTATTTCCCCCTTCTCCTAGATACCAAGGATACCCAACATTAGATCCTAGGCACAAGGAGCAACAAATTGACTAGTAATGGGAAGGCACGGGTTGTAGATCAACAAGCCCAAGATAGCACCCAAAAATTGTGGCACATTTTTCCTTGTTGTTCCTAGCTTCCACAGCTCCATCTCTAGCACTGGTCACCCTCTTTGGTGCTTCCCTAAGACTCATGCAATCCTTCTTCACCCTGTTGAGTAGATCTTGACATTTGTTCTCCAATATTTAAGCTCCCCTTCCATGAAAATCCCAACTCAATTTTGTACATAGTTTTTAACATCCATAAAAGTTTAGTCCAAGCTCTCAAAACAATCCCAAAACTCTTCAATCTCAACCCCCCAGAGGTTCTTCAACTAAAGAGACCACGCCAATAAAAATTGAAGACATGGAGCCCAATATACAAGGATTTCTCATGGACATCCTTGAAAGCTCGACATAAAGCTTTCAACCCTTGAAGAGCAAGCAAGGGATCAAACAAAGGAGCTTCCACCATCAGTACATGCACCAATTACTTGAATATTCCAACCCATTGAAGGTGTCTTTCTTTTCTAGGCTGAACTAATGGAGGATTTGAGCATCATTTATTGATCAAGTCTCATTCATCTACTCCAATCACTAACAAGTATGCTTATTTCAATTTAATCTCTCATTTAGTCCTTTTGTTGAGCTTAATTCTCTTTTTGGAGAGATTTACGATTGTCTATTTCCTTATATCTAGAGCCCTTCATTGAATGCATATTGTCCCATTGAATCAATAGCTTGCTTGTTTACTTTTCCTACTATATTAGAATTTCAATTAACAATGGAAACCCTTCCCAATCAATGCATGCTAACCCTAACACTTCTCTTGTCATGTGTGTCCTGATTTGATCCTAAGAAAGTAATAAGGTATTGTAAAAGGATAATTGGTACCAAGTGTGTCACTGGACTACCAAAGTAAGGCCTCTATCCTAGCTCTTGCTCAATTCTTACATTTCATAAAAGGGATGAATGTTTATTTTTCCACATGCATCTCATGCTAATTGAGTGATTAAAAATTTCTTCCATGTATACTCTAGCTAAGGAAAGAGGCCAATGCTAGGCAAGCTTGTAAGCCAAAAGAGGGGTGACCCTCCCTTACCACTTAAGACCATGAAGGGGTGCATAACCCAATCCGAGGTAAAATTTGCCCACCTCTTGGTGATCCAAAACCCAATACTTATATACAAGTACAAGAACACTCCATCGTTACACCATTTCTAATTATATACCCCTAATATGAGGTACTTTCATTGATAAAGACACCCATGTATGGCACTTGACATGAATGCAATTAATGCAAGATGTATGGCACTAAGGCTTCTATATATAGTGATGGAAAAGAAAACTAATGCTTAAATGTGCTAAGAAAAGGCTTAGTATGCTATGTATATTGGTTACTATGATGCTTAGACTCCTCAACCATTAAGCAACTTATATAGTGTCAATTTGGATTGGGATAGGCAGTGTTTTAAATGCACAAATTCAGGGATAGTCACAAAAAGCTTACTAAAATAAATTCAATAATCCATTTAGGAGAGAACCCTATAGCTCACCTCAAATAAGGCACCATCCCCTTCAATTTGAATGAAAAATTCCCCAATCAAAGTTATAATCTAAAAGATTTGACCATTTTGCGCACTAAGATCACTGAGAACAAGGTGCGAACTGCACTCTAGGATAGGTAGAGAGATTCCATTGCAAAATTCTTTGATCATTTTTTGTTAGAAGCTTCATATCTCATCTCAAACAAGGATTTGTTCCCTTCAATTTGAATAAAAAATCTCCTCAATCAAAGTTCTCTACTGAAAGTTACACTTGTTTTATTGACAGTGGGTCCAATGGACAACACTCCTATGGCATAGCATAAAGGCAAGAGCAAGGCCCATGATGGGGTCCAATGGGAGATTAGCAACTTCAAAGCCTCAATAAATGAGGAACCTAGATTGGCACAAGATTATAATGGTGACTTGAAAGAGGAGATGCATGATATAGATCCCTACAGTATACTCAATCACACCCTTTCACATGGAAAAGCATAACGACATGGTTGCCAATCATCATCAAATGCTATCAAAAATCAGTCTTGTGATTAAGAAAATGACCCTATCCAACTCTTAGACTCAACAAAACTTGGAAAACCTCACCATTCTCATTACCTAGTTCATCACGACCTTGGCACACGATAAGGCAAATGAGTCCAAACCTTTGAACACCTCACCACTCTTATTGCCTAGTTTGTCATGACCTCAACACACAATAAGGAAAATGAGTACAAGTGTGAGCCATGATGGCTTCCATAATTGGAACCGCTTCATGGTCCACATGGTATTCTTAAAGCTAAGGGATATCCCCCTTCTTCCACATATGAGGTTGGTGAGCCCTCACATGTTAATGACGAGCATCTTTTGAGCTCTCCCATACTTAATGTTTCCAATCCCCCAAGAGACATCCCCCCCTTGAGCAGAAGCTCCCTCACTCTCCCTGGGAGCCCCAATGGCACTTATCTAGCTTAGCCCCATAATGGACATCATAGTATTGATGGCTAGCATGGTAGCAATGGGTAGCATGGGTTCCATGCACAACATGGCATGAATGGACAGCATGGTATGTATGGGCAACATGGTATACATGGATAACATGGCTATCATATGGGAAGTAAGGCCTCAATGATCTTTGTGAAAAGATAATTGTTACCAAATATCATGGGCAATCACCATCTGCATTAGACTTGGATGAATGGACCTCTAAATTGGAGTCATACTTTAATATTTACTTGCACATTGGTGATAAAAATATTCTCTTTGTGTCTCTCTATCTAAAGGGATTTTCCCACACATGGTGGCACTACATCAGTCTCCTGAGAATCATTAGTTTATCAATTGGAAAAACTTTAAGATGCATATTATCGAAGTCTTTGTTTCTCGAGTGGAAAAAGAGCAGTTGGAAAAATGATGATATCAACTTGACCAATGTAATATCACAATGAGGGAGTATACAAATCAATTTATGAACTTGACCATGTATGTTGAGAGTGTTAGTTATAATGCAAAATTGCACATGTACATCTATGTATGCATACAACCGGTACTAAAGTCTATCATAAACTCAAAGGGAATGAATAAAAAATACATTCGATAGGCATAAATATCATGTATATAAGAGATCTCAAGATCAAGTTAAAAGACCCATTAACTAATTGAATAGAGAGTAATGAAGCTCTATACATAACCAAGAAGCATGTATACATTAGTGAATCCTTCTAAGTGACAGAGGTAAGTGCTTATGTTTAAAGCATGTAAATCAAATCATCCAAGTAATAGGTGTACTTGCATCGAAGAGTATCCAAGAGATCATGTTCATAAGGAAAGAGTCCCATTGTCTCAATAAACCAAGCTCAATTGCATAGAAAATTCAAAGCTCTAATGCAATGTATCCAAGTAGATGCAAATAGCTCAAATGTGCATCCACTGAAGCATATCCGAATTGTAAAAGAGTAATGCAAGGCTCATTACATCAAGTGCATAACATCCAAGTACCCATAGATATCAACAGATACATTTGGGAGCATAAAGCCTCTAAATAATATTCAAACCCATAATGTCAATCACTGAAGCAACTGGGTCCAAGCATGAATACATTCAAGTGGCATACCGTAGAGCATGTAGACTTCAAATGCATAAAGATTATTGTTAATAGCTTGCTACCTAAATTATTATTATAGCAATGAGCCCCTTCAAAACTAAGATAACTTTACTCTATCCAAGCCAAATACATCTCAAAGCATTGCCAAATATCAGACAAGAAATGATCCCTACAACTTTGTCGAGTAGTTTGAGTAGGTGTGTGAGGCTAATAACCTCATGAACTCCACTCAACAAACACAAGTATTTGGTCTTTGCTTGTTGGGAGACAAGGGATAGACATGGTTCACTAGTCTAGACAACATTGAATGTAATGACTTCACCCAGTTGAAAGATCTCTTTGTCAAGAGATTCTCAGAGGATGGATACTCCGATAACCTCACTGCTAAACTAATGAATGTCAACTAAAAAGACAAAGAGGACATACGAGACTATGTCATGCATGTGAGGAGTCTCTATAAGAGGATACCTAAAACTAAACAACCTAGTGAGAAAGCTTGATCTCTATCATATTCATTAACGGCATCCACAATGAAGAACTCTATAAGGCCCTTGCAAGCAACTCGAACATGCAAAGGGATGTGCTTGCAAGAGCTATTGAGGAAGCCATACAGGTAGATGACTTGCTGAGGAAGAGAAGCTCTCAGGCTGTGTAGCAAGGTAGCAATGCATTTAGGAACACCAAGAGAGCCACAACAACTAGTGAACGATTAGCCCCAAGTGAACAAGAAAAAGGGAAGAGTGTTGACCAGACCCAAACTATAGCTGACCTAAAATCGAAGCTAGCTAGATTGTAAGAGTCAATACAAAGACCAACATGACTTCACATGCAGTGTGTGCACCATGGAGGGAACCACCTACCTTCTGAATGTCCCAATCCCAGATCGAGGCCTTGTATCAATTGTGGAAGATTCATGCATTGGCGATTGCCAATATAGTTGCCTTTTTAGCAGCAGCCTTACACTCAGTCGTACTATCCAAGAATTAGACAACCATATTTCAGAAGGGGAGCCCCTTTGGCTCTCCCTGTGCCTAACGAGTTGCCCCGAGGATAGACATCAACCCAATGGGAATCCCTAGACCTCCATCACCTATTGTGATCCATCCACCAAGTGAAGATCCAGTGCACTTTATGGAGGAACCACTGAAGGAATATTCTTACTTTGACCCTTATGTCTCTTATGATGAAGAGGAAAATCCCATATTGATGGAGTATAGGATTATGCAAATCTCATGGCCTTAGGTAGAGGAAAAGGTGCATGCCTAAGAGGAGCTCAAAATCAGGAACCCATAGCATGTTGGACATGTGGTCATCGAGGGCATATCTCATCTCATTGCCCTAAAAAGGAGCAAGAAAATAGAGAGAAGGCCCGACTTGAGATGCCATGAATGTGGAGTCACACATCTCTTCATCGATTGCCCTAGGAAAAAACCCTCCACTAGCTCAACAATCGGGCCATTTGTGCCACTCTGAAATCTTTTTTGTCGAGTCACATGACAACGATGCCACACCTATTACCCTAAATGTCATGACACGAGCTCAAAAAAAGCAGAGGCCAGTATATCATTACTTGGACCTAGCAACTTGGATGCATTCTCCATAGGAAAGAAGAGTTGACAACAAAGAAAAAAAGAGAACCAAGGTAAAAATAACACTCAAGATAGACAGTGAGACCACATTAACCAAGAAAAAACAAGTCACTGATATTGAAGTAGAAACATCTTCTCCTAAAGATAAGAGAGGAGGGAAGCGCTAAGGTTGGAAACTACTCTAACCTCAAGGAGCTGTTGAGGGCTATGATCAAGGTCAAAGAGTGGATAAAAGAAGAGCAAGCTCACCTTCAAGATGTCAAACTTATCATTGAGGATAAGATTAACATGTCAAGAATTGCGTGGTGGGGGAACTTGCTCAAGATGCTGTGCCGAACACACACAGAATGCACAAGGAGAAGCTCGCTCAAGAGACAAGAAGAGAGATGGAGGCCAAAACGTTTTCTTGCTGGTTTCTTCTTCTTCTTCCACACACTTTTACAATGTACACAAATTATAGATAAGATACAACATAAAGGAAAGTGGCCTACTAAGTCAAAGAATGCATAACTGACTACACTAGTCGACTGGCGCTATAACTATGCCAGCTGTAAATAGGTGTAACAACCTGAATATAATAAGTAATGAGTAAGTGGCCATGTGAGAGTCATAATGACCACCGACATGCTAAGTGTAGACGTGTGGACCCATCTAACTAGGCGGTCCATCATCAATGTCCGCATGTGTTGAGCTTGTCATCTCAACACTCCCCCTCAAGCTCAACTGCATCTCTGCAACTCCAAGTAAGCTTCGAAACTTTTGAAGATTCTCTGTACCCAATGCCTTCATGAAGATGTCAACTATCTAATCCTGTGTGCTGACATACACCAAGTCAATCTCACCTGCTAGTACCTTCTCTCTCACAAAGTGGTAGTGTACCTCAATATATTTTTTCCTGGCATGGAACATAGGGTTCCTAGCCAATTGTATATTGCTCATGTTGTCACAATAAATGACAACTGGACCTTCCACCTGCACATCCAAATCAGCCATTAACTTTTATAGCCATACTATCTCACATGCTGCAATAGCAACACCTCTATACTCAGCCTCTGTACTAGACAAAGCAACTATAGATTACTTTTTGCTGCTCCAAGCAACTGCTGCACTACCAAGAGAGAACATGTATCCGCTAGTAGATCTTCTATCAGACATACTACCAACCCAATCTGCATCTGTGTATCCAAACACCTGTACATCTGTACCTGCCTCATAGAAAAGTCCATAATGTAATGTGGACTTCACATATCTCAATATGCATCTGACTGCATCCAAATGTGGCTTTCTAGGTACTTGCATAAACTGACTCACAAGACCAACAACGTAGCTCAAGTCTGGCCTTGTAATGGTCATGTAGATCAAAAAATCCCCACTATCCTCCTGAACATAGTAGGGTCTTCTATCTCATCCCCAACATCAGCACTCAACTTTACATTCTGCTCCAACGGGACTGAAAGTGGTTTGCATGCTATCATACCATACTTGGACAACACATCCAAGCCATACTGTCTTTGGGACAGCCATATACTATCATCACATCTGATCACCTCAATGCCAAGGAAGTACCTTAGCTCACCTAAATCATTCATCTCAAACTTCTTCTTCAAAAAGTCCTTGACTTCAGCAATCCCACTATCACTATCACCTGTAATAATCAAGTCATCCACATAGATGACTATGATGACCAAACCTGCATCTCCCTTTCTCACATAAAGTGAGTGATCAGCATCAGAAACATAAAAGCCAATATTGACAAGATACTCTTTGATCTTGTCATACCATGCTCTAGGTGCTTGCTTGAGCCCATAAAGTGCCTTCCTCAACCTGCACACATACGTGGGATGCTCTAAATCTTCATAACTTGCTGGCTGATCCATATACACTTCTTCCTACAAATCACCATGCAAGAATGTAATCTTTGTTGAGATATCGACCTCCACTCGTGATATGTTAGGGTGACCGTTGTGCATTTATGTCACTGACTTGTCAGTTGTAGATGCGGTTGGTACACCGCCCATGAATAATAGCTAGATGACAACTATCCTTATCTACTCTAGTTCGTGGCTCAGTTAGTATGCCACCTTAGTTAGTTGTCTTTGGTTTGAGACCCATATATAGGGTTCTTCTATTTCTTTGTAAGAGAGTTCTTTTTTGGCTTACACAACTAAGAAGAGGAAAACTGTTTTCAGCCTCCACCTTTGTGTGTATTCCCCCATTGTGCAAGCAAGAAAGCTACAAGTGAGACTCCTTCCTTCTCTCCCACAATCTTGACATGGTATCAGAGCCTTGTTCATGGTAATGAGCTCAAGAAAGCAAGCCAAGCTCGCACTGTTCTAGTAAGAGGAGCAGTGTTGCTTTCATTTTCTATTTTGGGAGCAGATCTCTGCAGGTAGCACGCCGGAAATTGCAAGAGTGCATTGTCTCAGGTTAAGATGCCCTTCGCGGTGAAGCAAGAGGGCAGTATATGCTGCGGGGGAGGGCTTTAGCCCATGGCGACCCTGTTTTTTTGATTTGAGGCCGTTTCGGGGCCTGTTTTGGAGGCGGAAGTTTTTTGCACGCACTCAGGAAAAGACCCAGTTTTATGTTGTGCAACCACTGTTCTACAGGTCGGTGAAAAGTTACCACAGAAATTGCATCGTATGCTTATGTGCACAAACATTGGGAGTTACAGAATCATCCTTGGTTCCTGTTTATGCAAAATCGTCACTAGGAAGTGACTGTGTGGTCAAATACCACTTTTGCCAGTTTTGCAGATTTGCCCTTGTGAGAGTGAAGCTGTGTTTTTTGCAGTGACAGAATTTTTTGCAGTGTTCTGTAATGGCGTCTGATTCTCTTTCACAGATTGTAACTAAAAAGCTTGACAAGAACAACTTCCAAGCATGGAAGTTTAGAATGACAAATTTCCTTATGGGAAAAGGATATTGGGAATTTGTTGCAGGAAATGAAGAAGAACCAGTTCTTTCTGATGTTCCCAATCGACAGCAAATGCAGGCATTCAAAGCATGGCATGAGAGAGCCAGGAAAGTTATGTACTGGCTGTCTATCAGTATTTCAGACTCTATGATTGTGCATATTCAAGATGCAAGTATGCCAAAGGAGGCATGGGATACTTTGTCAAAAATGTATAGCACAAATACCCAAGCCAGGAAAATGTAGCTCAAGCAAGAGTTGCATAATGTGCAAAGAGAAAATATGAATATCAATGACTACCACATGAAGGTGAAGAAGATTGCAGATGCACTTGCTTCCATTGGGTCGCCAGTGGAAGATGATGGTTTAGTTTCCGTGACCTTGAATGGTCTAGGAAAGGATTATGCACAGTTCCGAACATCAATTTCCGTCCGTGAAAGATTTCCTAATTTTGAGGAGTTGATTGCTCTTCTAATTTCTGAGGAGCAGAGAAATGGTGGTGCATCCTCATCAGGAGGAACTTCAAAAGAAACTGTCTTCTACTCAAATGCTGGAAGAGGTAGAGGCAGAGGTAGAGGAGGCCGATTTGGAGGCCGTGGTAGAAATCAGAATATGCAGCAAACTCAAGAAAACCAGTCCTATGGAGGAGGACGTGGTAACTCTAGAGGCAGGGGGAGCCAAAGAGCTCGCGGTGGATGGCAAAGAGGCCAAAATGCAAACAGCAATGTTGAAAGCTACTACTGTGGTAAAATGGGTCATATGGCTAAAGACTGCTATAAAAAGCAGAATAACATCATGAATGGGAAATTGCAAAAAGGGAATTATGCATCTTCTAGTAGACAGGGTGATGACAGAAATGAGCATTTGTTTATGGTGCAGCACATGAACAATTCTGTGACAAATGCAGAAGAAAGCAACGATGTGTGTTATGTTGACTCAGGTGCATCAAACCACATGACAGGTCATGCAGAATGGATGGAGGATGCAAGGAAAATGGAAAAACCAGGATTTGTGGAGAGTAGTGATGATACTGCACATCCTATTGTGCAGATTGGAAAAATTCTTTTGTCTATGTAGGATGGAAAAAAGAAATACCTGTCCGATGTATTTCATGTCCCGAATATCACCAAGAATCTGGTTTCTGTTGGTCAAATGGTTGAGCAGGGCTTGCAGGTCAGATTTAATCCTCATGGATGCTTTGTTGAGGATATGAAAAATAAAGGTCGCTTGATAGCAAAAGGAAAGAAGAAGGGTAGAATGTTTACGTTGGATGCAGACATGTCTGAATTGAGTGCAACAATGTTTGCACATGGGACCGATGTAGTTGCAGATATTGATATCTGGCATAAACGCATTGGTCATGTTAATGTACAACGACTTATATTAATGCAGGCACAAAATATTGTTGCAGGATTGCCTAAATTCAAGGTTGTAGAAATGCATAAGGTATGTGAAGCCTGCCAATTTTGAAAATAGGCAAGGAAACCATTTCCTAGACATGTTCAAGAGAGTGAGAAGCCATTGGAATTAATCCACTCTGATGTGTGGACTACTAAAGCTGCATCTCTTGGAGGCTGTCATTATTTTGTCACTTTTATTGATGACTATAGCAGAAAAGTTTGGGTGTATTTTATGAAAAAGAAAAGTGAAGTTTTTGGGCATTTCAAAACTCTTAAAGCTATGGTTGAAAAAGAAACAGGCCTGCAAATAAAATACCTAAGGTCAGATGGAGGGGGAGAGTACCTCTCAAATGAGTTTGCAAGGTTCTTGCAGGAGCATGGCATAAAGCAGCAATATTCAAGCAGTCATACCCCACAACAAAATGGAATTGTAGAAAGGAAAAACGGGCATATTGGAGAGGTATCTCGTGCCATGCTCAATGAAAAAGACCTGCCAGATTTTTATTGGGCTGAGGCAGTTGCTATAGCAGTCTACATAATGAACAGGACTCCCACTGCATCAATACATGGGATGACTCTAGAGGAGAGGTATACTGGTAGGAAACCAGATATTTCTCATTTGAAAATTTTTTGTTGCATTGCCTATGTACATGTGCCAGATGAGTTGAGATCCAAGTTGGATCCAAAAGCTGAGAAGTGCATCTTTATTGGTTACTCTCTGCAGTAGAAAGGGTATAGATGCTATAACCCTTCTACTCGTAAGTTTACAGTGAGCAAAGATGTTGTTTTTGATGAGATGAGTAGTTGGTATAAACCAGTAAATGTGATTGATGATGTAGATGCACAAAATGGTAATGCTGCACAGAATTCACAGCAGCAATCACAAAATATTAGTGGACCTGGAGTGTCCTCTAGCAGTGGTTCATATTCTTCGCCATGGACAGGTAGATTGAGATCAGGAGAATCTCCTCAAAACAATGCAAATAGTGGTATGCAAGTTTCACGCAAAGGAAAAGAGAAGGTAGATCAGCCCATGTTTGATGTGAATGCAGGTCACTCTTATGTGGATGGTGAATCCAGTGGCTCAGAACAGAGCATTGATGATGAGTTGGGTATTCCTTCTATTGTTACACCTGGAGTAAGGAAGACCATGGATGTTTTGAGAGCACCTGGGATTGAACCTATTTTGCGCAGGTTTACGAGAGCTAGGTATCCTGTGGATAGGCTGAAATATGATGGATTTAGAGCCATTCACTATGTATATATGGTCAAAGTGATACAGGAACCAGAACCCACTTCTTTTGAGCAAGCCATGGGAAAAGAAAAATGGGATAAAGCCATGGATGAAGAAATGGATGCCTTAGAAGCAAATGCTACATGGGAATTGGTACCTTTGCCTAAAGGTAAGAATGCAATTGGCTGTAAGTGGGTTTATAAGGTGAAGCACAATGAAGATGGTTCTGTAAACAGATACAAGGCAAGATTAGTAGTCAAGGGGTATGCACAAACATATGGCATTGACTATGAAGAAACATTCAGTCTGGTTGCAAGGATGGCAACCGTAAGAGCAGTCATTGCTATGGCTGCATCAAAGGGATGGTCTTTACATCATATGGATGTAAAGAATGCCTTCTTGCATGGTGATTTGCAAGAAGAGGTCTATATGGAGCAGCCACTAGGTTATGTGCATGATATTCATCCTGAGTTTGTTTGCAGGTTGAAGAAAGCCTTGTATGGCTTGAAGCAAGCACCTAGAGCATGGTCTGACAAGATAGGACAGTATCTTGTCACTATTGGCTTTCATATTTCCGAGGCAGATTTCTCACTTTATGTGAGAAAAACAGAGAAAGGTATTATGCTACTTGTCATTTATGTTGATGATTTGATTATGATAGGTGACAGTGATGAAGATATCCTTCATGTGAAAATGCTATTGAAGCAGAAGTTTGAGATGAAGGATTTGGGAGAGCTGCGTTATTTCTTGGGCATTGAGATGATTAGATCACCAAGTGGGATACAGCTCTTGCAGAGGAAGTATGGATTGGACATGCTATCCAAATATGGGATGACAGGCTAAAAGCCTATTTCAGTTCCTTTGGAGTAGAATGTGAAGCTGAGCACAGATGCAGGCGAGCTTCTGGAAGACCCTACTATGTACAGACGCATAGTAGGAAGCTTGATTTATATGACTATTACCAGGCCAGATTTGAGCTATGCTGTTGGATTGGTAAGTCAGTTTATGCAGGCTCCAAGGAAACCGCATTTGGATGCGGCTAGATGCATACTCAGGTATGTGAAGTCCACATTGCAGTTTTGACTATTTTATGAGATTGGGGTTCAGATACAATTACATGGATACACTGATGATGATTGGGCTGGTAGCATTTCTGATAGACGATCTACCAGTGGATATGTGTTCTCTTTTGGGAGTGCTGTAGTCGCTTGGAGCAGCAAGAGACAGCCTACAGTTGCCTTGTCCAGCACAGAGGCTGAGTACAGGGGTGCAGCAATGGCTGCATGTGAGGTAGTTTGGTTGCATAAGCTACTTTATGATATGCATCAGCCTACAGATGGGCCAGTTGTCATTTATTGTGACAACATGAGTAGTATATACTTGGCAAATAACCCAGTCTATCATGCTAGAACAAAGCACATTGAGGTGCATTATCACTATGTGTGGGAGAGGGTTTTACTAGGTCTTATTGATCTAGTTTATGTCAGCACAGAGGATCAGGTAGCTGACATATTTACGAAGGCATTGGGCGCAGAGAAGCTGCACAAGTTCAGAGACATGCTTGGTGTGCAGGAATTGGAATTGAGCTCGAGGGGGAGTGTTGAGATATCAAGCTCCACTCGTGATATGCCAGGGTGACCGTTGTGCATTTATGTCACCGACTTGTCAGTTGTAGATGCGGTTGGTACACCGCCCATGAATAATAGCTAGATGACAGCTATCCTTATCTACTCTAGTTCGTGGCTCAGTTAGTATGCCACCTTAGTTAGTTGTCTTTGGTTTGAGACCCATATATAGGGTTCTTCTATTTCTTTGTAAGATAGTTCTTTTTTGGCTTACACAACTAAGAAGAGGAAAAATGTTTTCAGCCTCCACCTTTGTGTGTATTCCCCCATTGTGCAAGCAAGAAAGCTACAAGTGAGACTCCTTCCTTCTCTCCCACAATCTTGACATTCTTCACATCCATTTTCTACAACCTCCAACCTATGGCTACTACCAAAGCAATCACACATCTGACAGTTGCCATCCTAGCAACTGGACTGAAGGTTTCTTCATAATCTATGCCATATGTCTGGGCAGAGCCTTTTGCACAACCAGCCTAGCTTTGTACCTTCTAATAGAACCATCTGCATTGTGCTTAATCTTATAAACCCACTTACATCCAATGGCTTTCTTGCCCTTTGGCAATGATACTAGATCCCAAGTCTTATTGGCCTCTAATGCAGCCATCTCTTCATCCATTGCTGCATCCCAATGAGTATGACCAACAACATCCTCAAAACAAGTGGGCTCAACATCCTCAACTAGTTTCACCATATAAGCATAATGGTGAGTTGCATAACCTTCAAAACCAAATCTTTTAACAGGGTATCTGACCCTACTAGATCTGCATACCACCGAATCACTCAATGGAGCCTTTACATTATTATGAGCCCTTTGTACACCTGGTGTCCTCCACTGAAGGAATGCCAAGCTCATCATCCAAGCTCTCTGAGCCATTGGAGTCTCCATCAAGAACTGCATCAATGCCTTCTGACACTTTACTCTTTCCTTTGTCTTTACCTGTAGTGCTACTAGATGCACCTGAAGATGTAGAGCTACTTCTTAGTCTCCCAAACCAAGGACTACCAAATGATGTCTCTGGTCCACTAAGAGTCCGTGATTCTTTCTTTTCATCCTGCACATGAGTGTCATGATCATCAACATCATCTAATGCATCACCACTAGATGCATACCAATTGCTCATTTCATCAAAGTTGACATCCCTCTCACTCTAAACTTACATGTGACAGGGTTATAACAGCGATACCCTTTCTGATCTAAAGAGTATCCAATAAAGACACACTTTTTAGCCTTTGGATCCAGTTTCTTCCGCAACTCATCTGGCACATGAACATACGCAATGCACCAAACACTTTCAAGTGTGAGACATCAGGCTTCTTACCTGTAAAACATTCTTCAGGGGTCATACCATGAACTGCAGCTATGGGAGTTCTATTCATAATATAAACAACAGTATGAACAGCCTCAGACCAAAAATGCTTAGGCATATTCTTTTCAGCCCATCAAGGCACGTGCAACTTCTGCAATATGCCTGTTTTTCCTTTCTGCAACCCCATTTTGCTGTGGGGTATACTTGCATGTGAACTATCTCTTTATCCCATGAGACCTCAGAAAATCACTGAACTCATTCGAGAGGTACTCTCCCCCTCCATCTAACCTCAAGCACTTTACTTTCAAGCATGTTTCTCTTTCAACTACAGCCTTGAAAGTTCTAAAGTGCTCAAACGCTTCACTCTTTTCCTTCATAAAATATACCCACAGCTTTCTAGAACAATCATCAATGAATGTGACAAAGTATGAACTGCCTCCAAGAGATACATTTTGTGTAGGCCCCCAAATTTCTGTATGCACAACATCAAGGATATTTCTGCTTACATCTCTGTCATGTGAAAAGGGTTGTCTTGCCTACTTAGCAAACTGACATGCTTCGCATACCTTATGAAATTCTGCAACTCTAAATGTAGACAAACCTGAACCAACCCTTTGGACTGCATTAATTTCAGCCTTTGTACATTTGCATGTCCAATGCGTTTGTGCCAAATTTCAATATCTGCAACAACTGCTTTTCCTTTAGCATACATAGCAGCATTCATAGTAGGAATTTGAGCATCCAGAGTAAACATACGTCCAACTCTACTTCCCTTTGCTACCAACCTGCACTTGTCATTGAAGTCTTCTACAAAGTAGCCCTTTGCATTAAATCTGACTTGCAACCCTTTCTCTACCATTTGATCGACTGACACCAAGTTCTTTGTAATAGATGGCACATGTAATACATCTGAAAGACTCTTTGTCTTACCATCATGCAAGGGCAAGGAAACTTTTCCAATGTGTGAAATTGGGTGGCATGAATCATCACCAGTCTACACATAACCGGCATTTTGCAAATCCTGCATCTCTCTAAACCATTCTGCATGGCTGGTCATATGATTGGATGCACCTGAATCAACATACCAAACATCATCATGTGTTTCCTTTCCTGTAACAGCATTTAGCATATGTTGCATAACAAATAGACGTTCATTTTTGTATTCATTCTGTTGTGAAGACGATGCATAGTTTCCTTGCTGCAACTTACCACTGCGAATATCATCTTTCTTAACATAACATTAGGCTGCAATATGACCTGTTTTCCCACAGTAGTGACACACAATACTAGAGTTGTTAGAGCCTTTGTTCTACCATCCACCTCTTCCTTTAAAGCTCCCCCTGCCTCTAAAGTTACCATGACCTCCTGAAACCTGCATATCGCCAAATTGCTGATTCAATCTGTTTTGCTGGTTGTCACTACCATGTCCTATACCACGGCCTCTTGAAGAGAACCTGCCATGTCCCCTTCCTGAACTGGAGTAGAAAGCTTGGACCTGTTTACCACTTCTTTCAGATGTCTCACTCTGCATGTTGATCTCTTCAGTGATCATAAGGGAGACCAACTCATCGAAATCTGGAAATGGCTTTCTGACATATACGGAAGTTACAAAAGACTTCCAAGCCTTTTCATTGTTAAGTCCACCCAAGGTAGATGACACCAAATCATCATCATCGGGCATTGCATCAATCGCTGACAATGCATCTGCAATGCTCCTTACCTTCAGTGCATACTCATTGATAGACATCTTTCCTTTCTTCAATGTATTCAACTCTTGCTTGAGTTGAATCTTTTGTGCCTTTGTATTTACGGAAAACATACTTTTAAGTATGGTCCAAGATGCATATGAATTCTCTGCATTTCTAATATATCCCAGCATATTATTGTCAATTACTGCAGATAGCCAATACATGACCTTCTTGTCTTTTGCATTCCATTCCTTCCGTGCCTTTGTCTCTTCTGCAGTTGTAGGATCACTTACATATGACTCCTTTTCTTCACCTGAAACAAACTCGTAGAGGCCTTTTCCAATAAGGAAGTTCGTGACACGGAACTTCCATGAAGGGTAGTTGTTCTTGTTGAGCTTCTCAATGATGGGGCTTCCACTTTTCTCTACCATTATCACAAAACTAATACCAAATAGTAAGCAAATCTTCTGCAACCCTCGACTTGTAGTGCACAGCAATACACCAGACAGCTTTTTTCACTGTCTGCTCAATAATACATGCAATCTGCAACCTGTTTGTAGATAAACCTTATGTTTGTTTCCTGTAAACACCTTAAGAATTATAGATTCGCAATATGTAACCTACGCATCCACTTTCGGTCAAAATCGCCGAAATCACAGTGCACCCTAAAACTGCTGTCCGCAACCTTACGGCTCTAAAACATGGCCTGAAACGGCCTCAAATGCCCAAAATCTTACTGCAAATCTGAGATTTTTGCTCTGCTTTGCTTCCGGTGCCTCCACAGGCACTATCCAAGAGAAGAGTGGAAGGATGGGAGAGCTTCTTACTTGTGGCTTGCTTGCTCGAACCTTGCTTCTTCTCCTTCACTTCAGGCTTCGAAATCAGCCTCTCTCAATGGCGCGGCTCTGATACCATGTCAAGAATCGCATGGTGGGGGAACTTGCTCAAGATGTTGCGCCGAACACACACAGAATGCACAAGGAGAAGCTCACTCAAGAGATAAGAAGAGAGATGGAGGCCAAAACGTTTTCTTACTGGTTTCTTCTTCTTCTTCCACACACTTTTACAATGTACACAAAGTATAGATAAGATACAACATAAAGGAAAGTGCCCTACTAAGTCAAACAATGCATAACCAACTACACTAGTCAACTGGCGCTATAACTATGCCAGCTGTAAATAGGTGTAACAACCTGAATATAATAAGTAATGAGTCAGTGGCCATGTGAGAGTCATAATGACTACCAATAGGCTAAGTGTAGACGTGTGGACCCATCTAACCAGGCAGTCCATCATCAATGTCCGCATGTGTTGAGATTGTCATCTCAACATAACAAACTCTCAACCTTGAGCTCACTAGCCTTTCCCACATATTTGAGGGTAAGAGAGGCAACAGCACCATGTAAATAGTTGCATGGGCAAGATGAGGGGGCCATGACTGTGCAATCAGCTCACAAGCATTGGCAGGGAGCCCATGAAGCTAAGGAGGAAAATACTCATGGCAAATTTCTAACATCAATAATAACAACTCTTGTGACGTTGTCATTGTTAGAATACTTTCTTAGGCAAAACTCCACACTTTGGCAAGAATTGAAGTGATGGGTAGAATGCAGTAATGACCATGAGCCGTAAGTCCTTCCATACCATGATACCGTGACACATATATCATGCCTAATGCAGAATACAAACTCTAAGTCCCCACAAGTAGACACAATTTGGGAGGGCACTGAGATGCACACAATCTTACTTGTAGTTGCCTTAGGAGATACTACACAAAAGGGGATAGTAGACATGGGAGGAGCAGGGGTTAATGTACTTAGTCATGTAGTCTTGCAAGCTTGGGGAAACCCACCAGTAGAGACCACAAGGTTCAATGTTACTCTAGCGAATGGGATGAAGGTTAGACCCTATGGAGTCCTAAAGGATTGGCCACTAGAGATATCATAAATTCAATTCTCGGTGAACTTCATAGTTATGAAGGGAGTGGATTATGATATCCTTCTCGGTAGGGCCTCCAAGCAAAGAATGTCGCGTGCGGATGACAATCCTGCAACCCGCAACAAGGCTTTGGGCAAAGGAATCACTGTCAATCCTACTGCGGTTCCGGTCATAAGTAATGTATTTTCAAATTGATAGATGCTTGTTTTGATTCTTGTATGAGATACGTTAGGCCCCATACTATGATGGACGGGTATAGGCCATCGAAAAGGATAAATTTCATCTCACCTACTCGAAAGATGGAGTTTGTGAAGTGCATATATCGAGGGAAGATAATTGCACCTAGCTACATATGACTTATTTGCTAGTAGAGCAATTACAAGGAAGAATTAGTCAAGTGTTATGAATGGCATAGTCATCAAAAGAACGACATTAAAAGATTCTGCATACAAGTGCTAGATTAAAGTATAGTCAAGGGTTACAAGTAGCATAATTACTAAAAGAATATGACATTGAGAATCATGAATAGAAAGTACTAGTTTAAAGTTTAGATACTTCAAAAGTACTTAGCCTAAGAGCCCAAATATTAAGAAAAACTAGATTCTGGCTCAATGCAAGGGTTGTTGGAGTCTAATTGCTTGAGATCATCTCGCACTTATCTTATCAAGTATTTACACGTTATGCCTATAACATGTTTGATATATGAGGATAATTTTCTAGTTGCCTCATGACTTGACTAAGAGCTAGTACAATAAATTAATCATAAGGGTTAAAACTAAGATGTCTTGAGATCCATCCCATAACGATGACTTTTGCCAATCCAAATCTAGGGTTGGGTTATCAATCAAGGTAAGTGACCTATAGAACTTACATCATGAATAGTGTTTGAACCCTTAACATATGCCCTAGCCGAAGGAAGGAAGTGCTAAGAAACATTTTTGCATAGTATTGCTCTTAGATCCCAAGGGGGAGAGCAAATATACGATGGAAATGTTGTATCATCTATTCTTGCGTTGTTTGGAAAGAATGCAATTGGTTTCGTTGGTTGATCGAACAACATCGTTTCCCAGAGAACTAGAAGGCATCTCATAAGTTTTTAACGTTATTCGACCTTTAGGTATTGATAGGTTAGAATCCGATATCCCATTCTCTTTGAACCAAGTGCAGCATTGGTCTGCTTTGGATTGGGTATCTCTGCGTAAAGTAGGATGTCCAAGACCCGACTCTATAATGCTAATAGGAGACCTTGAGAACTAGGAACCCGAATTTCAGGTCGATCCTAGTGGGTTCGGTCGTGAACGTTCCGTTGCGAGGCGGATTCGGGAAACCCTAGGCGACAAAACTCGAAACATTCCCTGGAGTGCCGAGCAGCGACACTTAGATTCGTTTCTTGATAGACTGCTAAAAGGTGCTTGGGAAGCCGATGGGCGGGCACCTCACAGTTGGTATCAGAGCGAAACTTTGTAATGATACGTGATTGATTAATGTATGGTTTGTAGACATATCCTAAACAAATTAATCTAAGCATTATGGCTTGATTATTAGGCACCTTCTGCACCCACGAATGTTGACATACAAGAGAAAAAATTCCTTCTCAAGCAAATTAAGGCACCTGATTTTGATGGAGAAGGGATAGACATCGCAGTAGAGGCAGAGATATGGATTGAGTCTATGGATGACTATTTCTTTGCTTTGGGAACTGCCTCTACCAATCAAGCAATGATAGCCAAACTTAAGTTAGTTGGCTAGGCTCGATTATGGTGGAAGTAATGGTGCAAAGATGAAGGTGTTTCTGAAGCCGCTGTTACTTGGGTTCAGCTGAAAGATGCTGTACGCGGATGATACCTTCCGCCAACCTACCAGACTTTGAAGATGAATGAATTCTTCAAGCTAAAGCCACTAGAATTAACTTTGGAAGCTTACTACTCAAAGTTTGTAACCCTACTAAAATACATACCACCTATGGATATTGCGCAACAAGTATCCAAGTTTTGCCATGGCCTAAACACTCCTCTAAACCACCGTCTTGAAGCAATGCATCCAACGGACTTGCAAGACGCATTACTCCGAGTGAATCCAATCGTCCAAGAATTTAAATCAGAAAATTGTAGTAAAGATGACTCCCGAGATCTAGGTAAGAGATGCCATACATGGGGAGAAATAGGGCACATCCATAGGAGATGTCCCTACCGCTAATGTTTCCATTGCGATGAACTAGGACATGTCCAAGCAGACTGCCCTGACTTAAGTCCAAAAGATACGGAGCCTCCAAGAAAACGAAGCTACACAAGTGCAGTCTTTGGATATATAGAGGAATCAGATGAAGACGAAGACTAAGAACCTACTACACCACTTCAGGATTATTAGAAATCCTAGAAATTTTATCGACATGAAATACAACTTGTATTGGAATAAAAATTACTCTTGTGACTACAGTTAACTTGAGTAATATGAGTTGCATCTATTTTGAGCCTAGAACTTGCAAATGATTAGAGATACTCTGGCAAGGAATGATAGTTATAATGTGCAATGAATTTCTCTTAAGTCATTTCTTCTCAACTAATATAGATTGGGTCTTACCAGAATGTCGAAGCTTGGAAGTATTCTTTAGTATTACAAGCAAAGCCAATTTTCCATGGAGCTTAGTCCCGAACTAAGGACAGGACAATCTGGGAATGTAGTTTCCAAGATAAAGGACCACTCCAATCTGCTAAAAGAATCCTAGGAAAATCCGGTCTAAAGAAGAAAATCCTACCAAGGATAACCAAGAATCTTGTGACCACAAGTGATAAAGCTCCACGTTGTTTCTATTGCAGGGAGTTAGGTCATTTCAAAAGGGAATGTCCAAAGCACCCTAAACACTGATACTCCAAGTGCCACAACATTGGACATAACTATATCAATTGTCCCAACAGAACTTGAAGAGAACTTGAGCTTAAAGGAAAAGAAGTTGTACAAGATCCAGTGATCTAGAATATACCAAGTGCTTAGGAAAAACCTAGAAGATATCCATGAGATGTAACCACAATAAATTTTCTCTTGTCATCAAGACTCAGATATATCAAATACAATAGGTTGTTTTTTTCTCAAAAGACCGTATGTCTGTGAGAGATCAGAGTAGCGCAGCGAAGGCATGGTGGTCCATACCCCACAGGTTCTAAGATGATACCCCTTGTTTCTCTCGAGATGAGGACATCTCGATTTCTCTAAGGGGAGGAGGATGTAATATCTCAGCACAATAAAAGTTAGTTAGTTGGTTCGAAAATTAGTTAGTCAATTAATAAGTTAGTAAGATTACTAACTAAAGTCTAACTAAGATAAAAACTAACTAACATTAATTATTAATAATTTTTATTTAATTAAAAATATTTTATTTAGAAAAATCAAGAGTCGTAAATTCTATATTTTTCTTGGATTGGCAAGGACTGTAGCCACCCTTTACGTAAATTACAACGTGAACGAGACTTATGAGTTATATTAATCACTAGGTTGATGTGTATAGTTTAGATGGTCCAAAAATATTAGATTTTGGGCAAAACTAGTATATTTTAGATATTTTAGATATTATCCTTAAAAAAAAGATATGGAGATTTTTAGAGCTGGATGTCATTTAAAAGAAAAGATAAGTGATATTTTAGTTAGTTTGGAGATTTGATAAAAATAAAAAAATAAAGAGAGGATTTGCAGAATTGCGCGCGCCACGATCGCAGTACACAGGCAGTGGACAGCACTTTGAACAAAGAAAAGGAGTGAACAAAGAGCTTTCTAACCAAGTGTTTTGTCTTGGAGTTTTACCCCCCTTTCGGAGCCAATGGAACTATCAGATTTATGATCTGAACATCAGATCACTGATCTTTCCAAGATCCCCCTCCACAAAGAGCTCCACTTCTCAACCACAAGCCCTCTTCTCTAATTCACTATAAATATGAGGCATGGGAGAGGCATAAGAAGCATAATGAGACCCCGAGAGGCTGCGAGAGAGAGGTAGAGAGAAGGATACTCCTCCAAGAGATTGTGAGGAAGAGTGAAAGAGAGCTTGAGAGAGAGAGAGAGAGAAGAGTCACCCCGAGAGGCTGCAAGGAAGAGAATGAGCTCAATTCCCTCTATCTCGATCCTCGACTTAACCATTTTCTCTTACACTTTCCCATCTTGAATCTATTCCACCTTCTTAATCTCTTGAGTCTACCTGCGGACAATGGCCTCCAAGCAAAGAATGTCGCATGCGGATGATAATCCTGCAACCAGCCAACAAAGGCTTCGGGCAAAGGCATCACTGTCAATCCTACTGCGGTTCCGATCGTAAGTAATGTATTTTCAAATTGATAGATGCTTGTTTTGATTCTCGTATGAGATACGTTAGGCCCCATACTATGATGGATGGGTATAGGCCATCGGAAAGGATAAATTTAATCTCACCTACTCGAAATATGGAGTTTGTGAAGTGCATATATCAAGGGAAGATAAATACACCTAGTTACATATGACTTATTTGCTAGTAGAGCAATTACAAGGAAGAATTAGTCAAGCGTTATGAATGGCATAGTCGTCAAAAGAACGACATTAAAAGATTTTGCATACAAGTGCTGGATTAAAGTATAGTCAAGGGTTACAAATAGCATAATTACTAAAAGAATATGACATTGAGAATCATGAATAGAAAGTACTAGTTTAAAGTTTAGATACTTCAAAAGTACTTAGCCTAAGAGCCCAAATATTAAGAAAAACTAGATTCTAGCTCAATGCAAGGGTTGTTGGAGTCTAATTACTTGAGATCATCTCGCACTTATCTTATCAAGTATTTACACGTTATGCCTATAACATGTTTGATATATGAGGATAATTTTCTAGTTGCCTCATGACTTGACTAAGAGCTAGTACAATAAATTAATCATAAGGGTTAAAACTAAGATGTCTTGAGATCCATCCCATAACGATGACTTTTGCCAATCCAAATCCAGGGTTGGGTTATCAATCAAGGTAAGTGACCTATAGAACTTACATCATGAATAGTGTTTGAACCCTTAACATATGCCGTAGCCGAAGGAAGGAAGTGCTAAGAAACATTTTTACATAGTATTGCTCTTAGATCCCAAGGGGGAGAGCAAATATACGATGGAAATATTATATCATCTATTCTTGCATTGTTTGGAAAGAATGCAATTGGTTTTGTTGGTTGGTCGAACAACATCGTAAATGCTTTTACATTTAACTGGTTGTTAGTTGTTGTTTGGATGATTATTCCAAAGTGCTTGTGATTTATGGTGAATGCATGGCAAGGGTCTGTGATGACAAGTTGCCATAGGAATAAAGGAATGTTTTCTTGAAAAATGATATTAGGACTGAATGCTTTGTTTGTGCTTGATTCTTAAAGGATTTAATTAAGGAAGGATATATTGCACGGGTGGATCACCTCCATGATCGCATCGCGTATTAACCCGAGAGGGCACTGCTCGATTCATGGGCCGAAGGTCGAGTGGTTAAAAGGCCAACCATGGGAATGATGTTTCGCTCCTAGACAGCTTGTGGGTCAGTTGGAGCTCTAGACACCCCTTGCTAGGTCTAGAATGGAGTTGAAGACCTCCGTGGCCCCCAACATCTGGGCATATTGGGAGATCCTATTCTAGATAAAGGATTGAGTTTGTGGTGCCATGTGAATTGGACCAGTTACTTCTGCAGGGCAGAAGGGATACTTCTGTTGGACAGAAGCGATACATAATTTCTCATGTATGGGCGGGAGACAAAGATTAACTTGAAGATAAGTTAAGGAACTTGTTTGAAATTGTTTGTCAATAGATTGCTTTGCTATGTTTTTGTGTATGTGCTATAAATTATGTGAACAAACTCTGTTCCCTAAAAGGCTTAATTAATGAAGCTGACTTTAAGTGTCACACATAAATGTGGTAGGACCTAATTAGAAAACTAAAGCTATTAAGGGAAGCAGGTGGGCAAAACCCCCAACGGGTCCATCCTATGGCAGGGTGGTCCCAGAGAACTGGGAGGCTTCTCATAAGTTTTTAACATTATTCGACCTTTAGGTATTGATAGGTTAGAATCCGATTCATGCCGTTTTAGGGGACCGGAATGGGACTATGCCCTATGCGCAGAGAGGTTGAGTATCGCATCCCTCTCGTTTCCCATTCTCTTTGAACCAAGTGCGGCATGGGTCTGCTTCGGATTGGGTATCTCTACGTAAAGTAGGATGTTTAAAACCCGACGCTAGAATGCTAACAAGAGACCTTGACAACTAGGAACCCGAATTTCAGGTCGATCCTAGTGGGTTCCCCTTCTCTTTGTGCAACTCATGACACTGTGGGCATATGTGACCCTTCTTGCCGCATTGATGACATGTCACATTAGCATTTCTTCCACGAGACTTGCTACGTGGCTTATCATGCGACTTAGACCTAGACTTCTGCGAGTCTCTACCATGTCCATACCCATGGTTATTCTTTCCATTACCATCTTTGCCTCTAACAGTGAAAGAATGCAACACATGAAAGGCATTCAAGTTCTTACAATTGATCTCTTCCTACAAAAGAGCACTCTCTACATCAGGCAAGTTCAAAATAGTAGTAGGAGCACATAAGGCAATGCGGAATACATCCCACGTCTCACTTAGAGTCCCAAGCAAAATCAATGGAGTAACCTTTGTTAGAATATAGGCATGAGAATTTACCCTAAGCAAGGGTCCATGAGGGTAGATGTATGTGAATGGCCTTAAGGGGCAGGGAAAACCCTAACCCTAGCTTGGTAGAGGCTATATAAATAGCCTATGGGTCACTATCAAGTGTGAGAGAGTGTACCAAAGTAGTGTACCAAAGTTGTACTCTAAGAAACTTAGTAAGAAAGATTTGACGGGCTTCTTGGTGCAATGATAGCCCCCCAAGTGGGCTTCCTAACCCTAAAAGGGTTTGACAACATTCCTTCTCTGCTGGCCACACAAAGGCAAACCCTAACTGCTTGTTTCCTGGCAGCCATAGCCAAATCTCAAGCTTTCTTCACATTTCAATTTTTTCACACCACTGCTATCACTAACAGTGATTTTAATCACTGATTGATTTTCTCCAAAGTTAGTTGAAGATTTGAAAGCTCTATTTCAAAGTCTCTTACCCTCCGTGGACCTCCTTAGTTCATCAAACAATCCACATTTCACATCTCAAGTGGCATAAACTTTGAGATGAGTGCTTGTAAGCACTAATGTTGCATTTTTCAATCATGTTGCTAGTTAGATATCGACTCAATCTGGTGTTTTTATTAAAAAATTAAATCCATCAAGTGCTTTATGTCATTAACCTCTTCTTGCTTGGTTTTAAGGCTATGTGCACAAATATAAACACATAGACCATATCCCTATATTAGTTTGCTGCTGGTAAATTAGAGATATGAGTGTTATTGTACTCTCCTCTGATTCATCCCATAGCATAGAGTGGATTGATAAGCCGTGCTCCACCAAGAACTCCTCTAATATGCCACATTATTAGGAAGAGCCTCAAGTCTAGTCAACACTCACCTCATTGAAACCTAAGAAAACAGTAAAGTCTAAATCAAGGGTTGTTCGAAGAACAGGACCTCCTAAATCCTATCTTGAGATATTGCATATGTATGATTTCCAACCGTTTTCAACTCTAAAACTTTAAAATTTGGCTATTAGTTCTGCTATTCGGTTGTACTTGGCCACCTGTAAAGGACTAGACACTACCATTATTTAAGGCAATAAGTAAGACCTTCCTATAATGACCATAGCCTATGTAGATGTAAGGCCTCAAATTATCAAGTTCAATGGAAAATATTTCCATCCTTGGCAAGTCCTAGTAAAATACAAAATGATGGAAAGAGGCTACTGGCCCTTCATAAAAGGGACCAAAGTTATTGACCCATCCAATCCCCTTGATGTAGAAGATGATGAAAGGGCTCAGGCCATCATCATGCTTCATTTATATGAATCTTTAATTCATTATATTGACCAACTCTCCATTGCTAAGGAGAAGTGGGATGAGCTTGAAAGGCTCTACGATGCAACAGGGAAGCACTCCAATATATTTCTCAAGATTGAGTTGTTTTAGCTTGGAGTACAAACAAGGAGAAGGTCTAAGCAAGTTTATTTCACATATGAAGGGCTTATGGTACAACTTGCCTCCATTCTAGCACCCATTCATGATGAAGATGCCATTGCCATCCTTCTAAAGTCTGTGAAGAAGGTTTTTCCAACCCTTTGTGACTACCCTAACTAATATCATGAACCCAACCTTGACAAGTACCATCCAATCTTGCCTAGATGAAGAGAAGAGAAACCATACTAAAGGGACCTCAGCAATTACTTCCTGTGAGAAAGTGTTAGTCCATACTGTTTCTACTAGGTGCTCCTTCTATCACAAAAAAGGGCATATTGTAAGCAATTTTTGGAAAAAAACCCTGAAAAATGAAGTGCAATAAATGAAAAAAGACCTGTCATATCACTAGTAATAAGTGTTCCAGTGTTTCACAAGTACCTAAGGAATTGGATGCCAACTTTGCCTCCCAATCCATAGATGGCTGACTCTTTTGAGTCTTGTAACATCGTCTACCTATGAATATCCTTGTAGCCTGATTTATAAAGGCATCCCATTTGATTGAGGGGGGGAACTTTAACATGTCTTGTGATGTAATGTCGCCCTGGAATTGAGGGGGGATGTTAGAATATAGGCATGAGAATTCACCCTAAGCAAGGGTCTATGAGGGCAGATGTATGTGAATGGCCTTAAGGGATAGGGGAAACCCTAACCCTAGCTTGGTAGAGGCTATATAAATAGCCTATGGGTCACTATCAAGTGTGAGAGAGTGTACCAAAGTTGCACTCTAAGCAACTTAGTAAGCAAGATTTTGTTCTTGTACTTTGAGCTCTCTTCTCCCTCTTATGCACATTCTTCTTGCTGCAAACTTTAATTTTCCACAACCTCATCATTAAATGTAATTCCATACGAAGTCAAATTCTTGAGAATAGCATGGAACTGGCTCAAATGAGTAGACATTGTTGTATTCTCCTTCATGTGTAGGTCCATAAGCTACTTCAGCCAATACATCTCACTTGTTGGACTTTTCTTATCATAGAGGTTCTTAATTTTATCCCAAAGCTGCCAAGCACTCTGTGCTTTCTCAACCACATTGTAATGCACCTATTTAGTGAGAGACAAGATGAGGGTGGACTTGCATAACTCATCAAGCTCATCCCATTCGTCATTAATCATAGTTTCAGGTTGCCCACCATGCATCCTTAGCGGCTTTACCTACGAATTCTGCACCAATACCTGCCAAACTTGGCTCTTCCAATAGGCATAATTCATACCATCAAGCTTAGTGATGTTGAAAATAGCACTTTTAGTAGAAGAAGATGCCATACTGCAATCCAAAATGGTGTAAATAGTTCAAAACTCCTTGTTGTTTTATGTTGTAAACAACCAAAATACCACCAAAACAAAGGTAAAATGACCACGAATTGACAACTAATGATGGTGCCCACCAAGTACCATCAAAAGTACATAGAATCAGGATAATTTAGCATGAAAATTTCATGTTATTCCATGCGTAACTGCTTGCTATAATAAATTACAGCTAGGTATAATGAGAGGAAACTGTAGACAAAATGAATGCACCAAGTCAACCATTGATTGTCAAGGCATAACTAGCATCAAGCGGGCATAAATCAACATGTGTTAGTCATACCGATATCGAGCAAACACCCAAGCATGTCAAATGAATCCGTCAGTAAGCCGGCACACCCCTTGTGTAATAGGGCAAAGTGTACACAACACTGCCAAGACCTGACACAAAGAGGTGTATGCTCAAGGAGTGCAAAGCCCAAATTAGCCCAAGTACATTTGTGAGGACCACCGCATATGAACCATGCAACATCTAAGTGAAGATGCCAATCTCAAGTATCTAAATGCTTAAGTAGCATAAACCTCCTACTCAATGTCTGTTAATCATATCAAGATGCTCCCACTAGTACAAAAGCCGTAAATATCAAGCAAAGAAGCTCAACAAGGGCATATGATAGCACTAGTGCCAGAAGATCCAAGATCAAGCATCAATAAGACCTCATGAGTATATAGCCCGTGTAGCATCCGTAGATAGCATCCATAGACATCAAGTACATCCAAATTATAAATTTGGCAAGCTGAGAAATAGCCAAAGTAAGATCCGGGCAATCAAATGTCAAGACAAAGCAAGGCTCAATAGCATCCAACTCCAAACAATGTAATGGGCATGTAGTGGTGGCATAGGCCAAGCATGTCAAGATTGGTCAAACATAGGCAAAGTACATGGCATAAGTATAGCAAAGATGAAGATCCAAATGCTATGAAAAGTGAGCTCAAGCTCAACCAATGATTCGAGAGTAAATCCAAGCTCTATGTTGATCCTCGAGAGTCACTACATCAAGGTATACATCCAAGACATAGCCTGAATGCGATAGGCATATCCAAAAATAAGAAAAAGAGCTTCAACCCTGAAAAAATGTCCAAATTTGAGAAAATAGTGACTCAATCCAAGCTCAAAACCATAGGCAAACCATAGGCATACTTCCCCATATATATAGGCACCAATCGGGCATTAAATGACCATGTAGCATAATCATAAAATGTAATGACAGGGGGCTTCCTTGTTTTGGACTACCTTTGGACTGTGTAAAATAGCTAATGGCTGAGCAAATTTAGCCCCAAAAGCATCTCATATCATAGGCATACATTCCCCTAGCATTCGGGACCAACCGAGCAACCAGTGCCAATGCCAACCAAGCATAAACATAAAGTGTTGATGTAACACTATTTGTGACTGCTTGTGGATTGTGAAAAACAATCTTGAATTGAGGTAAATTAGTCCAAAAATCAATGACAATAATGACCACCAATGTTGAGAATCAAGGGGGTGTTCCCAACTGCCAAATGAAGTGTTTTCAAGCTGCCAATGAGAGTGATAAGGGAGGGATGAAGTAAAAAAAGATTTTTTTTTTGCAGGTCTTCAAGCTGGCCCAAACTGATCTCGGGCTTGTGGAAGGGCTAGGCAAGGTCAAGGCAAGGTTGGGGGAGTAGTCAAGGACCCCCAAGATCTCCCTCTTGAAGGGAAAAGTCATCGATAGAGAGTAGGCATCACAAGAAGTAAGAGGACATGGATATCGAGAAAGAGACCCAATGAGTGTAGGTAATTGATAGGAAGCTAAAGGAGTCACAAACAAAGTTGGAATGCTCAAGCAACCATGCTCTGATACTAGTTGAAAGGTGAGAAGGATCAAAGCATTCTTGGAAAAGCTATGGCAGGAGAGCAAGAGCAAGAAAGAGAGAGAGACCAAATGGGAACTCCAACAGTCACAATGTGTGATGGGGCCTTCCTTTATTCAAACTATCATTAAAAGAAGAAAGAATAAAGTGACGGTGACGGACACCCGCCACCTGTAGTGTGCACTGGCGGGTACTATCAATGTAATAATATACGAGCGGCTAGGCGGAGGTGCCTTTACCCCCAACAATAAGAGTCCATTTTCCTTCAAGGATAGGGAGGGGCTACAAGAGGCCAACGGGCCTAAGTGTACTATCCTTGTTGTGTTGGTATAGAACACATTTGGTCACAAAGTCCTTGACATCCCTCCATAAGACTTTCTAATGAAATCTCTCTGTCATATGTTTTAAAAACTCCCAAGTAACCAATAGTGGGGCAAGAATGCATCTCTTCCATGATCTTCTGTGTGAAGGGGGAAGTGTGTGGGATGACAATCTTGCTATGGGACCAAATAAGGCCATGCTTGAGCTGATATTGGGAGTTTTCAGACATGACCCCATGCTATAATTTTTGGAATATGTGTCTGAAGTGATCATCTAACAAGTAAGCTTCTTGAAGCTCTTCAACCCAATCACTGTGCAATTCTGAGATAGAGGATACTCTGCATGCCCACATTCAAGAGAGTGAATCAACCACAACATTATCCTTGCCCCGAGTGTGCAAAATGTCAAAGTCATAGTTTTCTAAGGTTGCCACCCATTGCCTTTGTTTAGGAGTCAAACTAGACTGAGTCAAGAAGTACTGGAGGACTTGATGGTCACTTTTTACTTGGAAGTGACTGCCATACAAATAGTGGTGTCATTTCTTGATGGCATGGAGGATGGACAACATTTCTTGGTCATATACATTCATTTTTATCTCCTTCTCATCAAGCTTGCAGCTCTTAAATGCAATCACACCATGCTCTTGCAAAAATACTGTACCAATACCCCTACCCCCATGGCATTACAATGAATGGTAAATAGCTTAGAGAAGTCAAGGCAGACAAGGATGGGGGCGAAAGTAAGCATGTCCTTTAACTGTTTGAAGCTATGATCAATAGTGGCATCCCAAAAGAATGACTCCTTTTTTAAGTGATCAGTCAAAGGTGCTGCAATGGTGGCATAGTGCTTAATGAAGCATCTATAGAATGAAGAGAGACCAAGGCAGCCACACTAAGAGGTGGTGGTAACATTGCACCTTCTTCGGGTCAGCCTGTATGCCATTTTTGCTCACAATATGTCCCAAGTACTCCATAGATGTCTGCATGAAGGTGCACTTGCTCTCCTTAGCAAAGAGTCGATGCTCTCTCAATATGTCAAACATCCTTTTAACATGTGTCAAGTTCTCCTTGGATGATTTGCTATAAATGAAGATGTCATCAAAGAAAACAAGCACAAACTTGAACAGAAAAGATTGTAGGATTTTGTTCATGAGGCTTTGAAATGTGGCGGGGGCATTAGTCAGCCCAAAAGGCATCAGTAGAAAATGATAAAGTCCACAATTAGTCCCTAAGGCTATTTTGACCTCATCTCCCTCCCTCATATGAATCTGATGGTAGCCAGAGCGCAAGTCAATCTTAATGAAAAAGAATGCCCCTTTCAACTCATCCAACAAGTCATCAATCCTGGGATGGGGTAGCAATTCTTCACTATGATTTTGTTCAAGTCTCTATAGTCAATGCACATGCAAAAGGAGCCATCTTTCTTCTTGACTAACAAGACAGGGGATGCATAGGGGGAAGAGCTCTGTTCAATGAAACCCATCTCCAACAACTCCTTGACTTGCTTTGCAACCTCTTCACGCTCACACTTAGAGAGTTTATAAGGGGGACTTGTTTACTGGCTTGGAATGGGGCTCTAAATCAAGTGGGTGGTCCACTTGCCTCAAGTAAGGCGTGCAAGGACGAATCATTGGATACTGCAGAGGGATGACCAGAATTGTCCTTATTCAATTACAAAAGAAAGATTTGTGAGCATTTCTTAAACTCTTGTTTGATTTGCTTTGCTGTAATGAGCTAAAAATCAGCATAATCTTGAACTTCCTCTAGGTGGATGGGATGTCCATGCATCATAAACTCCATCTAGAGCTAAGAGAAGTCCATAGCAAATTTCCCCAATTTCTTCAACCAATCACAACCCAAGACAACACTAATGGGGCCCATATCTAGGGAAATTAGATTAACTAGTGCCATATAATTTTTAGCCAAGCATAAGGGGACAGCGGGACATACATGTGTGCTAATTTCTTCTTCTCCATTTGCTACTTGGACCTTCAAGGGGTGGAGTAATTCTATAGGGGTGCATTTCAACCGATCAATGGCTAATTTATTGACAAAACTATGGATGTTACCACTGCCCACAAGGATGAAGACATGCTTTCCATGGATACTTCCTTAAATGCATAGGGTGCTCGGGCTTCGAGAACCCATCCAAGCATCTAAGGAGATAGAGCAAAGGGAGGTGGTAGGTGGGTGGGATGTGATAGAATTACTCGTGATCACCATCCAAGTCAAAAGGAAACCCATCCTCCAGGTCATAGAATTACTCGTGATCAACATCCTCCACAAGCTTAGCTTGGTGGGGTCATCCTCATCATCGTGTCAATCTTCCATGTCATACATACTATGAACTTATACGAGCATTTGGAGGCATGATCAGCACTTATCCGCACATATAAAGCATGTTAGGCCCTTTTCCTTCTGTTCTTTCACAACATCAGGAGAAATGAAGCATTGGCCACTGGATCCATGGGAAGGTGATACAATGGACTGTTTATTCTCAGCATACTTATTCTCGGCATTAGAGCTAAATGCTGTCCCAAAGTGCCCATTTTTCTTTTAGCATGGAAGGTAGGATAAGTGGGTACTTTGGGGCTCTTATCAAGCACAGAAGTGCCTCAGAAATCACCTCCTTATGGGGTTGATTGTGAAGGGACACAGGGCTATCCCAAAACCTTGCTGAACATGTTCATTCTTACGGTACTTTCTTGCATCTCTCTCAGCTAGTTCAATTGCATCAAATAGTGTGGTAGGTTTTTGGGTCATGACATCTTCCAATAGGCTCGGTTCCAACCCATAAATATGCTTGTGCAATTTAGCATCATTGCTAATGCTCTCCACATACATGGTTCAATGAAGTGATGATTCTCTTGATTGATATAGCACCACCATGTGTGGGAAAATCCTTCCAAGTGGAGAAAAGAAAAATTTATTTTTGGATCATCAGTGTAGGTTTAGATATTAAAGTAGGATTCCAACTTGGATATCCATTCCTCCAAGTTAGATGGTGAGGGAGATTTCCCATTGTACTTCATTAGGATGATCATGTCCATACATTCCTCCAAGTTAGATGGTGAGGGAGATTTCCCATTGTACTTCATTAGGATGATCTTGTCCATACATCCCATGTGGTGCATTTATCCCATGCTATCAATTATATCCAGGCTACCCATGGTGGCCATTGGTACCATATTGTCCATGATGGGGCTGATTCATATAGGGTGCATGGGGGCTCAGTGGGGGAATTTCGACCAAGGGTGGGAGAGGGCCTCAGTGGGGGGTGTTGGCTACATGGTTGATGGGGGAGTTCAACAAGGGCTCATCATGTGCATGAGCTCGTAGGCAGAAGGGGGAATTCCCTTTTAGCACCAAGTACACCCTGTGGGCCATGCAATGGCTCATGATGTAGAGGATGCCTAGATTCATGCCTAGAGTCATTGACCTTCTCTTGGGATGAAGTGGTAGCTAATTGCACAACAAGAGTGGTGAGCTACTCCAAGGTCTACTGAGTCCTCGACTTTGAGAGGGCAATGTTCTCAATCACTTCATCAAACTTGGAAATCATTTGGCGGTGGTTGGTGACCATTTTATTATGCCACTCCATGTGATGAATCTCATGCTAACATAGGGTGTGATTGAGTAAGGTGTATGGGTTCGTGTCCGCCGAGCATTTCCTCCTATAGGGTCACCTCTCTTTTATCTTACCACCTCACTTGGCATCGATCTTTTTCCTTAGCTCGAGTATACATGGAAGAAATTTTTATTAAGAAATTAGTATGAGATACATTGGAAAGGAGACATTGGGCCTTTTCATGAGATGCAAGGAATGCGCTAGGGTTGGGGTAGGGGTTACCTTGGTAGTCTAGTGACTCACTGGCTGCTACTTACCCAATTAAAATGGCTATTACTCACTTTGAGACTTATCCAAGGTCACAAGACAAGATGGGGTTAAAGTCAAAATACTAAGCCTATGCAGTCTTTAATCTCTCCAACAAAGGGATTAAGCTCAACAAGTGGATAAACATGAGAGATTAAGATCAGATGGTCATACCTCTTCAGTGCTTGGATAAGATGGTTAAAGCTCCGTCATGATGCCCATTTTCTCCATCAAACAAGCCTAGTTGGTTGGAGCACTCCCATGGATGAAGACTTCAACATTCGAATGCTTCCAATGATGATGATGGCTCCCATGCTTGTTCCCGAGCTTGAGCTTCAAAGAAGGAAAGCTTCAAGTGAAGCTTTCATGACTTTCCTCAAGAAATCTCTGCATGTTCATCCCCATAACTTCAATTCGGGTAAGAAAGAGGCAAAAGGGCTAAGGGGGTGAGCTGAGGGCTAAGCTCCAAGGGTTGTGGACACTGGATCAAAAGCTTGAATTGAGTAGTAATGGTTGCCCATAGGTAGTGTACAACAAGGAATTCAACTGGGGCTCAATGTCAGGGAGGAAAGGGTGAAATCTTGCTAAAAGAGGGTTTAGCTCTTACCCTAGGAGGCTGGTAGAGACTAGGATCAGGAGTGGGAGATAGGAGGAGGCCAGGGGCAATAGTGCAAATTGCAAGCTGCTACTGCTTGTTTCCTGTGGTTGGGTTTCCCTGACCACCTAGATGCTCAAAATTGAGCTGTAGATGAGGGTAATCGACCTGGGTGTGGGAGCTTTCGCTCAACCACCAAGACCCACGAACCGCTTATTGCTTCAAGCGTTCCAAGTGGAGCACTAATGGCTACCTCTCACATAGCCGATGTGCCATCCATATCTACAGGTGTAGTGAGTTTACCTCTATGTCAATTGAGTTATCTCCTCTCCCACGCACTCTGGTAGCTCCACGATCCAAGTGCAAGATTCAAGCAAGCTCCATCCTCAAGCTCCACGCTCCAAGCTCCATTGCCGAGAGCAAGAGAAGAGAAGAGAAGAGAAGAGAAGAACAGAGGAGAAGATGGAGATCTTCTCCTCCCCGGTTCCTCACCCTCACACACTCACTCCCTCACACCCTCACACTCTCACACTCCCTCTCTCAAGCACAAGCTCAAGCAAGCAAGAAAACAAGAAGAAGAAGAAGAAGAAGAAGAAGAAGAAGAAGAAGAAGAGAGCCACTTTTTTCCACACACAAGAATGAGTTTCTCATTCACTTTTCAACTTTATGTACAAAACCCTAAATCCCATTTGGGTGGTCATCCCCTTATCCCCATTTTTACATGACCGGTAGGCCCTTTTCCCCATTGTCCTCCTATCTTCCTAGCTCCCTTCCTACCGCCCATCTACCTTTACAAATTGCATGGGTGAGAGCCCAGTGCTCTTTAAATTAAATCATGATGCGCTTGTGCTCTTTTACAAAAGTATTGACTTGCGCTTTTTCTTGTGTGCCTTTTTCCTTTATTTAGGACTTTTCTACACTTCTTGTGCTTCCATATTTTTCTTGATGCGCCTTTGTCTTCTGTTTCACTTTTGCCTTGGCCTTTATCTTTTGCTTTAGATTTTTTAGATTTTCCACATTTTTCGTTTGACGGTTAACATTACCCCCCTCCTAGACGAGTCCCAGCCCCATGGCACTTACCATCGTAGGTAGCAGGCGTTGGTATGCACTGAAGACATGGGTGGAAGGGACATTTGTGGTTGCTGTGGAGGAGTGTTGGTGGTGGTGTGGAGGAGGTCATTGGGGGAACATTGGTGGCCTAGGTGGCTGGTGGTAGGGTTGTTGGAGTTGGTGGTAGGGATGTTCTTTGTTGGGGATTGCACTGATGGCCAGCACAAGTGTTGGTTTGTTGGGGATTCTGCGCATGACGATTCTTGGTGGGCTTGCATGATGATAATGGATAAGAATTCAAAGTTGAGTGTCGAGGAAGAGCAAATGACACTTTCATTGGAGTCTTAAATACCCGCAATTGAAAACCTCTCATATGTGGTCTCTCCCTAGGGGTAGTGCTAGTCTTCTTTATCGTGCACAATACGTAGTTCAATTAGTTTGAGAGACATGTCAAACTCTAAGCAAGCTGAGAGTATTGTCATGCACTTGAGGACCCAAATTGTGCATATATTTTGGTGCATATATTATGTGAGTGCTCATGCATACTTAGATATTATGTAGTTAGAAGACCATGGGTTGGTTTCTCGTAACAATGTGTGGATGAAGCAAAGTTTTCCATGTTGAGAAGTACATATGAAGGCGTATGAGACATCCTTTGCATTGTGACTGTGGGGCGTAGCATAATTGAACACAATGACACCACACTTTCGGTAGCTGGTAGCTATTGGACTTGTGTGATGAGGACGGTGTACTTTTCATGGCCATTCATGCGGTGCTTACCACGATTGATTGTAATGGTATTAAGGCAGAGTGTAAGAGGGAATCGTGCCAATGGGTCAAGGTGACAGGTCTAACCATATGCAAGACAAGCTCCCTGGGTATGTCCTGGCCCTTGATGTGCCCTGACAATTGTGGGTGATGCGAAAGGGCAAGGGGACTAGGGACAGAGCCAACTGACCTAGGTCACTGGACGTACCTAATTTGAGGACCCCTAGGTGCTGTGATGGGATCGTGGGTGCTTCTTATATTTTCGTCTCTTTTCTTTTATTTTCTTTTATTTTTTCCTTTTTCTATCTTTTTTTTCTTGTTTTTTTCCCTTTTTTTCTTTTTCTTTTTTTGGACTTGCCTAAGTACAACCATTGGAATATGTTGAGGCTATCAACCTTTCAATGGGTTGGGAAATGTCGAGCTTCGAAGGCTCACAAAATGGATATTACAGCGATGATTGTGCCCTAGCCTCATTCTTAGAGAAGCAGTTATTGAGATGGGGAGATATATTTGAGATTTTGCAACCCTCTTTGAAACGTGCGATGTTGGTACAATTGAGGTAACAGCTGTCGTGAGTGGTGCGCAGATCGGACGCTGTACGCTCGCGTAGTGAATGCCGGAAGGTCCCCAAGAACAATAGAACTCTACTTTTTGCACAAAATTCAATGTAAAAAGCATGAACGACATGAACAAGAGACCAATTGGGTGCAATCTCCCCCCATGCCTTGTGTGAGCGCTCCACAAAGCATGTATTTTATGTATTAATCATCTTCAAGCTCAAATAATAGCCCAAATTACAAAATAGCAAGCTTTTAGCTTTTGAGTTTGCTTTAGCACAAAATAGGAATAAAGCTAACGGACGGTGCCCAAAGAGTCTGGCATGCCCAATACAATGTCCAAGTATAAATAACATAATCGTGCGCCCATGCGCATACAAAATAATAATAAATATCCAACGCCTCAATAAATAGGCGCGACAAAATATAGACACCATGCCAAAGGTATGCGCCCATCAAAATATAAATGATAAATCGAATACTCGCTATCCTCCAATGCTTTCCTCTACCACTGCTGCTATCTCTACACATCAACTGAAGCATTCACAATCGTTAGTAAAATAATACAATTAAACCGACAAAAGTGAATACCTAGCAGTCTTCAGCTACATAAATAAATCAACTGGTTAGAAATCAATCCTAACCTTAATTTATTATGAGTGCGCACTCTAAACTCATAAACGTTTATTAATTTAATATGCATTTTGCGGAATCACCCGCTATGGAATCACTCATGTACACACTAAATTAATGAAATGCCCGAAAAGGACAGGCGTCCCCATCAACTTCTCGCACAAAGCATCCACTTTGTGTATGAGCCCCGGTCATCAAAGTTTATGGAATCCACCGTAAAACCTCACGGAATCCACTGTGGCACGGAATCCACCGTGAAATATGCCTCATGGCATCAGTGAGTGCCCGGTGTAGAGTGTAACCTAGAAAGAGAAAGCGGTTATGATCATGCTTTGGGCCATGTGATGTGGGCAATCAGCAAGGGTGATTGTCGCTTTTGACAGGGTGACTTTGTCATGGCTCTTTGTGAGGTTGGTGGTCTTGCGGTGACTTGGGCATTGAACACTTTTGCACAAAGACCTACGTTGTCCTGCATCCACTTGTCACTTCATGAGAGTATATGCAAGTCACATGCATCAAGTACAATGAACATATGCAATCACATCAAGATATTACTTTATCAAAATCCTATAATGTTGACTGCGATGCATATTCCGGTGCTTGTTAAAGACATGGCATATATTAGCAGTAGGTAAGGAAAGTGTATATAGGTGGGAGCTACCCCTTTAACCATTTAAAGACAAAAAGTTATGGTAGGATGGCCTTTGTTAAGCAGCTTATATCACATAGGGTCTACTCTATTTGTATGAGATGGGGTGAGTCCAAGTGGCCAGGTGACTGGGGTTGTGCCGGTGAGGGGATCGTGTGAGGCTAGGCAGGGAAGATATCAGTCGGGACCCGAATGGTGTAGTCCTTAGCTGCAACTGTTTCCACAACGCTTTTGAGCAATGCATCAAATTCCTGCTTGTCTCGAGCTTCCCTCTCCTCTTTCGAGCACCTGGTGCCCAAGTGTCTGGTGGGGGCCTGCACTGTTGAGATATCGAGCTCCACTTGTGATGTGCCAGGGTGACCGTTGTGCATTTATGTCACCGACGTGTTAGTTGCAGATACGGTTGGTACACCGCCCATGAATAATAGCTACATGATAGCTATCCTTATCTACTCTAGGTCGTGGCTCAGTTAGTATGCCACCTTAGTTAGTTGAGTTTGGTTTTGAGACCCATAGTTAGGGTTCTTCTATTTCTTTGTACAAGAGTTCTTTTGGCTTACACAACTAAGAAGAGGAAAACTGTTTTCAGCCTCCATCCTTGTGTGTCTTCCTCCATTGTGCAAGGAAGAAAGCTACATGTGAGACTCCTTCCTTCTCTCCCACAATCTTGACATGCACGGCCGGTGTTGCCATGCCCCGTGTGCTCCCTTGAGCCCTTATCCTCTTGACTTGAGGAGTTTTTGGCCTGCATCCTAGGCGGTGTGGTTTGGCGTCTCTTTTCTGCGAGTACCTCTTTAGAGTAGGCACGTAGTGTTCTGGTGGTGCCTTATGCTCCCTTCGATGAGACGGAGAGCTTCCTTGCAGGCCATTTGCACTATGTGGTCCATGACTACTACCATAGGGGAACCTGTAAAATGCGAACCAAGGGTTAGGCCCTGAGGCAAGATAAAACTATTCGCATGGGAGGGATTACATAGTGGGTAATTAAGCACATATGATGAGGAGGAGGGAGGTGAGGCATGCAGTGTTTGTTGTAGAGGGATGGCCCCCGTGATGATGTTCATTTTGCCTCCATCCATTAGCAGATCTTGGCTTATGCTAAGTTGTGTGGACTAGTTGTCATGGAGTGGAGCAGGGCTCATCCTTGAAAGGATAGATCAGAAAGGATAGACCGGAAAGGGGAAAGGTGTATAGAAAGGGACGATGCCCCATCTACACCATCAGAGATGTTGGTCACGGCTTCCTATGGCGGTAATGAAGGTTGCATGCCCTCCTCCTGGAGGCGGGTATGGTCACCCGACTTCTAAATGTGTGGTGAGAGGAGGAGCTGAGGAGCTCAGCCTGCCAAACCCAACTCTTCTCCCTATGCTTGATTATCATTGCTTGTGTGTGTTGATATTATCTATACAAGGTCACAGAATGCATTGTTAATTTATGTACATATTTACGAATCCATGTCACTTCACGAGGATAAAAACCAATTGTAGAACTCTACATTGTATTGGAGTCTGGCACACGCATCCAGTACTCGTGGTAGCTTACTCAATAACGATAGATATTTTCCAACATCGAGTAGCATGTCACCTTTTCCGAGTCTAGTAGCAACATATAACTCCTCCTTAGTGAGAACCTTATCAGCCAGAGAGTTCTCTTGGCTAGTTCTAGCTAAGTCCGTACCCCGAATGGCAGTCAGCACCTCGAAAGGAAGTTGGTGCTACATAGGTTGGGTCTCTTTGAGACCGCCATTTGGCCAATCGCTCCTCTGAGATTGTTATAAATTGGGCTCCTAGTTCGGCCATTGCAACACGGTTTTCAACCCAAATTTTTTCAAATTGACTTCGACCCTTTGATTGTTGCTTTAGTTTCTCTATCTCTAAGATATTTGGTTGGCAGATCACATCATTGAATGTTACAATTAAGCGTAGTTTGTCGGCTTCCTTATGAGAGGTGAGTCGCATGCGTTCATGCATTAGGCTGTCATAGTGCTCATCAAGATGTTCTTGCTCTTCCCAGGATAGGGGAAATTGCAAGTATTCTTCAAGTTGCTCCTTAGGGAATGCACCCATGTCCGCAAGGATGTAGACATTTGTGAATACTTTGAGTTTAGCATCCAACTTAGTTAAGCATTATGTGACACTTCTATGTTCAACGAGGGCTTGCTCGGTTGCTATCTCATGCAAGGTTCTAGGAGTTTCCCTAGGCTTTAGGATAGCTGGGGCCTCAGGCCTAGATGAGCAATATTGGTCAACACTAGGATTGCTTATGCTCTTGAGGTTTGTGTGTTTTTCCTAAGGTTTTACTGCTATTGTGTCATGGTTCTCCTCGAATGTGATTGGTATAGATTTGTCACCCTGTTGTGACAGTGTTGTATCCACTCTTGATTGGTCAATGTGAGTTCTATTGTCGGTGGATTGAGTCTTGCAAGCAACCGCTGATGATGATGGTTGCTTTGACTTATCAGAACACATGGATGTGTCTGAGGTTTCACCACTGTTAGGGGAGATGGCATTGGGTTACTTAGTGGGTGGACTCAATGCTTTATTCCCAAGTTCTTCCGTGCTCTTGGTCTCAATTGTCTTGGCGTCTACCACCACTTGCAACTATCGTTGCTTTCGTTGTTTTGTCCTCTTTTTCTTGGACAATTGTGGTGTCTCCCTTAAGGACTCACGACCCTGAACTAGGTCAACTGTTGGTATGCTTGGTTGGGCCTTAGCACTCTCTTTCTTTGGTGTGCTCTCATGGGACTTACCTGTGACCTGTTGAACAACCTTGCTAGGTTGATTGGTCAGATGCGTCCTCTCCTTGGCCACCTCTTTAAGAGATTTCTCCTCAAGCCTAAGCTTTAGGTGCTTTGGAAGTGCTGGAGGTGTCAAGGATGTTGGTTGCGATGCCTCTTCCATGGGTGAATTGCTAAGGACGTATTCAACAAGGGGTGTCATCATAGCCAAAGGCTGTGATTGCTCTGATCCTTGATTGGAAGTAGTAGCAGCTAGTTTAGTGGACCGGCTATTGTTAGTAGATTGCAGTGTCAGGTCCTTAGGCAGATCAAAAGTGGTTGTGTCTTTTGTTGCCCTTTGAGCATTCACTTGTGCAGATCGAGCCTCAATTGATTTAGCCACAGTGGGTTACACAGGCATATCTTTGGGTCGAGAGCTATGGGTGGTGTTATGTCCACCTCTCAGACATTTGGAAGCTTGGCTGGAGATAGAGATTGGGATTGAACAACTGCACTTGGTGACTGTTGTTGTGCTTTCTGTGTCCATTTAGGTAAAGAGGATGTAGGAGACTTGGGACTCCTAAGTGGCTCTGACATTGGTTGGAAGATTTGCTCATGTTTGTTAGATGATTTTACCATTAGCTTTGTTGAGCATTTAACCTTGCCATGAGCAATGTTGTGCCTATGATGCCTATTATCCTTTTGGAAAATCAAAGGCTCCTTGAGCACTAGTGTCTTTTGTGTATCCTCAATGATTACATTTAATATCTGCTTGTCAAGCATGCTAGGCTGAGGATCTACCCTTTGATTAGTCCCGTATGGTTTCTTAATTTCGACCATGAGGGGCTCGGTCACTCCAATGTCTTTGACTCGAGACTTGGTTTTTCATTTAGATTTCCTCCTACGTTTCTTTAGTCTTGATATGATCCGGCCTTCAGCTGATAGAGAAGATTTAGTAGGGGGTTTTGGTATCCAAATCCATCGGTTACCTGCGTAATACCCTTGAGTACCTAGCAATGCTTTGGATATCCATCTTGGAGTTGTATTGGCTCTCCATTGATGCCTTCGTCTGTAAGGCTTGGGCTTCTTTTGGGATCTTCTACAATATTTATAAGTCCAAAGCCCATCCTCGGCATTGTCTCCCGACCTCCTTGTTTCAAGCATGGCCTCAGTCCTCACTGGTTCTCGTTGTTCAACATGTGCTTGTATCAACTCTTTCAACAGGTCCTTGCTCTCATTACTAGGCTTGCCTATTATGTCAACACCTTCCTTGCCTTTCCCTCGAGGTTTGATGAGGTCACCCTTGCTAAAGGTTGTGACTATCCTCACACCTGCTAGTGTCACATCTATCCTCTGTGCTACATAATCGGTCTCACACTTGGTCGCCCTTTTGAAAAGCCTTCCTAGGAGGGTTTCCTTTCCGCACTTAGAACTATTTCGAGGAACATGAAATAGGATAGTCAAGCTCTCAGTTTCAATTTTTGCGAGGATTTTTCACTTCCCTATAAGTGGTTGTGGGTGTCCCCCATAAGGACTAAGAGTTGCATTAGTCAGTGTGAGCTCTGGTTGGCCTAGTAGGGCCCATGCTTCATAGGTCAAGATATTAAAATCTGCTCTTTCATCGATCAAAGCATCGATAGTGTGCTCTCTTTTCACAGTGAGTTTGACCCTAAGATAAGAAGGTGGTACTATGTCTTCATCTTGCGGGTCTTGGCTTGTAGATTTAAGCCTTCTGACAAATGCCCTTGAGTCCCCAATTGCACAACGAGATGTGAATTCTCCACTAATGTCCTAGATAGTCTGTGCAGTGCTATTCAAGGTGCATCCATCATTAGGACTCTCATATCTAGTCATCCTCGTAGTTGTAGCTTGATGTTGTTGCTTTCTGCTTTGACTATATGCAATCCGAATGCAACACATACGTGTTTTTGCAGTGTGGCCTTTTTTCCCTTGTTGGCTAGATTGGCCCATTGAGGTTCTAGGGTTTCTGTTTCGGGTGTGGGCTTTTGGTTGCTCTTTTGCAAGTGAGAATCCATGCTCGTGTAGAGCCATTACTACACTAGGGTCTAATTTGAAGGACCTGTCACGGCGTGCATTTTCTCTCCAACCTATTTGGGAGAGGTGCAGAGGGGATAGAGCCCCCTCTCTCTGCGAGGGTCCTGAGGGGGCAGTCCCCCCCCAGCCTGTAGGGCCGTTACGGTAAATGCCATGCATGATTTGAAGGACCGTTCGTAGCCAAATTTTGAACTACTTGCTCTAAATTTTAGCCTTGATCTATGACATGGTTTCAGCTCTATATGGTCTCTCGGTCAATTTCAGGGTCTACATGTTAAAATTTAAAAAAATCCAAATTCGGCCCAATAGGTCTGAATTGTAGGGGCCGAATGCCCGATTCGGCCCATCCGAGGGCCGAGGACCGAATGTAATTGGGCCGAATGTCAAATACAGTCAATTCAAATGTGGTTGTCTGAGGACCGAGTGGGCCAAGAGCCGAGTGGACCGAGGGCCGAGTGGCCGAGGGCCAAATGGTGAATTGGGCCTGGCCGAATGTCAACTTGGCCGAGTTGGTTGGACGGGCTGAGGGTTGGCTGGACGGGCTGACGGGCTGAGGGTCGAATTTCAAAGTTGGTCCGAATGCTTTTCTCGGACGGGCTGAGTGGTTCGAGGGCCGAATGGCTAAGTGGTCCGAGGGCTGATTCTAGGACTTGGCTCAGAATTGCCATCACTTGGACGGGCCAAACGCGATACGTTTTTTTGCCGGACTTCAAAGAATTTTTCGCGTCGAGCGATGGAGGCCTTCCTATTGGTCAAGCACCACCAGATCCAACCTACTCATGTAGGGGAAGGTGTGGAATTACCTGGGCTGGACAAATAACTTTTAGATGGCCAAGTCGAAGTGGATCCACGCGATGAAGCTCTCTCCCTCTCTCTTGCTCTCCTGAAACCCTGCAATGCAAAATGTGGCCTTTCTTGCCACTCCTAGCCCCTTATCACCCTGCCCCCCAGGCCTGCACTCACCTAGTCTTGCTTTCTTCACCAACATTTAATCCAAAATTTCCTTTTTTGGCCCTTCTTTTTCATGTTTCAGCCTGTTATAGAGCAATAGAAAACCCTACTATGTGCTCCAATATTTTGCTCCTATCCTTCCTAAATGCAAGAAAAAATCATAAGGAAAATACCTACACTACTCCATCATGCTTTTCCAAGTCCAAAAATAAAAAAACTACTTGCTAAGGAGATCGAATACCTCTTCAAAAGCCCTCACTTCCTACCTGTCTATCTCAAGCACTAGTTTGGGAAAAACCCTACTTTGATGCTCGATTTGAAGTGCACAAGAGCTCAAGGCTTGAATCCATTGGTCCCAACAATAGAACCAAAATGTGGGAGCTTTCGCTCAACCGCCAAGACCCATAGATTGCTTATTGCTTCAAACGTTCCAAGCCGAGCACTAACAGCTACCTCACATAGCTGATGCGCCATCCATATCTATGGGTGTAGTGAGCTTACCTCCATACCAATTGAGTTACCTCCTCTCCCATGCACTCCAGTAGCTCCATGATCTAAGTGCAAGCTTTAAGTAAGCTCCATCCTCAAGCTCCATTGCCAAGAGCAAGAGAAGAGAAGAGAAGAGAAGATGGAGAGCTTCTCCTCCTCGGTCCCTCACCCTCACACACTCACTCCCTCACACTCTCACACTCCCTCTCTCAAGCACAAGCTCAAGCAAGCAAGCAAGAAGAAGAAGAAGAAGAAGAAGAAGAGAGCCACTTTTTTCCATACACAAGAATGAGCTTCTCATTCACTTTTCAACTTTATATACAAAACCCTAAATCCCTTTTGGGTGGTCATCCCCTTATTCTCTTTTTTATATGGCCGACTGTGGCCTAGGCCCTTTTTCCCATTGTCCTCCTATCTTCCTAGCTCCCTTCCTACCACCCATCTACCTTTACAAATTGCATAGGTGAGAACCCGACGATCTTTAAATTAAACCATGATGCACTTGCGCTATTTTAACAAAGTATTGACTTGTGCTTTTTATTGTGTGCCTTTTTCCTTAATTTAGGACTTTTTTGCACTTCTTGTGCTTCCATATTTTTATTGGTGTGCCTTCGTTTTCCGTCTCACTTTTGGCTTGGCCTTTGTCTTCTGCTTTAGATTTTCCAGATTTTCCACCTTGTTCATCTAATGGTTAACAGTGGGGTTGGCTAATGACTTGGAGGTGTCTGGAGCAAGCTTGGAGAGGTTGTGTGGGCTGGCAGCCATGGTAGTTTGTAGGAGAGAGAGAGAGAGAAGGAGAGCTAAGGAAAAAAGTAACTGGGTTTTTTACCCTCTTCCAACTCTTGGAACTCTAAACTTGGCTTGGTACCCTTAAAATTTGCATGAAAAGAAGTGACAATCATGCTATTTTGACCATTTTACCTCTAGATATGTTTGAGTCTCCAGCCATAGCTCCTACTTGCTTCAAAAAGCTGAGGTTAACTGTAGTCATTCCTGTTGTATATATACTTGTAAGTTGAGTAACTAGGTTTTTGGGATTTGAGAAGGAAGCAAGGGAAACGAAGAAAAGGACCAAAGCTTGGAGCTCTGATACCACTTGCAACGAATGAAGCTGAGAGGAGAGAGGAGAAGAGATAAAGAGAGAGAAAAAGAGCAAGAAAAAGAGAAAAGAAGATTAGAAGAGGAGAGAGAAAGATAGAAAAGAGGAGAGAATGAAGGAGGAAGGCATGGAAGCTAAAGATGAAGGTGAAGAGTATGTTCTTGATAATAACTGGTTGCCCTGATTTGAGACTCTCACACCTTATATACCCGGGTCAATGTGACTGGGTATCTAACTCGTAGTTTGTATGTATCCCACTTGTTACACTTGTTACAAATAGCATGTTAGACAACACTCCTAGCTCGAAAAAGTTACTATATAAATATCCTCTACATCACGCCTTCAATGCCTATTTATAAATATCCTTATCTGTGAGTTTCTCTTGAATAAAACATAATCCCTTTCTATTTAGTATGTAAATAATTCCTTTATATTACACCCTTCCTTATGTAAAAAAATGTATAAAAATAGTATTTTAAAAATACCTTATTTTGAACCCACGTGATGCATGTCAAGAATCACGTGGTGGGGGGACTTGCTTGAGCTGCAGCGCCAAACACACACTGTATACACAAGAGGAAGCTCACTCAAGAACACAAGAAGAGAGATGGAGGCAAAAACATTTTCTTGCTAGTTTCTTCTTCTTCTTCCACACACTATATGATGTACACAAAGTATAGATAAGATACAACATAAAGGAAAGTGGCCTTCTAAGTCAAACGGTGCATAACCGACTACACTAATCGATTGGCGCTATGTCTTTGCCAACTGTAAGTAGGTGTAACAAACTAAACATAATAAGTGACAAGTCACTGGCCATGTGAGTATCATAATGACCACCAATGTGCTAAGTGTAGACGTGTGGACCCATCTAGCCAGGCGGTCCATCATCAATGTCCACACGTGTTGAGCTTGCCATCTCAACACTCCCCCTCAAGCTCAACTTTATCTCTGCAACTCCAAGTAAGCTTCAAAACATTCAAAGCTTCTTTGCACCCAATGCCTTTGTGAAAATGTCAGCTATCAGATTGTGTGTGCTGACATATACCAAGTCAATCTCTCCTGCAAGTACCTTCTCTCTCACAAAGTGGTAGTGCACTTCAATGTGTTTTGTCCTAGCATGGAACACTAGATTCCTAGCTAGTTGTATGCTACTCATGTTGTCACAATGAATGACAACTGGAGCATCTCCCTGCACATCCAAATCACCTAATAATTTTTGCAGCCATACCACCTCACATGCTGCCATAACAATACCTCTATACTCAGCCTCTGTACTTGATAAAGAAACTGTAGGTTGCTTTTTGCTACTCCATGTAACTGCTGCACTACCAAGGGAAAACATGAATCCACTTGTAGATCTTCTGTCTGACATGCTACCAGTCTAATCTGCATTTGTGTATCCAAAGACCTATACATTTGTACATGCCTTATAAAAAAGTCCATAATGTAAAGTGGACTTCACATACCTCAATATACGTCTAACTGTATCCAAATGAGGCTTTCTAGGCATCTGCATAAACTGACTAACAAGGCCAACAACATAGCTTAAGTCCGGCCTTGTGATAGTCATGTAAATCAAACTCCCTACTATCATCCTGAACATAGTAGGGTCTTCTATCTCATCCCCAACATCAGCACTCAACTTCACATTTTGCTCCAATGGTACTGAAAGAGGCTTACATGCTATCATACCATACTTGGATAACATATCCAAGCCATAATGCCTTTGGGACATTCATATACCATCATCACATCTAATCACCTCAATACTAAGAAAGTATCTCAGCTCACCCAAATCTTTCATCTCAAACTTCTTTTTCAAGAAGTCCTTTAGTAATCCCATTGTCATTGCCACCTGTAATAATCAAGTCATCCACATAGATGACTATGATGACCAAACTTGCATCTCCCTTTCTCACATAAAGTGAGTGATTGGCATCAGAAATACAAAATCCAATATTGACAAGATACTCTCCAATCTTGTCAGACCATGCTCTAGGTGCTTTCTTCAGCCCATAGAGCGCCTTCTTTAACATGCACTCATATGTGGGATACTCTAAATCCTCATAACCTGTTGGCTGTTGCATATACACTTCTTCTTGGAATTCACCATGCAAGAAGGCATTCTTAACATCCATTTGTTGTAGACTCCAACCTTTGGCTACTGCCAAGGGAATCACACATCTAATAGTTGCCATCCTAGCAACTCCACTGAGTGTCTCTTCATAATCTATGCCATATATTTGAGCATAGCCTTTTGCAACAACCAGCTTAGCCATATACCTGCTAACTAAACCCTCTGCATTATGCTTGAGTTTGTAAACCCACTTACAGCCAATAGCTTTCTTACCCTTAGGTAAGGGTACCAAATCCCAAGTCTTATTGGATTCTAATGCAGCCATCTCCTCATCCATTGTTGCATCCTAGTGAGCATGACCAACATCATCCTCAAAACAAGCGTGCTCAACATCCTCAACTAGTTTCACCATATAAGCATAATGGTGAGCTGCATAACCTTCAAAAACAAATCTTTTAACAGGGTATCTAACCCGGCTAGATCTCCATACCACCGGATCACTCAATGGAGCCTTTACATTACTATGAGCTCTCTGTACACCTAGCGTCCTTACTGAAGGAATGCCAAGCTCATCATCCAAACTCTCCGAACCACTAGAATCTCCATCAAATCCCAAATGATTGGTAGATACATCATTACCATCCAGCACTTTCTTTTTTCCTTTGTCCTTCCCTGCAACACTTATAGATCCACCTGAAGATATGGGGATACTCCTTAGTCTCCCAGACCAAGGGCTCACTATGATGTTTCTGGTCCACTAAGACTCCGTGATTCTTGTTCCTCTTTCTGCATATAGCTGTCCTAATCATTATCATCATCCAAAACATCACCAAGAGGTGTATACCAACTTCCCATCTCATCAAACATAACATCCCTACTCACTCTGAACTCGCCTGTGATACAGGGTTATAACAGCGATACCCTTTCTGCTCTAAAGAGTATCCAATAAAAACACATTTTTTTGCCTTTGGATCAAGCTTCTTCTGTAGCTCATCTAGCACATGAACGTATGCAACATAGGCAAATACCTTCAAGTGTGATATATCAGACTCCTTGCCAGTAAAGCATTCTTCAGGAGTCATTCCATGAATTGTAGTTGTGGGAGTTTTGTTCATAATGTAAATAACAGTATGGATAGCCACAGACCAGAAAATTTTGGGCATATTCTTTTCAGCCATTAATGCCCGTGCAACTTATGCAATATGCATATTTTTTCTTTCTGCAACACCATTTTGCTGTGGGATGTACCTGCAAAAGTAAATTGCCTCTTTATCCCATGAGTCCTCAAGAAGCCACTGGACTCATTAGAGAGGTACTCTCCCCCTCCATCTAATCTCAAGCACTTCACTTTTAAGCCCGTTTCTGTTTCAATAACTGCCTTAAAAGATTTGAAGTGCTTAAACACATCACTATTTTCCTTCATGAAGTATACCCATAGCTTCCTTGAACAGTCATCAATAAATGTGACAAAGTATTTGCTGCCACCAAGAGATACATTCTGTGTAGGCCCCCAAACATCTATATGCACTACACTAAGTATTTTTCTACTCCTCTATCATGCGAGAAGGGTTGTCTTGCATGTTTACCAAACTGGCATGCTTCACAAACTTTATGCAAGTCTGCAATCCTAAAAGAAGGCAGCCCTGTAACCAATCCTCTGGACTGCATTAATTTCAGCCTTTGCACATTTTCATGTCCAATATGTTAATGCCATATTTCAATATTTGTAACTACTCCTTTTCCTTTAGCATACATAACATCATCCATTGCAGGAATTCCAGCATCTAAAGTGAAACTCTCCTTCCTTTTGCGACCAACTTGCACTTATCATTAAAGTCTTCTACAAAACAACCTTTTGCATTAAAAATCGGACTTGCAACCCCTGCTCTACCATTTGTCCAACAAACACTTGATTCTTTGTAATTGATGGAACATGTAATACATCTGTCAGATTCTTTGTCTGGCCATCATACAAGGACAAGGGAACCTTTTCAATGGTGTGAAATTGGGTGGCATGAATCATCACCCGTCTGCACATAACCTGGGTTTGGTAAGTCCTGCATCTCTCCAAACCATTCAACATGACTGGTCATATGATTAGATGCACCTGAATCGACATACCATACATCATCATGTGTCCTCTTTCCTGTTACTGTATTCATCATATGCTACATAACAAACAGATGCTCATTTTTTTCTTCATTCTATCGTGAAGACGACATATAGTTTCCTTGCTGCAATTTACCACTGCGAATATCATCCTTCTTTACATAGCAACGAGCTGCAATATGGCCTATTTTGCCACAACAATGGCAAAGAATAGAAGAATTTATAAGACCTCTATTCTGCCATCCACCTCTTCCTCTAGAGCTCCCCTGCCTCTAAAGTTTCCTCTGCCTCCAGAAACCTTCATTTCACCAAATTGTTGATTGAATGTGTTTTCTTGGTTATCGCCAGCACGTCCTATACCACGGCCTCTCGAAGAGGATCTACCATGTCCCCTTCTTGAACTCGAGTAAAATGCTTGGACTTGTTCACCATTTCTTTCAAACGAATCACCTTGCATATTGATCTCTTGAGTAATCATGAGAGAGATCAGCTCATCAAAATCTAGAAATGGCTTCCATACATATACTGAAGTAACAAATGATTTCCATGCATTCTCATTATTAAGGCCACTCAAAGTGGATGAAACCAAATCATCATCATCCGGCATTGCATCAACCACTGCTAAAGCATATGCAATGCTCCTCACCTTCAACACATACTCATTGACATACATTTTTCCTTTCTTCAAGGCATTCAACTCTTGCTTGAGTTGAATCTTTCATGCCTTTGTATTTAATGGAAACATGCTCTCAAAAATTTTCTAAGCTGCATGTGAAGTTTTTGGATTCCTGATATGTCCCAGCATAGTATTATCAATGACTGCAGATAGCCAATACATCACCTTTTTGTCTTTTGCATTCCACTCTTTCCACGCTTTTAACTCATCTGCAGGCGGAGGGATACCCAGCTATGGCTCCTTTTCTTCACCTAAAACAAACTCATAAAGGCCCTTTCCAATGAGGAAGTTCATCATATGAAACTTTCATGAAGGGTAGTTGTTCTTGTTGAGCTTCTCAATAATGGGATTTCTACTATTCTCTGCCATTATCACAAACAAGGATACAACACAACAAGCTAGTCTTTTGCAATCTTTCACAACACGTGCACAACAATACACCAAGCAACCTTTTTCACTGATTTCTCAATAGTACATGTAATCTGAAACCTATTTGTAGATAAATCTTATATTTTCTTCCTGCAAACACCTCAAAAATTACAGATTCGCAATCTGCAACCTACACACCCACTTTCGGTCAATATAGCCGAAATCACAGTGTACCCTGAAACTATTGTCCGCAACCTTGCAGCTATAAAACGGGGCTTAAAATTGCTTGCACACCAAATCTCATAGCAATCTGAGATTTTTGCTCGACCCTGCTTCCGGTGCCTCCACCACAGGCACTATCCAAGAGAGAGAATTGAGGAATGGGAGAGCTTCTTACCCGTTGCTTGCTTGCTCGAACCTTGCTTCTTCTCCTTCACTTCAGCCTTCAAAATCAGGCTCTCTTAGTGGTGGGTTCTGATACCATGTTAAGAATGGCATGGTGGGGGGACTTGCTTGAGCTACAGCGCCAAACACACATTGTATATACAAGAGGAAGCTCACTCAAGAGAACAGAAGAAGAGAGATGGAGGCAAAAAAGTTTTCTTGCTGGTTTCTTCTTCTTCTTCCACATGCTATACAATGTATACAAAGTATAGATAAGATACAACATAAAGGAAAGTGGCCTTCTAAGTCAAATAGTGCATAACCGACTACACTAATCGACTGGCACTATGTCTTTGCCAGCTGTAGGTAGGTGTAACAAACTAAATATAATAAGTGATAAGTCAGTGGCCATGTGAGTATCATAACGACCACCAACGTGCTAAGTGTAGACGTGTGGACCCATCTAGCCAGGTGGTCCATCATCAATGTCCACACCTGTTGAGCTTGCCATCTCAAAAATGCACACATATATTCATGAGTAACTTACCTGAGACTCCCAGACATGATAGCTATATCTTTGGCACCCTCTAATAATGTATCTATGGTATCCTCAATGTTTTAGCTTTTAGATAATATGCATAAATAGAGAAGGAATCAATATGAGCATCCCAACTTGTCATTTTTTGCATATAGTTTCCTACTTTATTCAGCTTAGCTCTAGAAATGTTACCTTTTTTTACTGTTTATCTTATATATGTCCAAGGTTCATTCTTCTTGCCAAGGATAGTATCACACATGGAATTCTACCTAGAGATTATTTTAATTTTTAAGCCATAGGTTGCAACATCAACTAAGCATTTTCATAGCCATTTTGTCTACCAACTTTTGCATTCTATCATTTCAAAAGATTGGATTGAGTGAAAATTGTCTCACATAGATGAAATTTTTTGTCTTTAAAAAAGGTCATATTTTTATCCAACACATCTTTATGTCTCACAATCTCTATGTTCCTACTCTATGCTATCATTCAAAATCTATCTATACAGAAATCCTTCATGAGTCTGAATTCTTTGTCCATGACAAGAAAAATAAGGAGAAAAGAGAACAGTAGGAGTTCAACCCATCTTTAGGAGATTGAGATTCTGATGAAGGAAAAATAGAAGAGCAATAATAATAATCTATGTTATTGAAAAGAAGCCTAAAAAAGAGTGAAAAAAGTTAGGATTTGGAATGAAATAGAGCCATGAAGATTATGAAAGCCACATATAGAAATCTAGAGGCAATGCACGAGAAGAACCAAAATATTTTGTAGCAAGTGGCTGAAATTTTATTAGAAAGGGGGGATACCCTAAGAAGGGAAAGGAGAAAGTGATCGAGGAATCACAATCATCTAACTTAGTAATCCTTCATAAATTAATGAAGCTAATAGGAAACATGTAGGCATAATCATTGAGCTTACCAAAACACAACCTATACTAGAAGCCATCATTGTAAACCAAAAGAAAGGAAACACCCTGATGAATCCTCCAAGAGTACACAATAGCTTCTTATAGGACATAGCTTAGTAGGTAGGTTATGAGGTCTAGAGAAGTTATACAAACAGCTCAAAAGGGATAAAGGAGAGATAATAAATACCAAATAAGAACTTCAAACAAAGACTAGATGAGACTTAGGATACCTACAAGATGTTCCTTGTGGAATTTGATGAGCAAGTACAAAATATTTAAGCTCAACTTAAAGAAAAAGTCTTGACACTTAGGGCTAGGGAGAAGAAGTAGAGGGTTTGTGAAAATAGGTGTTAAACAAATCACCAATTAATAGATGTCTCACTCTAGCTCGCACAAGCAAAGGAAAAATAGCCTTGCACAAGAGAGAAAGCCAAGAGCATCAGTAGTAGATACAAGGCCAATGGAAGACTCCATGCCTATAGTAGACCATAGTTGCTATCCTAACATGAGCTATAGGCCTAGTAGAAAATGAGACCCAGAGGTTGTACAAAGTAGCTCTAATAAAAATATCCACTAACTTAGGAGTAGCACTATCCAATAAAAGTCAACACATGATCTAATTGGAAGCACATATATATGTCATGGCTAAGCAACACAAACTTTTTAGGGAAGTTGCATTACTAGTCCACATTTAATAGATAGAAGATCCCACAAGAAACTCAAAGCCACAATAAGGTTGGTTTCTTGAGCCTTAAAGAGTATGAACAAGATCTACAATATTAATTTAATATCTATGAAGTGAATAAAGGAGGATTTGATCCATCATTTTAAGGGAAAATGGATATGAGGATTAAGAATGGAAGTCAATTGGTCTATTGTAATTAGATATTACGAGAAATATGGACTTTCTTTTTTGCCCCTTAAGGGGTTTCTCTCACCTCTCTCTCTCTCTAAAAAGAGATTCCAAAAAATAATTAGAATAAGAGATCTTCTACAATCAAGCAAATCTCGTATTTGTATTTTCAATAGATTTCACCTATTATTTTATTCTCAAATTGTAGGATAAAGTCACTTTTTCTCAAAATCCTCATAACTAAAAAAATACAATTCTATTTTCTCTAAAAATGAAGGCAGTCATTAATATACAACTCTTTAATGCCCTCAGGACTTTCAACATCAAAATATACTAGAATCATTCTCATTCTTGCTTCTTAAAAGAGGAGAAGTTAAAAAACGACATAAAATAACGTACACATCATATTTTAAGATTATTTTTTACCCAAAGACACCTTTTTGACTGGAGAGTTTCCTTGTAAATTTTTATTATTTTTAGACAAGTATATGCCTATTTCTGGCCATTTCTTCATTACCTCTCAAAGCTCTAATTTTGTCCAAAATTTTTTGCACTCTTTTCCTTCCCTCCAAAAAATGGTTTCTTGCATATGAATTATTCTGAAGCAACACTCAGTATTATCTACAACACTCTCTACCCTACTACAAGCAATCTTGGGAGTGGTTTTGATAGCATTTGTTGAAATCAAATAATCTCTATCTACAACATTCTCTACCCTGCTAAAAGCAATCTCCCTCTTCAATACTGTGCTATAAGATATCTTCATCTTCAACATTCTATACTACAAGCAATCAAGTAATAATGGAGGTATCTTTATTTTTTAAATATCTGTGATGTTATTAATCTTCATAGTTGTTGTTTAATCCTTAAGTGTTAATTCATAGAGAAATAGGGAGAGAGAGAGAAAGAGGGAGAAGGGGTAGGGGGAAGAGAGAGGACTGTGTAAGATGAACTAAGAAAATAAGTGATAGAGTGATAGAGAGTAAATAAGGGTAGAAGATAAGATTATGCTATTGTTTTCCACAAGCCAAGCTTCTGTATAAATTTGTTTAAATATCTTTGATCAATTCTTCTTGAGAGAGAGAGAGAGAGAGAGAGAGAGAGAGAGAGAGAGAGAGAGAGAGAGAGAGAGAGAGAGAGAGAATATTTTGGATAGAACAAAAGATAATATTGGATGTTGATTGGAGGTAGATTAAAAGCTAAAATTACAAGAAGATTAGGGGTTGATTAGGGTCTATCATTACTGAAATCAAGAGAAAGAGACAAGATCCAATTGGGTAAAAAAGAACACAGATGTAGTGAATCAAGGGGATGTAATTGTGTGATTTGAGCCAATCCAGAATTAGATGCATGCTGCTAGATTGATGCTCACCTGCAGCTCCTAGATATTTAGATGTTCTTGATATTGATAAAAAAAATTGGCATTGGCTCCTTAGCTTACTATTAATCAAAGGGGTGTAATTGTGTAATGTTAAAATTGGCATATATTTTTCTTTACAGGATGCAGGTGTAGGATGTACCAAGAGAAAGAGAGATATTTACTTTCAATTATCGGATGAATATGCACCAATATTCAAAAGAACTATAGAAAGAGATGATGCAATAAGATATAGGATGCAACAAGAAAGAAATACAGGGAAAACAACATGGACCTTTGGGTTGATGGGTGCATTTATCCACCTGATCTAGTCACTCAAAGGCCACCACAATTTGAATGGCTTACATCATTTGTAAAGTTTGTTTGTAAAGACAATGAAGGATTGTATGGATACACATGCAAACTTGTCACACAAGGATTAGCAGGGGTTCATCAAGCCTTGACAAATATGCAGACAAGATTACAAGGGAATACACAGTATTTGATGGAAAAGGATAGATTATTGGTTGAGAAGGATAGGGAGAATCATAGCCTACAACAAGCAATGTATGTCATTAAAGATGCTATGTATGCTACACACGTGCAAAATATGGAGTTACAGTCTAAAGTTATGGACATGGAGAATAAGAATCGAAACATAAAGAGGAAGCTCACAAAAACTTTGGAGATTGGACCCACTTTAAAAACCAAAGAAGCACGTCGGTGCACCCGATTAGTTAAACCAATTCACCAATTAACCAAAGGAAGTGGACAATATCATAGATGAATATACTGCTACAATGAGAAATATGTTCCCTCATGCAGAGAATGATACTATTGCCAAAGTCCTAAGCAAGGATATGGTAAAAAATACATTGAAAAATTATAAATTCAGGGACATTGTAGATGGTGTCCAAGTGAACATCTTAGGGATGTGAGCAACTTGTTTACTACTACAGATGCTCACGGATTATATGACAAGGTGGGAATGAGTTATGAGTCACATAGTATGCTCTATTAACAATTGGATACAGGATTTAAGCAAGTCTTCAAAACTAAGCGAGTAATGCCTCTACCAAAACCATTTCATGTGAAGCAGGCTTGAAAACAACTAAATGAGAAAGTTTTAGAACTAATTGGTGAGCCAATGCATTTGGAAAATACACATATATTGAAGTATGGTTCCAAAGAAGTTACATTTGTATTGAATGCATCCAACAACTTTGTATTAGATATATGTAGGGTTCAGATTGCTATGGTTAAGTTCTACAATATGTCTATTGAAGAATGTAGAGGCAAGCTTGATGAGAGTGAGATTATTAAGGTGCAAAAACTTGAACGTGTAAGTATAACACTTATGAATCAAGCATTGGATCCCAACATTGATGAAAACCATCATTTATACTTTAGTGTACAGTCAGAGAATGAAATACGGTGGCTTGCAGCATTTGAAGTACCAAAGAAGGACCATGAAGTACTTAAAGTTTTTTTAAACCTCACTAATATACCCAGTGTTATTCAACAACAAAATAATGGATAAATTTTACACATAGAGGGGTTTGGGGACTATCAAGTTGAATGACATCTTGTAGGTGATTTAAAAACATTTAAGTGTTTGTTTGGTTTATCAAATGCAACGAATGTAAAATTTCCGTGCATATACTACATGCAAACTAGGAAGAAAGGGAAAGATGGAAAGAAAGAATGGGTTGCCAATGTAGGATAACAAGGTGCTCCAAAACGTGATCAAAAAGTCATGAGAATTGGAATGCTAGTTCTAGTGGATCCAAACTGGTGTCCTATTTTGGAAATACCACTAACAAGGGTTCACTTTTGCACATTGCATTGTTTGGTTAGAATAATTGAGAAGCTAGTATATTAATATATATGCTTTGCATACAAGATTCAACCTGTTTCAGAATTTGATGCTACATGCAAGAAGGTAGGACAAGTCCTCTCTAAAGTTGGATTGCACGAGGGCCAAGTAGAAATAAAAAAGCATGAGAAAAAATCAGGAAAGAGTGAAAATATCCCTTGTAAACCATGCTTTAGCGGACCCAAGGCTAGGAATTTTATATCTCCACCTTGAGATGAGGAAGGCAATATACTTATAAAACAATCAGAGAAGTATGAAGCATGGAAAAGTTGCACCTTGTTGTTCCGGATTGGAGCAATGGGGGACAAATGAGGATTGCAAAGGCAGAAGTGTGGATATACCTAGATAGATTAGTAGCTCTCTTACAAAAGTTGAGGTTTAGGGATGGCGATGCCAATACATTTAAAGAGATAGTTGCTAAATTTCATAAGTCCATGGTGGAGGCATGGACTACAAACAATATACTACAAACAGTATAACACACTACATGATCGGTATTGTCACCATTACGAAAAAAATCATCTTTTCGAATTAGTTTGTGTTTCTAATCACTCTTCTTGTGCAGCATATACTTGAAGCACATGGTCCATACTTTGTAGATCAAGGAAGTTTGGCAGTATGGTCAACTCAAGGCATGAAATGATGTCATTGGTAGGGTCGTTGTGCTTTTCAAAAGGCAATTGATCATGGAGGTGGCATCAATTATTCCAATTCTATGAGGCAATTATTACAATGGTGGTATAGGAGATTAGAGATACAATATGAGGAAAACGAAAAGAAGTCCAAAACCTCTCAAGAATAATTTATAAGTAGGGCAATATGTGAAGTGAGAAAAGCAAGATATGAAAAGCGCATAGCTAGACAATGCTACAAAGAATGGTTGGCAACCCAAGAGAGAGATGGCAAGAAATGGAGACCTAAATAAAGATAATACTTTTGATGCATTTAAAGTCCACAAGAGAGCATATGTACCCAGGATATGACACATCAATACTCCTATCTTTAACATGAGATGTCTTGTAAATTTTGAAGGTTTGTCACTATGTTTTTCAAAGTCGATTTTGAATGGGTTTCAAACTATGTTTTTTAATTTTAAAGGTAATTTACACCACAGTAAGTTTAAAAGTTTCGTATTAAATCAAGTCTCTCCTTTCATTTTTTCCCATTACTCTTCACTCTACCCTCCACCTTTCTATCCTTCATCATCACAACCATGGCACGTTCCAAGCTTCCTATCAAAGAAGGCACTTCCAAGAGCAAGAGCTCAACACTCTTGCGAATCTAGTGAATGTACTGTGAGTGACAAAGGTCCCTTAGTGGTCGACAATGGTGGCCCTACTGCAGCTAATAATGGTGGTGCTACTATGTCCAAAAATGGTGGCCCTAGTAATAATGATGGTTTTCCATTGTCCAGAAATGGTGGTCCACATGCTCCAGTTGCTCCACCTCCCAGTACTGCTCCAACTAGTAATATACGTCCTCCAACACATAAGAAGCGAAGATGGAGACCAGGCATAGCTGCACTACATGAGATAAGGAAATTCCAGAAGAGTGCCAACTTGATTATTCCTAAGGCACTATTCTCTAGGTTGGTGGGAGAAATACTGCAAGATCTACAGTTAGGGCATCATCACAAGTTTTTTTCAAGAAACCAGGCAAGGAATGTGGGGCGATGGTCAAGCCAAGCCTTGCTTGCTCTCCAAGAAGCAACTGAAAGTTACTTTATTGATCTAATGGGTGATTCTCAACTTTTAGCAATTCATGCCTGACGTTTCACTACTAAGACCATAGATATGGTTCTCGTTCATAGGATCCACAACAACAAGGATGCATTTAATCTTAATGTCAACAATATGCTTTGAGAAGATTCCTTGTAATTCGATCTATGTTTTTAGCTCAAGTATGGTTGTAGATTGTAAGGAGCTTAGTTTTGGTTTATCTTTCTAGTAGACCTTCAATATTTGATAGCAGTGGTCTACAAAATGGAGCTAAATTTTGCCTAACTCTAGTTATACTTGGTGCAATGCATTATCTACCGTATATTTCATGGTTTCGTAATGCCAAATTTGATATTTGATATTCTATTTTGCCATGATTTGCATTGTGCATATTTCCAAGTTTCTAAAATTTTTGAAAGTAGTTTTGTTGAGGATAAATTCAATGTGCAATCATGCGCACATCAGTGATGAGTTGTACATGGAGCAATGCGCTAGATCTTTATTGTATTTAGTGGTTTGGCAACACTATATCTGATATGCGATATTCCATTTGAAGTTTCCAATATTTCACGTAATTTGGTTGACAACACATTTAATATGCAGTTGCACACACTCGATGTGGTGGTGAGTTTTTCTGTTATAAGTGAAGTATAATCTAGTTAATGCATTTTCAAAAAATGATTGAACCATCAATTTTATAAATCGAAATCTAGTTAAACTTCATCCACATGCGGGCATCATAAAATCTCATGGATATTAAAAAATTGGCCCATCAGAAGTATTCGGGACACCTGTCTAGAGGCTGGTGTCTAGGGCCCTGAATTTGGGAATTCAGGGCCCCAGACACCAGCCTCTGAATAGGTGTCCGAGCAATTTCTGATGGGGTCAATTTTTTTTTGGGTAGTTGATGTGCCCTAGAGGAGTCCATAGGTAAAATTTCACGTCAATTGGATCACTAGTCATATTTTTCCAAAGCCTGGATACATTAATTTAGGTTTAAGGGTTTTTTGAAAGTTTTATTATAAGTTTAAAGTTTCACCTCATTTTACATATTTCACTTTTGAGTTTTAAGTTTTCTCTCCTAGAAGACATGGCATGCACCAAGCAAGTGACCTCGAGACACCCCCTAGAAATCCTATGTAGAGGCCACCTCCCCCAGCTCCACCACCACCACCACCACTACCACTGTTACATCAATAAATGCAACTTATTGGGAAACAAGCACGAGAGATGACCGTTAGGGGGCCTTGGGCGCCCGTATGGGGTTAGGGGAGCTTAGGAAGTAAGTGAGTCATAAAATTAGTATAACTCATTAGGAAATGATGGCTGGCAGGAGAGTCACGTGGGGTTTTCTCCAACATCTTTCTGAGCGTGGTTGGGTGGAGAAAGAGAGTTCTCGTGCTTCACATGAGGGGAGTGGATAGAACAAAGAGGGGGCATCTGCAAAAGACTGTCCCATAATACAATCAATCACATTATACTAGTATCAGAGCTTTTTTGCAACCTGGGGATGGGCGATTTACTTGCGATTGGAAATGGGTGCCATTGTTATGGGCCGCTCGCGATTGTAGATGGGCCACACCAATCACCACTACTGCCACGTCCTGCCTCAAGTCACTCCGACCACGTCCTGCCTCAACCACTCCAGCCACATCTTGCCTCACGACGGGGCATGCCAATCATCACTCCGGCCTCATCCCGCCATGCCAATCATCACTCTGGCCACATCTCGCCTCAAATTTTCCCTTTTAAGGTTGTAGGAAACACAATTTTAAGGGCCACATCCAACGTGACACGGACTTATTTCATGTGCTGAGAACCTTGCACCAATGATTTATCAGCCCACTGACATCTGTCCCACCTCTGTAAATCAGGGAAGCACTTTTGTTTCTAAATTTCTTGCTTTTTCTTTCCGATTTCAATGTATAGATGGAGGGGAAAGAGAGAGAGAGGGTAACCGAAGGCTCTAGTTCCGGAGACCACCCTATGGTGGATCCCCATGAAATTGAATTATAAGAAGAACACTGGGAAGAATTTTTTGCTACACGAGAATAATTTGATGATTTAACTACTAGTGTGCAAGCGCAAGGGGTTCAAATGGAGTTGTTAACTCAAGCACTTACCGAAATAAAATCCCAATTAGCCTTATTACTAGAAAGGGATAAAAGTAAAGCAGAGGCCTCATATATTCCATCTTCATTGAAAGATGTAGATGTGATTATGCGAAACCCAAGGGAACCCCACCAAAAACTGAGGGATAATCTAGTGTTAAAGGACATGAAACCCCCTCAGTTTCATGGGGAGGAAAAAGATAGAAATAAATATACTATCTTTAACTTCCTCCAAAAATGGGAGGATTTGCACAAATTAAAGAATACTCCACCACATCTTCAAGCGTTGGAGGCCAGGTTAACCTTGGGGCCAAAGGCATATAAATGGTGGAGAACTTTAAATGAGGAAAATAAAATACCTGAAACTTGGGTCAATTTGACTCAGTCTTTTTGAAAGAATTCCTTCCTGAAAATGAAATGGAAAGAAATTGGGAAGATTGGGATTTAGTCATACAAAAAGGAAGACCTTTGTTAACATATCTTGAGGAGTATCGTGAGATAATCCTCAAATTGAAAGGAATAGATGAATTTCAAAAGACAAGAGGATTTATAAGGGGACTCGATAAGGCCTATAAAAAGGAAGTGAAAAGGAGTTTAGCTAAGACGCTTGAAGAGGCAATTAAATTTGCACTAATCAATGAAGATAGTACGCATCCAGGTGCACTCACTAGTCTCACTGATACGGAACCCAAGACTAAGGAATTTGAAGCCTCACAATTTATAAGCAAATCCAAAAGGAAAATGCTATTCCTTAAGGGTAAGAAACAACCCTTTGAAAAGAAACAATATGTACGGACGAAGCTAAGTCAAGATGACTTTGATAATGCCAAAAAAGAAAGGTTGTGTTTCAATTGCCTATCTCCTAACCATGCTGCTTGGAATTGCCCTCAAAGAAAGAAGGGGGAAGATAAAGGAAAGGATAAGGAAAAGGGGAAGGGAAAAGAGAAACAAATCCATGTAGTGCAGACCCTCGAATTAAAGGGGCATGAAAGGTATAAATCTTTAGAGGTCTTGCACAAGGATGTACAACACGCATGTTGTATGTCAACTCCTATGTGGCAACCTACCTTCGGGCCACATGATTTAGTTAGAGTGCATGGGTCGACAGGTGGGACGAGGGCTAGAGTCATGATTGATGACTCTACCACCCACAATTTCATAAATTATGCACTTGTCAAAAAGTTGAAACTTCCCCGACAAAAGAGTGAGCATCAATACATTGTTCGCATGATGCAAGGTTAGGATAACAAAATATGGGATACAATGGTATCCAATTTGGAAATCGAGATCCAAGGATATAAATATAAGCTTGATTTCTAGATTATGAATATGGAAAGAGCCGATATTGCTTTAGGGAGGGAGTGGCTATGGGGATTGGAACCATCCTTAAAGTGTAGTTATCATCATAATACACTGGAATTTGAAAGGGATGGTAAGACTTTTGTGATTCAAGGTGAACATGAAGTATCCAATAACCCTTTGATGTGTTCCTTTGAAGTTTAGAATATGATAAAGAAGGAAGCTTTTGAGGTATATATGTTATGGTCCCTTCCTGTGTAGAACACTTTTACTTCTTGTAATATAAAGCAACAATTTTCTTATGTTTGTGAGTTGAATGTAAATAATGAATTAAGTGGTTTGTTAGATGAATTTAAAGATGTGTTTTCTTCTAACTTACCTAGTGGCCTTCCACCAAATAGGGGTGATGTAAATCACCGAATTGATATAGATAAGGATACACACCCTATTTCTAAACCACCTTACAGACTAAGTGAAACACAGCACCAAGAAGTCAAAAGACAAATCAAGGATTAACTTGATAAGGGGTTTATACAACCCAGCAATTCACCTTAGGCTTCGCCAATTTTATTGGTGAAGAAAAAAGATGGTTCTATGCGACTTTGTGATGATTATAGAGCACTTAATAAGATAACAGTGAATAATAAATTTCCTATGCCCAGAATGGAAGATCTTTTTGATCAATTACAAGGGGAAAATTTCTTCACAAAGATTGACTTAAGATCAGGCTATCACCAAGTAAGAATTAAGGCCTAGGATGTTCCTAAGACAGCATTTCGTACTAGATACGGGCATTATGATTTTTTGATGATGCCTTTTGGTCTCACTAATGCACCAGCTACTTTTATGAAGCTGATGAATAGGGTGTTACGGCCCTATCTAGGACACTTTGAAGTAGTCTTCTTGGATGATATCTTGATCTTTAGTAAATCAAGAGAAGAACATTTGGAACACTTACAGTTAGTATTCCAATTATTAAGAACCCATTCCCTTTATGCGAAGAGAACTAAATGTGAATTCTTTGCACAATAAGTAAAATATTTGGGGCATATTATTTCAAAAGAAAGAATCAAGATGGATCCATAAAAAGTAAGGGCAATTATTGAATGGCCATTTCCAAGGAACCTGGAAGAGCTGCAGATCTTCCTAGGTTCGTCTGTATTTTATCGTAGATTCATTCGAGATTATGCCAAGATAGCTATTCCAATGACAGACCAACTTAAAGGGAAAGGGAAGAGCTTTAATTGGGGAATAGATCAAAATGAAAGTTTTCAAAAACTTAAGGTAGCTATTTCTTATTACAAGAGGGTCAACTAGTTGCTTTTGAAAGCAAGAAATTAGACCATGCAAAATGGAATTATTCCATTTATGAGAGGGAGCTGTATGCAATAGTACATGCAACGAATAAATGGATGCACTATTTGTATGGTGCCAAAATTTTGATCTTGTCAGATCATGAAATCATTAAGTGGCTTAATCACCAACCGAATCTTCAAGGGCGTAAAGCCAGATGGGCCGAACTCCTTCAAGAGTTCGACTATGAGATAAGGTATAGAAAAGGAAAGTACAATATCGTAGCTGATGCGCTCAGCAAAATGCCCATCATAAATGAATTGAGTTTTACTTAGTTAATGTAGCATCCCCCCCGTGCATAAGAACGCCCCCTTTTTAACTTTTTTTAAAAATCAACTCAAAATTTTTTACCTCCCTCTCTCTCTCCCTCGCCGACAGCATGTTGGGGAGAGAGAGAGAGAGAGGGAGTATGAGTGGGAGAGGGGCATGCACCCCCCCAGGTGGAGGGGAGGCGGCCACTAAACAACCGTCTCGCTCCCCATAAACCACCCCCTCTCCACTATAAAAGGGGAGCCCCCCTCCCTCGTGGTCTCAGACGCAGCCCCCCTCGGTCTAACACACAGCGCCACCCCCCAGGCTGGCAGGACGCCGCCACCCCCATCATCATCGTCTTCGTCTCCATCATGATGCTGTCAAGTCCCTTGTCAGAAACCAAGAAGTAAAAAAAAAGCTTCCAAGAAGGTTCCTAGAGGCTTCCACAAAAAAGCCTCTAGGGGGTGTTTCACCCGCAGACTGCGGAAGGACACAACCCGTTTGCAAAGGGAGTTTCCTTGCAGGAAGGAAGGTCTGCCAAATTGCAGAGAACTTCAACACACCCTCCACCTGCCCAAGCCCTGACTGCGAAGGCCCCAAAGCGCCACACGAGAGGAGCACACGCGGGAGTAAGAGGAGCACATGTAGGAGTCCCCACCCGAAGCGCAAGAATCAATAACACCCCTCCTGCAGATGTTCAAGTTTCATCAAATTCACCTTCTTCATTTCCACATGATATGGGTGCATTAAGTATAAATTCGCATAGGATAGTCTTAATCGCATTGAAAATTTACTACAATTGACCGCTTTGTTTTTTTTTTTTAAAGAGATCATGGGAATGTTTGAAAAAAATTGCATGTCAAGGTACTTATAACTCTTGCACCATCATGATGGAAGGTTGTTGCACTTTTGAATATATGGTTCATATGTTAAAAGATGCACTTATGCGATAATGTCCTAGTTGCATCTTGCATATATGTTAAATATAAATTGCAATGTTCTTATGCATCGGAAGGATTGCCTTGGGTAATTTACATTAGAAAGAATGAATTATGTTGTATACAATGCATTTGTGCAATTTAAGAAAAACCCCTTGTGACGACTGTAAATAGGTTAATTCATAAAAGGATGCTTAATTAAAGATTAGATAGTTGCTATGGAGAGGAGTAAAATAGTTATATTTTATTTAGAATTTGAATAAGCAACTGCATTCTTATTCGTGTGTCTTACATGGGAAGAGGAAAGATTATGTTTTTATAGCATAGCATAACTTGCACGCATAAGCAACTTGCATGTGTAAGTAGATGCATGAAAGGAAAAATGGTTATATTTCAGTTGGTGAAAAGCATATAGGATGCAACATGCATGAAGTGATAGTTATATTCAATATGAAAAGATAGGCGCTTGTAGAGTTAATCCAACATTCTCGTACTTAGATCATTCTATGTTGCAAGTAATGAGAGGGTACCAGGACTTAGGACATGAGTACTAGTAATATCGACAAAGGGATGTAATTCCTCAAGATAGGCACTACTGCCTATCTCGTGCAACTAGTCTGTAAGTTCAAATGCTATAGAAACTAAATCATAAGATGCTACTACTACATCTTAGGCCAAGGGAGGCGAGATCTAATTACAAGCTAGATTCGTTAAGAAGTCGAGTAGTTGCCCTACTACAACTCTCTCTCTTCGGGACAGATTTATTATACTTAGGGAAATTGTGATTTGTTAAGAAGTAAATTGACCAACCAAGGACAACAGGGTTGTCTAAGATCTGTTTCACAAGGAGAGCTAAGGTAAGGATAATTGGGGTCGGTAGGGTACAAACCCTAACCCAAAGAAAAGGGGAAACAAGTAACCTAGCTTGCCAAGCCCTTGGAATCTCACCAAGTTGCGACCAATCTAGGATCGAATGTTGGGAGTATTCGGGAAAGAGGAATCACACCTTAGGAGTTGGTCGTACAAACGACCACAGAAATGATCGTGCTTGTACACTTAGGTACATTGTTTGAACTTCTTTGCTCAAGGAACTAATTGAAGGCCAAACACTTAATGCTTCTGATGCCAGGAGGCATATTCCACGGTGGATTCCGTGAGGTTTTACGGTGGATTCCGTAAACTTAGATGACCGGGGCTCATACGCAAAGAGGATTCTTTGTGCGAGAAGTTGATGGGGACGCCTGTCCTTTTCGGGCGTTTCATTAACTTAGTGTGGTATGATGCCAGGAGGCATATTCCACGGTGGATTCCGTGAGGTTTTACGGTGGATTCCGTAAACTTAGATGACCGGGGCTCATACGCAAAGAGGATTCTTTGTGCGAGAAGTTGATGGGGACGCCTGTCCTTTTCGGGCGTTTCATTAATTTAGTGTGTACATGGGTGATTCCATAGCGGGTGATTCCGCAAAATGCATATTAAATTAATAAACGTTTATGAGTTTAGAGTGCGCACTCGTAATAAATTAAGGTTAGGATTTATTTCTAACCAGTTGATTTATTTATGTAGTTGAAGACTGCTAGGTATTCACTTTTGTCGGTTTAATTGTGTTATTTTACTAACGATTGTGAATGCTTCAGTTGATGTGTAGAGATAGCAGCAGTGGCGGAGGAAAGCATTGGAGTCTAGCGGGTTTTCGATCTTTGGACTATATTTTGATAGGCGCCACGCCTATATTTTGTTATGTCTATAGAGACATCGATTATTTATTATTATTTTGTATGCGCTTATGCGCCTGGATATATTATTTCTATTTGGATATTGAGATTGGGCGTGCCAGACACTATGGGCACCGTCCATTAGCTTTATTTTCTTATTTTTGGTAGAAAGCAAACTCAAAAGCTAAAAGCTTGTCATATTTTTGTAATTGGGCTATTTTTGAGCATAAAGATTGGAAATATACATTAAATACATGCTTTGTGAAGCGCTCACACAAGGCATGGGGGAGATTGAACCCAATTTGTCTCTTGTCTCATGTCGTGCTTGCTTTTACATGGGTTTTTGTGCTAAAAAGTAGAGTACTTTGTTCTTGGGGACCTTCCGGGATTCACCACGTGAGCTATCTGTGTCCGATCTGCGCACCAGCTTCAGGTTAATAGCCTGGAGGGAGAGGCAGGTCTAGTTACCTCCGACTGTCTGCCTGGCCCTATCCAAGAGGGCTATTAAGCCGCGTTGGGTACATGGACCGAACCCGCCGCGAGAGGTCTCTTTGTGGGTGCTGCTTAGAGCGGGAGGACGCTTGGATGGCAGGGGAGGCTCTGGCTATAAATTCCTTTCCTCCGGATCCCGCACAAGAGGCCGAAGTAACTTGAGATGCGATCTCGAGGCCCGTGTACTAGTCTACGGGCGAAACTTGGAGCAGCAATCCTGTTGATTGTTGCTGGGACAGCCTTCAGGCATGATACTTGATGTATTCCAAGACTATGATAAATAATGGTCAAATATTTGGAAAAGGAACTTGCTTAACATTGTTTTTTTTTTTTGTTATTAGTGCCTAAGTTACGTGAAGGAACCTGTGTTTAAATTGATTAATTAAGGAAGCTGCATTTGCATGTCAAACATAATGTGATAGGTAATTAGATAACTAAGCAACCCGAGGAAAGTGCGGTGGACGTGACTTGGGTCCGTCCTACGGAAGGATGGTCCCGGTTAGCTGGGAACTTTTCTCAAAAGACGTGATAATGAGACTCTGAAGAGCTAGAGTCAGTAGAGTTAGAAACCCGATTTATGCTGTTTTAGGGGAGCGGAATGGGACTATGCCTTATGGGTAGAAAGGTTGAGCTTCGCATCCCTCTCGTTTCCCATTCTCCATGAATTAAGTGCAACATAAATCTGCTTTGACTCTGTTGTTCCTATGCAAAGTGGTTCATCTGGAGCTCGACGTTAGATACTTCCTAGAGACTTGGCTAATAGGAAAGAAACCCTGACTTCAGGTCGATCCTAAGTGGGAATAGCCAGATACTTCCGCTTCGGGGGAGACTTGGAAAGACCTAGATCACAAACCCTGTGACATTCCTTGCGAGTGCCAAGTGGTGCTTTCTAGACTCCCCTCCCGATGGGCTGCTAAGACGTGTCCCACGAGTGGTCAAGCGAACACATTACAGTTGGTATCAGAGCAAGATTATAAGGGGACTTAATGGAGGAAAATAAAGGAAATAAGGGGATAAACAGGGGAGGCTGAGTAGAATAGAGCAGTGTTTTTTGTTGAAAACATTTCTTTACTCACTTATGGATGCTGGGTTGAAGAGTCACGAAGCATGGAGCAAGTTCTTGGTGTTCGAGGTCATGTTCATGACTGCAATGCATGCTTTGAATTATCGTCAGAGGCTTGGCATGATGAATATTTTGGACCACATCTATAATCCTTCGCCCTTGTATGCAGAGCAAAGATGGACAGGAGACTCAGAAATATACTACATAGCAGCCCACCGACTCACGTACCTTCAGACCAACTTGAAGAGAATCAAGTGGATGGAGGATTTAAAGATCTTGAAGCTGTTCATCTTTGTCAAGGCTCACGTAAACACAAATTTGCACGTTAGTGGTCAGCAAGTCAAGCCGAACAAGTATGTCTATGAAGAAGTGACCCAGGTAATCTCTGCTGACAGAATCAAAGTGTTAGGGCGCTATGTGAAGAACGAATATCAAAGAAAGGGATACCCCAAGCTTCCTATGACTTACCATTTTGTGAAAATCCATGACCTCACTCCATATTATTATTCCGCCCATGTAGCCAATTGTAACACAATCCTATTTTTCCCAAACTGATGTATCAATCAACCTGTCCTACTTATCCAAAATAAATGTACTCAAGGGGTTATAACACAATATTAGGGAATTTGGGAATCTCCCAATTCCCATTTTTTGAATACTAAAAAGGTGGCACCCGGATAGCATACCCATAAGTTTCTCAAAACCATATGATGTGACCTATCATTAGAAAGCACTTGAAAAATGGAATCTATTGAGCTATAGAGCGCTCGATTTGAAGTTATAATGTTCAAGTTATGACAAATCCAAAGATTTGACCCCATGTCTCAAACTTATGGGAAATTCCCATATTCTCCCATATGGTGTTTTATGCCTTTGTGAATAAATAAGACTTTTTACAATTGTCTATCTTGATCATAAATGTTAACTGAGGTGTTAAGTGATTAAATCACTTAATTAAAAAGCTGTATTAGTCATATTAACATAAAATGGGAATGTATGATAAGATGTTAACATAAAGAATCTTATTGTTCAGACACAACCCCAAGCGCAAGTTCCAAATCCGACTCCTGCACTAAGTCCAACTGTGGCTCAAGAGAAGAAATTCCTTCTCAAATAAATTAAGCCACCCGAGTTTGATGGCAAGGGAAGGACTGTTCAAGCTGAAGCCGCGATCTGGATTGAGTCCATGGAGGACTATTTTGAGGCAGCAGGAACTGCACCTGCTAACCAAGCCATGCTCGCCAAACTTAAGCTTACAAGCGAAGTGAGACTTTGGTGGAAATAGTGGTGCAGAGACCAAGTGATCTCAGAGGGGACAGTCACTTGGGATAAGCTTAAGAAAGCTATGTGAGGGAGGTATCTGCCACCTGCCTACTGCACACAAAAGATGAATGAATTCTATGACTTGAAGCAACTAGGATTATCCCTTGAAGCATATTATTCGAAGTTTGTTTCACTCCTAAAGTATGCGCCCCCAATGGATATTACACAGAAGGTGTCAAAATTCTGTATTGGGTTGAATCCACCCATAAACACTCGATTCGAATCAATGCCCCCAACGGACCTACTAGATGCACTCATTCGAGCTACTCCAATAATATAGGAGATGCAGACCAAACCAAGGAACAATAGGATTTGGCCTTACAAAGTTCAGAATAAGGGCATGTCTAAGGCTCAGACTAGGAGAGCATAGGATCAGAATCAAGGCTAAAGAAAGAAATCTAGGACTAATGCTGTCAACAACTTTGTTCCAACACAAAGCAATGATGGCAACCCACGTTGCTTCCATTGCAACAAGCCCAGACACTTCAAGAGGGAGTGTCCCAAGCTTGGCAGAGGGCATCACCAGGGCAATTCCAAGGTTAAAACAGAGCTGGTCATGGCCAAGGAACTAGCGTTATGGCCAGAGGGAGAACCTCCAATGTTTCCACCAAGGAGCTGGACAATGAAGAAGATCTATCCATGGATGCTGACATTGAGAGGGCAACGGTTCATGCCACTCTTCACAAGAAGGGTCCGAATTGCCAATTCTCAGTGATTCAAACTCCATCAGAATATCAAGGTAAAAGCTTCAAAACCTTGATTGACTGTGGCAGTACACATTCCTTCATTTCACCAACCTGTGCAAAAAGATTAGGGATAGCCTCAATAGATGCACCTACTTTACTTGTGGAATTAGCAAATGGTCGTGAGGTCACTTGTACTAGGCAAATTGTTAAGGTGAAATTCCTACTAGGTAGGAAACAAACTTCTGTGAGATTCAGGGTAATGAACCTAGGTGTCCATGAATGTTTATTCGGAATGGATTGGCTAATATCCAATGATGCCCACATCCACTGTGGGAAGGGCCAAGTCTCCTTTCGAAATTCTGAAGGGGAACTAATCATGACTCAAGGTGAGGCTGGTAAGCCAAAAATACAGTTGGCAAAAGCAACATGGATAATAAAAGGTGTTCAAAAGGGTCTACCATTATATCTAATTAAACTGAATAAGCTATATCAGAATCAGGAATTCGGAGAAGAACCTTCATGGTTAAAGGAATACGCAAACATATTCCCTGAATATTTGACGGAGCTTCCTCCCCAAAAGGAAGTCGACCATGAAATCAAACTTGAGCTAGGAGCTGCACCGATCGCAAAGAGGCCATATAAAATATCCATCCCGGAAGCTATCGAACTGAAAGAGCAACTCAAGCTACTATTAGATTAAGGCTACATCCATCCTAGCAGTTCTCCATGGGGATCTCCAGTGCTGTTCCAAAAGAAGAAAGATGGAACGCTTTGCCTATGCATTTACTACAGAGGGTTGAATCAAGCAACAATAAAAAATAAATACCCCATTCCAAGAATAGATGAATTACTTGATCGTCTTTAAGGGGCAAATATCTTCTCAAATATAGATCTCAGATCTGGGTATTATCAGATAAGGATCAAAGAAGAAGATATCCCGAAGACTGCATTCAATACAAGGTATGGACACTTCAAATTCCTAGTGATGTCATTCGGGCTGACAAATGCTCCTGCTACCTTCAACAGGTTAATGCAGGATATCTTTAGGCCCTATCTTGATGACTTCGTACTCATCTTTTTTGATGATACCCTAGTCTACTCAAAATAGGGAAAGGACTATGAAACCCAGCTTTGCATTATTCTTGAAACAATGAGAGCATACAAGCTTTATGCCAAGAAGAAGAAGTGCGCATTTTTCAAGTGACAGATTGAATATCTGGGATTCATTGTATCAACAGAAGGAATTTCAGTAGATCCAGCTAAGGTCAGAGACATTCTGGAATGGCCAACACCAACTTCTGTCAAAGAAATACATAGTTTTCTTGGGTTGACAAGGTGGTACAGAATTTTCATCAAAGATTATGCTTTGATTGCAACACCTCTGATGAATCTACTAAAGAAGCAAGTAGCAATTGTATGGTCACCTGTTGAACAGAACTGCTTTGACAAACTAAAGCAAAGCTTAGTATCAACACCCATCCTGAAACTTCCTGATCTTAGTAAGGAGTTTGAAGTGGTAACTGATGCTAGCATACTTGCTTTAGGATGTATACTTATGCACGAAGGTCATCTCGTAGCATATTCTTCAATAAAATTGATGAGCCATGAAAGGAATTATGCTACCCATGACCTGGAGTTGTTGGCTGCCATCCATGCTCTCAAACTTTGGAGACATTACTTGCTAGGTAACAAATTTTCCTTAGTAACGAACCACAAGAGCCTTAAATGGATTTTCACCCAGAATGAGCTCAATATGAGGCAATGTTGATGGATTGAAGTGCTGGAAGAATATGATTTTGAAATCAAATATAGGCCTGGAAAAGAGAATGTAGTTGTCGATGCACTCAGTCGCGCAAGGCATTTCTAAATTCTCTCATTTTGCAAGATCCATCAATAGCAAGGTCTCTAGCCACAAAGGTATCAATGTCAAACAACCCGATTCTTGAGCTAGCAAAAGAAGGGGCATATCATGACCCAGTCTATCAGAAAATGCTAAGGGAGATCCCCATCAAGGATCAAGACTCAAAGCTAAAGATGAAGCATCAAGAATTCTCCATCAGTAGTGGACTTGTCTACTTTAGGACGAGATTATGTATCCCTGCAAGCCAAACTCTCAAGCAGAAGATACTTTGGGAAGCCCATGACTCCCCTTTCTCAAGACATCCTGGTTATGCCAAGACCCTTAATATGGTCAGAAAGAGCTATTATTGGGAAAGTCTCAAGGGAGACGTACTCAAATATGTCATGGAATGTTTGTCTTGACAACGCATTAAGGCAGAACATGTTAAAATTCCTGGGAAATTGCAACCACTTAACATTCCACAAATGAAATGGGAGTTCATTAGTATGGAATTTATTGTTGGCTTACCCCAAGTTCAGGGAGGATATAACTCTATTTTGGTTGTAGTAGATATGCTCACCAAGGTCGCACATCTCATCCCTATCAAGAGGAACTATAAAGCTTCAGACATCGTAATATTATTCATCAAGGAAATATTCAAACTTCATGGGTTACCCAGAAGAATCATTAGTGATCATGACTCTCTTTTCGCATCACACTTCTGGAGGGCTATCTTTGAGGCTATTGGAACTCAACTCTGTTTTAGCACAGCTCACCATCCCCAAACTGATGGTCAAATAGAATGAGTCAATCAGTTCATTGAAGATATGCTTAGGGCATACTGCTGTCGCGTACCCAAAAAGTGGATTCAATACTTACCATTGGTTGAGTTTGCTTACAATGCTTCTTACCAACATAGTATTCAGATGATCCCTTTTCAAGCATTGTATGGGCATGATTTTTGTACCCCTTTGAACTTCTCATATTCAACTTTGAGGGTAAAAGCTTCAAGACAAATGCTGGAAGACATGGATGATCAAATCAAATCAATAAGACAAGACATTCAAGCTGCCAAGACAGAAGGCCTACGCTGACTCAAAATGACAAGATAGATCCTTCCTCGAAGGTGATATGGACTTCATCCGTGTATGCCCTAAAAAGAGTTCACTGTCCTTGGGAGAGTACAAGAACCTAAGTCCGAGGTATTGTGGACCTTATAAGATCATCAAGCGCCTAGGACCTAATGCTTACAGACTACAGCTGCCCGCAACTCTAAAGATTCATAATGTATTCCACGTTAGCCTATTGAAAAAGTATCTACCTAATCTGAATCATGTACTTGATGATCAGCAAATTGTAACACCTAGCCAAGGAGTCCTCGAGCTACAGCCTGATAGAATCCTAGATGTTAGGGAGAGGCATTTGAGATCAAGGACCTTGAGAGAATACCTCATCCAGTGGAAAGATTATCCCGAAGAGGATGCCACCTGGATGGATGAAAATACTCTCAACCAACAATACCCCCAGATCTTCCCGAGATGAGGACATCTCGATTCCTTTAAGAGGGAGAGGATGTAGGATCCCCCCCATGCATAAGAACACCCCCCCTTTTTAAATTTTGTTTAAATCAACTCAAATTTTTTTACCTCCCTCTCTCTCTCCCCACCGACAGCATGTCGAGGAGAGAGAGAGAGAGAGGGAGTATGAGTGGGAGAGGGGGCATGCACCCCCCAGGTGGAGGGTTGGCGACCGCTAAACAGCTGTCTCCACCCCATAAACCACCCCCTCCTCACTATAAAAGGGGAGCCCCCTCTCCCTCATGGTCTCAGATGCAGCGCCCCCCCTCCCCCCCTGTGGTGTTCAGAAACGTCGCCGCCCTACTTCCACCTACACGTCACACCCCCTCTCCGCTTGACACGCTGCGCCACCCCCCAGGCTGCCAGGACGCCGCCACCCCCATCATCATCGTCTACGTCTCCATCACGATGCTCTCAGGGCCCCTGTCAGAAACCAAGAAGTTAAAAAAAGCTTCCAAGAAGCTTCCAAAAAAAAGCTTCCTAGGGAGTGTTTCACCCGCAGACTGCAGAAGGACACAACCCATTTGCAAAGGGAGTTCCCTTGCGGGAAGGAAAGTGTGCCAGTTCGCAGAGAACTTCAGCACACCCTCCACCTGCCCAAGCCCCGACTGTGATGGCCCCAAAGTGCCACACGAGAGGAGCACACGCGAGAGTAAGAGGAGCACATGTAGGAGTTCCCACCCGAAGCGCAAGAATGGATAGCACCCCTCCTGCAGATGTTCAAGTTCCATCAAATTCACCTTCTTCATTTTCACAAGATATGGGTGCATTAAGTATAAATTCGCATAGGATAGTCTTAATCACATTGAAAATTTACTATAATTGAAAGCTTGTTTTTTTTTATAAAAAAAAGGAGATCATGGGAATGTTTGAAAAAAATTGCATGTCAAGGTACTTATAACTCTTGTACCATCATGATGGAAGGTTGTTGCATTTTTTAATATATGGTTCATATGTTAAAAGATGCACTTATGCGATAATGTCCTAGTTGCATCTCCCATATAGGTTAAATATTAATTGTGATGTTCTTGTGCATCGGAAGGATTGCCTTGGGTAATTTACGTTAGAAAGAATGAATTATGTTGTATACAATGCATTTGTGCAATTTAAAAAAAAACCCTTGTGACGACCGTAAATAGGTTAATTCATAGAAGGATGCTTAATTAAAGATTAGATAGTTGCTATGGAGAGGAGTAAAAGAGTTATATTTTATTTAACGGCATTCTTATTTGCGTGTCTTGCATTGGAAGAGGAAAGATTATGTTTTTATAGCATAGCATAACTTGCACGCATAAGCAACTTGCATGCATAAGTAGATGTATGAAAGGAAAAAGGGTTATATTTCAGTTGGTGAAAAGCATATAGGATGCAACACGCATGAAGTGATAGTTACATTCAATATGAAAAGATAGGCACTTGCAGAGTTAATCCAACGTTCTCGTACTTAGATCATTCTATGCTGCGAGTAATGAGAGGGTACTGAGCCTTAGGACACGAGTACTAGTAACATCGACAAAGGGATGTAATTCCTCAAGATAGGCACTGCTACCTATCTCGTGCAACTAGTTTGCAAGGTCACATGGTATAGCAACTAAATCATAAGATGCTACTACTACATCTTAGGCCAAGGGAGGTGAGATCTAATTACAAGCTAGATTCGCTAAGAAATTGAGTAGTTTCCCTACTACAACTCTCTCTCTTGGGGATCGATTTGTCATACTTAGGGAAATTGTGATTTGCAAAGAAGAAAATTGACCAACCGAGGACGACAGGGTTGTCTAAGATCTATTTCACAAGGAGACCTAAGGTAAGGATAATTGGGGTCGGTAGGATACAAACCCTAACCCAAAGAAAAGGGGAAACAAGAAACCTAGCTTGCCAAGCCCTTGGAATCTCGCCAAGTTGCGAACAATCTAGGATCGAATGTTGGGAGTACTCGGGAAAGAGGAATCACACCTTAGCAGTTGGTTGTATGAACAACCACATAAATGATCATGATTGTATACTTAGGTACATTTTTTGAACTTCTTTGATCAAGGAACTAATTCAAGGCCAAACACTTAATGCTTTAGGTTAATAGCCTAGAGGGAGAGGCAGGTTCAGTTACCTCTGACTGCCTGCCTAGCCCTATCCAAGGGGGTTGTTTAGCCGCGCCGGGTACATGGACCGAACCCGCCGCGAGAGGTCTCTCTGTGGGTGTGCTGCTTGTAGCGGGAATACAATTGGGTGGCAGGGGAGGCTCTAGCTATAAATTCCTTGCCTCCGGATCCCGCACAAGAGGCCGACGTGACTCGAGATGGGATCTCAAAGCCCGTGTACTAGTCTACGGGCGAAACTTGGAGCAGCAATCCTGTTGATTGTTGCTGGGATAGCCTTTGGGCATGATACTTGATGTATTCCAAGACTATGATAAATAATGGTCAAATATTTGGAAAAGGGACTTGCTTTACATTGTTTTTTTTTTGTTGTTAGTGCCTAAGTTACGTGAAGGAACCTATGTTTAAATTGATTAATTAAGGAAACTGCCTTTGCATGCCAAACATAATGTGGCGAGGAAAGTGTGGTGGACGCGACTTGGGTCCGTCGTACGGAAGGATGGTCCTGGTTAGCTGGGAACTTTTTTCAAAGATGTGATAAGGAGACTGTGAAGACCTAGAGTCAGTAGAGTTAGAATCCCGATTTATGCTTGTGGGAGCTTTCATTCAATCGCCAAGACCCTCAGACCGCTTATTGTTTCAAGCGTTGCAAGCCGAGCACTAATGGCTACCTCTCACATAGCCGATGCGCAATGCCTACCTTACGGGTGTAGTGAGCTTACCTTGATGTCGTTCGAGTTAACTCCTCTCCCGCGCACTCCGGTAGCTCCACGATCCAAGTGCAAGCTTCAAGCAAGTTCCATCCTCAAGCTCCACACTCCAAGCTCCATGACTGCGAGCAAGAGAAGAGAAGAGAAGAGAAGAGAAGAAGAGAGGAGAAGATGGAGAGCTTCTCCTCCTCGGTCCCTCACCCTCACACACTCACTCCCTCACACTCTCACACTCCCTCTCTCAAGCACAAGCTCAAGCAAGCAAGAACAAGAAGAAGAAGAAGAAGAGGAGAGCTACTTTTGGCTACACACAAGAATGGTCTTCTCATTCACTTTTCAACTTTATATACAAAACCCTAAATCCCTTTTGGGCGGTCATCCCCTTTTCCCCTTTTTACATGGCCGGCCGTAGCCTAGGCCCTTTTTCCCATTGTCCTTCTATCTTCCTAGATTCCTTTCCACTGCCTGTCTACATTTACAAATTGCATGGGTGAGAGCCCGACGCTCTTTTACAAGATTTCAGGGTGCGCCTTTTCCATTTTAAAATGCATCTTTCCCCTTCGACATTTTCCTTGGACTTTTGAGGTTGCCCTTGTGCTTTTGGTATTTTTTTCTCTTCTTTCTTCAGTCGGGCTACCTTTTTTCCGCTTTCTTTTGCCTTCTTCGCGTTGGGGTTAACATTACCCCCTCCTAGACGAGTGCCAGTCCCATGGCACTCACCGTCATAGGTAGCAGGCTGTAGCATGCACCGAAGACGTGGGTGACAAGAACGCCTGTGGTTTCCGTGGAGGAGTGTTGGTGGTAGTGTGGCAGAAGGTCCTGGGGGCCTGTTGGTGGCCAAGGTGGCTGGTGGAAGGTTGTTGGAGTTGATGGTAGGGCTATTCTGTGTTGGGGATTGCATTGATGACCATCACAAGTGTTGGTTTGTTGGGGATTCTGCACATGACGATTCTGTGCCGGCTTGTCGGATGGTAAGGGATAAGCATTCAGAGTTGGGTGTTGATGAAGAGCGAACAAAACTTTCGTTGGAGTCTTCAACACCTGCAATTGAAAACCTCTCATGTGGTTTCTTTCTAAGGGGTAGTGCTAGTCTTCTTATCATGCACAAGACATATTTTGATTAGTTTGGGAGACAGGTCGAACAAGCGTGGAGTATTGTCCTGCACTTGAGGACCCAAACCATGTATATACTTCGGTGCAAATAGTATGTGAGTGTTGGTGAATATTTAGGTATTACTTAGTTAGAAGACGGTCGACCTGGTTCCTTGTATAGCAATGGGTTAGTGTAGCAAGGGGTTAAGTTGATGGAAAAATTTGTCGATGAAGATGGGAAAAGTACACTTGAAGATTGCTTGAGACATCATTATGGTCTTGTCAAGGCCATGTAGCATAATTGAGCTCCTTGATGTCTAGCTCTTGGTAGCTAGTGACTACCTGTAGTGCTTGAAAAGTATGGTGTACTTTCCATTGTCTTTCATGCCTTGCTTACCACTGTGGATTGTAATGGCATTGAGATGAGTGCAAAAGAATTGTGCAAGTGGTTCAGGGTGACCGGTCTAACCATAGGCGAGGCGAGCTCCCTAGGTATGTCCTGCCCTTAATGTGCCCTGAACAATTGTGGGGGATATACAAAGGGCTAGGGGATTAGGGACGGAGCCAGCCGACCAAGGTCATTGGACGTACCTAATTTGAGGACCCCTAGGTGCGATGCTGTGATTGTGTGTGTTTTTCTTTTTCTTTTCTTTTCTTTTTTTCTTCTTTTTTTTCTTTTTTTTTTCTTTCTTTTCTTTTTTTGTTTCCCTTTTTTTTTTGGTGGTGGAAAAACGAATACAATCAATGCCATACTTTGAGGCTGTTAGCCTTTCATTTGGATTTGAGAAATGTTGGGATCCAAAGGCTATGAATAATGGATATTGCAAAGATGATTGTGTCACCAGCCTTGATGCTAGAGGAACTGTTGTTGAGATGAAGAGATACACTTGAGATTTTGCAAACCTCTTTGTAACATGTGAGACATCGAACAATTGAGGTAGCACTTGGAGTGAGCTGTGCATGGACAAGGGTAGAGCATCTTGTGAATTGAATCATGGATGATGAAGAGACGTTTGCCCTTGTTGAGAGCATGGCTCCTGCCCAAACATAGAGTTTGACCAAGAAGGAGGAGGTAATCGATGATTATGCTTTGGCCATGCTCAGTTGCAATATGTGCTTTTTCTGCAAAGGTGTCCTTGGGTTCTCATCCAGTGGCGTTTCCGTCATGGCTATTGTTGTCTTGGTATCCTGTCACTTCCTCCATAATGGTTCTTTGTGGGGTTGATGGTCTTATGGTGACTTGGATATTAAACACTTCTAGACCTTGACCTGTGTCATTTTGCATCCACTTGTCACTTTGTGAGAGTATATGCTCGCTTGCGTTAAGTACATCGGACCAATGCAATCATGTTAAGACTTTTTTTTCTTTTAAAGAATGCCATGATGCCTATCCCATTACTTGTTAAGGTCGCATACATTAACGGTAGGTGAAGGAAGTGTGTACAAGTGGGGATCTATGGCATGATGACTTGCCAAGCTACTTGTACATCATAGGGGCTTACTCGATAGGTACTAGGCGGGGTGAGTCCGTTGGCTAGGCGACCGAGGCGGTGCTAGTGCGGGGCTCCCATGAGGTTGGGCATGGAACATGTCGGCTGGGACATGAATGGTGTAGTCCCGGGCCGTGACCATTTCTGACCGTCTGCTCCCCTGGCCCGCGGGTTCTTCGGCCTTCGTCCGGGGCGGTGTCGCTTAGGGCCTCGCTTCTTGGCATACCTCTTGAGGGTGGGCACATAGCGCTCCGGTGGAGGGACACGTGCCACATGCTCCCATCGTCTGTGAAGAGCGTCTTTGCATGCCAGCTGCCCTAGGCTCTCCATGTTTTCCTCGTGGGGGGGACTTGCAAGGTGCGAACCAAGGGTTAGACCTAGATATAGGATACAATTGTTTGCATGGAAGGGATTTTAGTTCAAGCGCATATAAGAAGGGGAGGGGTGAGGCATGCAGTGTTTGTCGTAGAGGGATGGCCCCCATGATGATGTTCGTTTTGCCTCTAGCCATTAGCAGATATTGGCTTATGCTAAGTTGTGTGGACTGGTTGTCATGGAGTGGGACAGGGCACATCCTCGGAAGGATAGACAAAAACGGGAAGAAGGTGTATAGAAAGGGACTACACCGTGTCTATATCATCAGTGTCGTTGGTCAAGGCCTCCTATGGCGGTAATGTGGGTTGCATGCCCTTCACTTGGAGGTGGGAATGGTCACACGGCTTTTAAATGTGTGACAAGAAGAGGACTTGAGGAGCTTAGCCTGTTAGACCCAACTCTTCTCCCTGCGCTTGACTGTCATTGCTTGTGCGTGTTGATATTGTTTTTACAAGGTGACACAAGAATCAGTGTTTATTTATATACATAATGTCACTTCACGAGGATAAGAACCAATTGTAGAACTCAGGGTTGTACTGGAGCGTGGCACACGCATCCAGCACTCGTGGCAGCTTACTTAGTACCAATAGATATTTTGCCACATCGAGCAGCATGGACCCTTGTTCGAGTCTACTGGCAACATGTAACTCCTCCTCTGTGAGAACCTTATCAAACAGAGGGTTTTCTTGGCTAGGTGGTTCAGCCAAGTCCCTACCCCGAATGGCAGTCAGCACTCGTAGGGAAGTTGGTGCCACATAGGTTGGGTCTCTTTGAGACCGCCATTTGGCCAATCCCTCCTCAGAGACTGTTATGATCTGAGCCCCTAGTTTGGCCATTGCAATGCGGCGTTCATACCAACGCTGTTCAAATTGACTTCGGCCCTCTGTTAGTCACTTCAGTTGCTCTATGTCTATGAGATTCGGTCGGCAGAGCACTTTATTGAACGTGATGGTTAAGTGCAGTTTGTTAGCCTCCTCGTCAGAGATGAGTTGCATGAGTTCATGTAAGAGCTTGTTATAGTGCTCGTCAAGATGTTCTTGCTCTTCCCAAGATAAGGGGAATGGCAAGTATTCTTCAAGCTGCTCCTTAGGGCATGCGCCCATATCCACAAGAATGTAGATACGTGCGAACACTTTGAGCTTAGCATCCAACTCAGTTAAGCATTCTGCGACACTTCTATGTTCAACGAGGGCTTGCTCGGTTGCCATCTCATGCAAGGTTCTAGGAGTTTGCCTGGGCTTTAGCATAGCTGGGGGCTCAGGCCTAGATGAGCAAGATTGGTCAACGTTGGGATTGCTCATGCCCTTGGGGTTTCCATAGTTCTCTAGAGGCTTTGTTGTTGCGTTACGGTTCTTCTTGGATGTGACTAGTGTGAGTTTGTCACGTTGTTGTGACCGCATTGTATCCACTCTTGATTGGTCAATGTGGGTTCTATTGTTAGTGGATTGAGCGTTGAAAGCAACTGTTGATGGCAACAACTGCTTTGATTTTTCAGAGCACACGGATGTGTTTGAGGTTTCACCGCTATCAAGAGAGACGTCAATGGGTTCATTGGTGGATGGACTTCATGCTTTATTCCCCCGCTCTCCCTCGCTCTTGGTCTCAATGCTCTCGGGGTCCACAACCACATGTAGCTGCCGTTGTTTTCGATGTTTTCTCCTCTTTTTCTTGGTCAATGTAGGTGCATCTAATGTCTCAGGACCTTGGGCTACATCGGCCATTGATGTGCTTGGTCAGGCCTCAGTATTTTCCTTCTCTAGAGGGTCCTCATGGGACCTAGTCGTGGCCTGCGGAGTAGCCTTGCTAGGTTGAGTGGTCAGATGTGCTGTCTCCTTGGCCACATCTTTGGGAGGTCTCTCCTCAAGCCTAGGATCTAGGTGCTTTGGAAGTGCTGGAGTTGTCAAGGATACTGGTTGCGGCACCTCCTTCACAGGTGTACTACTAAGGACACGCTCCGCCAAGGGCCTAGTCATGGCCAAGGGCTGTGACTGCTGTGATCCCTGAGTAGAAGTAGTAGCGGCTAGTCCAGTGGGTTGGCTACCCTTGGTGGATTGCAGTGTCAAGTCCCTAGGGTGATCGGAAGTGGTCGTGTCTTTTGTTTCCCTTTGAGCACTCATCTGTGTAGATCGAGCATGAGTTGATCTAGTCACGTTAGGTTGCATAGGCATATCCTTGGGCCGAGAGCTACAGATGGTGTCATGTCCCATCTCTTGGACATTTGGAAGCTTAGATGGAGATGGAGATTGGGATTGAGCAGCCACCCTTGACGACTGCTGTTGTGCTTCCTGTGCCCGTTTGGCAAAAGAGGGTGTAGGAGATCTAGGACTCTTAGGTAGACTTGGCACTGGCTGAATGATTTGCTCAAGGCTATTAGACGATTGTGCCATTTGCTTTGTTGAGCGATCAACCTTGCCTTGAGCAATGTTGTGCCTATGATGCTTGTTCTCCCCTTGGGAAATCAAAGGCTCTTTGGGCACTAATGATTTTTGTGCATGCTCAATGGCTACATATGACATTTGTCTATTTAGCATGCTAGGCTGAGGCTCTTTCCTTCGAACAATAATGTCTGGTTTCTTGCCTCGAGACCTAGACTTTCTCTTAGATTTCCTCCTGTGCTTCATTGCTTTTGATGCACTCTGGCCTTCAGTTGATAGAGGCGGTTTAGCAGGGGATTTTGGTACCCAAATCCATCGGTTACCTGCATAGTACCCTTGAGCACGTAGCAACGCTTTGGATATCCATCGCGGCATTGTGCTGACCCTCCATCGATGCCTGCGTCTATAAGGCTTGGGCTTCTTTTGGGGTCTTCTATGATATTTGTAAGTCCAAAGCCCGTCCTTGGCATTTTCTCTTGACCTTCTTTTTTCAGGCCTGGCCTCACTCACTGGTTCTTGTTGTTCGACCTGTGCTTGTATCAATTTTTCCAACAAGTCCTTGCTCTCGTTAGTAGGCTTGACTATTACGTCAGCACCTTCTTTGCCTTTCCCTTGAGGTTTGATGAGGTCACCTTTAATAAAGGTTGTGACTATCCTCACACCCGGTAGTGTCAGGTGTATCCTCTGTGCTACATAGTCGGCCTCACACTTGGTTGCCCTTTTGAAGGGTCTACCTAGGAGGGTTTCTTTCCTGCAGCTAGCACTATTTGGAGGAACATGAAATAGGATAGGCAAGCTTTCCGTTTCAATTGTCGCAAGGATTTTGCACTTCCCTATGAGTGCTTGTGGGTGTCCCCCATAAGGGCTAAGAGTTGCACTAGTCGGTGTGAGCTCTGGTTGGCCTAGTAGGGTCCATGATTCATAGGTCAAGATGTTAAAATCTGCTCCTTCATCAATCAGAGCATCGATAGTATGCTCTCTTTTCACGGTGAGTTTGACCCTAAGATAAGCAGGTGGTACGATGTCTTCATCTTCCAGGTCTTAGCTTGTAAATTTAAGCCTTTTGACAGATGCCCTTGAGTCCCCACTTGCATGACCAGACGTGGATTCTCCACCAATGTCTTGGGTTGTCTGTGCAATGTTGCTAAGGGTACATCTCTCGTCAAGATTGTCATATCTAGTCATTCTCGCTATTGTAGCTTGATGTTGTTGCATTCTACTTTGACTAGACGCAGTTTGAACACAATGTACATGTGTTCTTGTGGTGTGGCCTTTTTGCCCTGGATGGCTAGATTGGCCCGTTGAGATTCTAGGGTCTCTGTTTCTCTCTGTTCGGGTATGGGCTTTTGGCTGCTGTTTTGCAAGTGAGAATCCATGCTCGTGTAGAGCCATTACTTCACTAGAGTCCACTTTGGAGGGCCTGTCACGGCGCGCATTTTTCCTCCCACCTACTTGGGGGAGGTGCGGAGGGGGCAGAGCCCCCTCTGCACGGGTCCGGGGGGGGCAGTCCCCCCCGGCCCGCAGGGCCGTTACAGTAAACACCATGCGAGATTTGGAGGACCGTTTATAGCCAAATTTTGAACTACTTGCTCTAAGTTTCAGCCCAGTGATGGACCTGTGATGTACCTTTGGCTCTACGTAGCCCTTGGGGTCAATTTTGGGGTTTAGACGTGTCAAAATTTGTGTTCTAGATACCTGTTCGATTTTGATGTCCGATTCTTAGGGTCCGAGTGTCCGATTTTCAAAATCGGACAGGTGAGTGTCCAATGAATCGGACAAGGGTGGGCTGATTCTGGACTGGTCCGATTTTGGACTCTGGTCCGATTCTAGGAGTCGGATCAAAAAGTGGTCCGATTTTGGGACTTGGATGGCCTGGTCTGATTCTGAGGTTCGGACGGCCTGGTCTAATTTTGGGTGGTCCGATTCTGGTTGGTCCGAGTGCCACATGGCACGTCCGATCGGACTGTCCGATTCTGGGATTGGTCCGATTCTGGGGCTCGGATGGCCTGGTCCAATTCTGGGTGGTCCGATTCTGGGATTTGGACGGCCTGGTCTGACGACGCGGCCGATGGCCCGCGAGTTGCACGTGATGCCTCTAGACTGACGTCTACTACAGGAATCGGCCAACGCCTTCCAGATAGGTACAAAACACTACCAGGAAGTGCCACACATGCCTGGAATCACTATGGTGCTCAAATCGAGCAACACTCCAAGGATCTGTGCCCCTATTTTCCTGTTCAGCTTGTTATACAGCAAAACAGAAAACCCTACTGTTTGCTTCTTTTTCTTTTTTTCTTTTTTCCTTACCTTAAATGCATACAAATCACAAAGTAAATACCTACACTACTTCATTCCACAACATAAATATCAAGAAAGAAAAAAACCTACTTGCCAAGGAGATCGAATACCCTCTTCAACCCCCTCGCTTCCTACCTATCTACCTCAAGCACCGGTTCGGGGAAAACCCTACTCCAATGCTCGATTCGAAGCGCGCAAGCGCTCAAGGCTTGAATCCGTTGGTCCCGGCAACGGAACCAAAATGTGGGAGCTTTCACTCAACCGCCAAGATCCTCGGACCGCTTATTGTTTCAAGCGTTCCAAGCCGAGCACTAATGGCTACCTCTCACATAGCCAATGCGCAATGCCTACCTTAAGGGTGTAGTGAGCTTACCTTGATGCCGTTCGAGTTACCTCCTCTCCCGTGCACTCCGGTAGCTCCACGATCCAAGTGCAAGCTTCAAGCAAGCTCCATCCTCAAGCTCCACACTCCAAGCTCCATGTCCGTGAGCAAGACGAGAAGAGAAGAGAAGAGAAGAAGAGAGGAGAAGATGGAGAGCTTCTCCTCCTCGGTCCCTCACCCTCACACACTCACTCCCTCACACTCTCACACTCCCTCTCTCAAGCACAAGCTCAAGCAAGCAAGAAGAAGAAGAAGAACAAGAAGAGGAGAGCTACTTTTGGCCACACACAAGAATGGGCTTCTCATTCACTTTTCAACTTTATATACAAAACTCTAAATCCCTTTTGGGCGGTCATCCCCTTTTCCCCTTTTTACATGGCCGACCGTAGCCTAGGCCCTTTTTCCCATTGTCCTTCTATCTTCCTAGATTCCTTTCCACCGCCTGTCTACGTTTACAAATTGCACGGGTGAGAGCTGGCGCTCTTTTACAAGATTTCAGGGTGCGCCTTTTCCATTTTAAAATGTGTCTTTCCCCTTCGACATTTGCCTTGGACTTTTGAGGTTGCCCTTGCGCTTTTGGTATTTTTTCACCTTCTTTCTTCAGCCGGGCTACCTTTTTTCCGCTTTCTTTTGCCTTCTTCGCGTTGGGGTTAACAATGCTGTTTTAGGGGAGCGGAATGGGACTATGCCTTAGGGCAGAAAGGTTGAGCTTCGCATCCCTCTCGTTTCCCATTCTCCATGAACCAAGTGCAGCATAAATCCGCTTCGACTTTGTTGTTCCTATGCAAAGTGGTTCATCTAGAGCTCGACATTAGCTACTTCCTAGAGACTTGTCTAATAGGAAAGAAACCCCTGAATTCAGGTTGGTCCTAAGTGGGAACGGCCGGATACTTCCGCTTCGGGGCAGACTTGAGAAGACCTAGATTGCAAACCCTATGACATTCCTTGCGAGTGCCAGGTGGCACTTTCTAGACTCCCCTCCCGATGGGCTGCTAAGACGTGTCCCACAAGTGGTCAAGCAGACACGTTACAGTTAACTTTTGATTTGCTTGAATCCTGAAAAGGAAAATGCCAAGTTGATCTGACATATTCCAACATATGGGAGGCAATAGAAAATGGGGATCCGAATGGAAGAGCCTCCACTGAGGAAGGAACATCTGAGCATGTTCAGCAAGGAAATGGAGTATTAGGGATTACTCAAATGGGATTCAAGTGGAAGAATCTTATAATTGATAATGGTTATCTACTTTATAAGGGTAGGGTATGTGTCCCGAAAGATTAAGAAATAAGGCGCCAGATACTCTTTAAGTGTCATGATACCCCTAGCGTGGGACATCCAGGAGTTAATAAGACTTATAGTCTTATTAAAAGGTAGTTCTATTGCCCTGGAATGAATAAGGACATCCTTGACTATGTGGTCAAATGTAATAAGTGCCAAGTTAATGAAGCTAAAAATTTGAAAATAGGAGGACTTCTCCACCCATTAGAGATTCCTTCGGAAAAATGGGAGAGTATCTCCATGGACTTTACTACCATGTTACCTAGGACACAGAGATACAGAGGGGGCACGACTCTGTGTGGGTGATTGTGGATAGGTTAACCAAAATGGCTAGGTTTATTCCAAATTCAACTGATGTTAAAACACCAGAATTGGCTAGATTGTTCATAGAGAACATATACCAATTGTATGGCCTTCCGGCAAATATAGTTTTTGATCGGGATAGAAAATTTGATAGTCAATTTTGGCATGTTGTATTTAGAAAGTTGGATACTAAACTTAGCATGAGCATGGTGGAGAACCTGTAAATAGATGGGAAAAATGAAAGGGTTAACCAAATCCTTGAAGATACGTTGAGAGCATATGTAAATACAAGGCACAATAATTGGGAAGAGTATTTACCGATAGCAGAGTTTGCATAGAATAGTGCCAAACACTCTTCCATAGGATATAGTCCATTTATGCTAATGTATGGGTTTCAACCCAGAGCTCCTCATGTAGTAGGACTGCATAGGGAAAAGATTCAAGAAACAAAGGATTTTTTGGAGGATATGAATAATATGTTAACATTTTCTCAAGAAAATATTAAGAAAGCTCAAGACCAAGCTAGAGCTTATGCATGTCCTCACCGAAGAGACATCTCCTTTGAGGAAGGGGCAATTGGTCTATATTAAAGTGCCTGGACAAACTAAAACCATGAAAACTGGATTATGTCCAAAGCTTTCACCTAGATATTATGGTCCTTTCACAATACTTAAGAGGATGGGGAAACATGATTACAAGCTCCAATTACCTGGTGGTAGTAAAACACATCCAGTTTTCCATGTAAGCAAGCTAAGAAAGAAGTTGGGTGATATGGATAATCTAGTCTTAAATGATAAGATTGAGGAGCTATTCAGTGACCAATCTATTCCACATGAACCAGAAAGAATTTTAAATGTTTGTAATAGATGAACAAGGCATACTGTTTATCAAGAATGTCTAGTAAAATGGAGAGAGTGTTTAGAAGAAAGCTCAACATGGGAGCGAGTAAGCACTTTAAGAAAAAGGTTTCCCAATTTACAATTAGACCTTCCAAGTATTGTTTTTGAGGACGAAACCGATTCTTAAGAGGGAGGAAATGCTACATCAATAAATGTAACTTATTGGAAAACAAGCACGAGAGATGACCGTTCGGGGGCCTTGGGCATCCGTACGGGGTTAGGGGAGCTTAGGAAGTAAGTGAGTCATAAAATTAGTGTAACTCACTAGGAAATGATGGCTGGTAGGAGAGTCACATGGGGTTTTTCTCCAGCTTCTTCCTAAGCGTGGTTGGGTGGCGAAAGAGAGTTCTCATGCTTCACATGAGGGGAGTGGACAGAACAGAGAGGGGGCATTTGCAAAAGATGGTCCCGTAATACGACCAGTCACGTTATAACCACCACCACCATGCCAGCATCGCAAGCGTCAATGGAAGCCAAGCACATTGGCTCTTCGTGAGATCCGCCATTATCAGAAGACCACGCACCTCTTGATACCAAAGGCTCCATTCTAGAAGCTAGTGCATGAGATTATGGATGGCATACTCACTAAGAACAATAGGAGGAACTTCCCAAATGGAACGTGCTTGCAACAACCCAATCGCTGGACTGCCCAAGACCTCCTTGCACTACAGGAAGCTGCCGAAGCTCACATCATCAACTTGTTCGAAGACTCCCTTTATGCAGCAATACATGTAAGGAGAGTCATCATCACTAATAGGGATTTGCAGATAGTGAGGTTCTTCTGGTGATGGAAGGATAGTCCTTGCAGAGATCAACAATGGTAGGGGTGTGATAGGGCTGTACTACCAAAACATATACGAAATGTAGCTCCCAAAGAGATTTTGTAAAACCTTGGTTATAATCGATCCCATGTAAAATGTTATGAGTATGAATACAAAATTTTTGATGCATCTTATTTTTGTTTATTCGCTTGTTATTTGTTTTATTTATGTCTCTGAGTTACGTGTTGCGTACAAACTCGATAAAGCACTACGTATTAAATTTAGGATATGCATCGTGTTGCATATAAATTTGATAAATAAATGTAACATTCAAGTAAAAAACAATAATAAATGATGCATATGACAAACTACGTTGCACGCAAACCCAACAAATATCGGTTTTCATTACTTCAAGAGAAGATTACAAATTACATTACATTGGTGATGAGATATCATTTGGCACTAAGTACATCTACTCTCTCCTAGGCTTCTTTGAGCTAGTCTCCCCATGGTTAGAGCTATTCTTGATCATAGGTAGTAACACATTTTGCCCTAGTAGTTCAGGCCTAATGACATTGGGATCTTCAACACTAGCAACCATTCTACATGCCACCATGGAAAAAAGTGACCCAGACCCAGTACTAGAGAATAAGTAGAGGAGCTTCGAATGTCGAAGAAACACTACTTTCTCTAAGCTAGAGGTCGTTGGGATGGTCTTGAAGGGCCCAGCCTTTGTTAGTGGCCTCAACTTCAAGAAGTTCTCAGCAAAAGTCGGAGAGCATGTTTCATGGAATGCAATAATTTTGCTCACAAGCTGGCCGATATACTCCTTCAATGCTGAGTCTTGCACCCTTCCTTGGCTACCAGATTGGCTACATTGTCTGGATGAAAATCCATCTATATAGACAATGTCTTGCATCACACAAGTTCAATGTCATACTTAGTGTGTCAGAGTCACTATGCATGGAGTGTGCTAAAGATATATACATTCGATTCGCGTAAAAATTTACTAGTAGGGCCTCTAGGGCATTGGAGTGTGCACATAAAATTTTGTCAGAACCGGGTCTCCAGAGCTGCCCTGGCCAGAGGCTCGCATCTGGGGGCTAAATCTGCATGGAAAATTTGTATGTGCACACTCTCGATGCTCTAGAGGTCCTATTAGTAAATTTTTATGCGAATTAATAATATTAATCCAATAACATTACCTTCTCGACATCATCTATCAGTTTCTATAATGGAGCATCCAGGTCTGCTCCTGCAATTGGGCCACCTTCATCTCTCTCTTGGGAAGGTACTACATAGTTGGGTTGAGATCCAAAAATGCTTTCTTTCAACTGCTCGAACTCCTCATCTGAGATCTCATACTGTGGCGCCACATTCTCAATCTGCTCTTGGATGCTCACACTAGTAGAGATGCCATCGACACTTATGCCATCATATTGAGCGACCACATCAACATGTGCTGGCGCATTTTGTATATAAAAATATATAAAATCATTAGGTGCATCACACAACATGATACAATATAGCTCTTCTTTCCTTAGATCCAAAATTTTTAGTACATCTTACATAAGTAAATATTCCACCCCCTCGATGATGATAGCATGGAGAGAAGCAAGGGGTAGCTCATCGCTTGTTGGTGTCTCAATAGGGCAAGGAGGTGGGTGCACAATGGCTAACCTTTGTGCTATCTCTACTCTCAAATCGAGTGTGATCTCCTCAGGCTCCCTCTCAAAATACTCTAGCTGTGGCTAAGAGGGTATATCGATGTCTTCCTCATTTTCTCTTGTAGTGCAGAAAACATATATGGCAAATGTTGCATCGTGCTTGATGAGATCCATTGTGGCATGGTCCTTGGATGAGGTGGTGCGGAGATGCTGTCCCACATGCATGAGGGCTCGATTTATTACCTTTGCATGGCTTGATCCAGCACGTAAACTATATAGGAAATCTATGGGACCTATCTGAGAGCAGAGTCCAGAATAGAGCAAGTAAGAGGTTTTGCTGCATCACAAAACGATGCTAGTATACTAGAGCTAGGGTCTACGGTGAAAAGGAAGCTCTCTAGACTCAATTTTGTGCAAAACCTAGGGTATATCCAATCTCCTATGTGTGCGTAGTGTGTGGAGCTAATCCATGTGGCGAAGGCGGGAGTGGTAGCCATGGCACACAAAGAGAGAAGAAAGGAGAGCACCAGTGTAGGGAAGTAGAGAATGAAAGTGAAAAGGAGTTTGGAGTTGTAGCTTTTATGTATCTAGGGTTTAAATAAATGTTCTTTTTTACCCTAAAGTTTCAAATTAAACTCTTACCTTAGTTTTTTTATTTCAATACTTTAAAGTAACCGTTAAAATTACTCATACAAACAAATGCTTCATTCTACATTATTATATCCTCAAATATACTTGGATCACTGAGTATATTCAAGTCCAACTACATAAAATATATAAAAATTTTAAGAAAATAAATCTAAAAAACCTTCAAAATCCGTTGGATGAAATCCTCCCAGAAACATTAGAAATCCAATTTAATATTTAATTTCAAAAAATAATTAGAAGAGATGAGCTACAATATATCATTATGCAAAGACAGTAGCATAGATTATAGAACTCTAGCCTACAATTTAATTATGATTTTAACTAGCACGATTGACTAATTATAGTATGTATTATTGCACGCTTGGATCATAGTAAACTAATATTATCTAAATTGAAATTATTCAAAAGTTTAAAAAAAGTTTATATTCATTCTTTATAAAAAAAAATTTACAAGAATTCCACTATTTCAAGGATATGTGGAGAAGCACATTATTTACATGTCATGGATTTCTCACTATGAATCCCGACTTTTCTATTATCTAACTTGAAATAAAAATTGGAGAGGGGCTCATTGGACATTATTTGGATTTCTTGTCTCAAAAAAAAAAAGGGCCAATGGCTCTCTGCATTGACCACAAAAGGATTATGACCATTCCACAAGATAACCACATCTATGAGAGCTGTATGTGCCTCATCTTGGGTATCTTGGTTCAAGCTTATCCACTCCCCTCACAACGGTCACTGTTGAGATGACAAGCTCAACACATGTGGACATTGATGATGGACAGCCTGGTTAGATGGGTCCACACGTCTACACTTAGCACGCCGGTGCTGGTCATTATGACTCTCACATGGCCACTGACTCATTACTTATTATATTCAGGTTGTTACACCTATTTACAGCTGGCATAGTTACAGGGCCAGTCGACTAGTGTAGTCGGTTATGCATTGTTTGACTTAGTAGGCCACGAATTTCCTTATTGGAAAAGGCCTCTACGAGTTTATTTCAGGTGAAGAAAAGGAGCCGGAGGTGAGTGATCCTCCAACTGCAGAAGAGACAAAGGCACGGAAGGAATGGAATGCAAAAGATAAAAAGGTAATGTATTGGTTGTCCGCAGTAATTGACAATAATATGCTGGGACACATTAGAAATGCAGAGAATTCATATGCAGCTTGGACCATACTTGAAAGTATGTTTTCTGTAAATACAAAGGCACAAAAGATTCAACTCAAGCAAGAGTTGAATACATTAAAGAAATGGAAGATGTCTATCAATGAGTATGCACTGAAGGTAAGAAGCATTGCAGATGCATTGGCAGCGATTGATGCAATGCCCGATGATGATGATTTGGTGTCGTCTACCTTGGGTGGACTTAACAATGAAAAGGCTTGGAAGTCTTTTGTAACTTCCGTATATGTCAGAAAGTCATTTCCAGATTTCGATGAGTTGGTCTCCCTTATGTTCACTGAAGAGATCAACATGCAGAGTGAGACATCTGAAAGAAGTGGTGAACAGGTCCAAGCTTTCTACTCCAGTTCAGGAAGGGGACGTGGCAGGTTCTCTTCAAGAGGCCGTGGTAGTGACAACCAGCAAAATAGATTGAATTAGCAATTTGGTGATATGCAGGTTTCAGGCGGTCGTGGTAACTTTAGAGGTAGGGGGAGCTTTAGAGGAAGAGGTGGATGGCAGAATAGAGACTCTAACAACTCTGGTATTATGTTTCACTACTGTGGCAAAACAGGTTATATTGCAGCCCAATGTTATGCTAAGAAAGATGATATTCGCAGTGGTAAGTTGCAGCAAGGAAACTATGCATCATCTTCACGAGAGAATGAAGACAAAAATGAACGTATGTTTGTTATGCAGCATATGCTGAATGCTATTACACGAAAGGGAACGCATGACAATGTTTGGTATGTTGATTCAGGTGCATCCAATCATACGACCAGCCATGCAGAATGGTTTGGAGAGATGCACGATTTGCAAAATGCAGGTTATGTGCAGACGGGTGATGATTCATGCCACCCAATTTCACACATTGGAAAAGTTCCCTTGTCCTTGCATGATGGTAAGACAAAGAGTCTTTCAGATGTATTACATGTGCCATCTATTACAAAGAACTTGGTGTCAGTGGGTCAGATGGTGGAGCAAGGGCTGCAAGTCAGATTTAATGCAAACGGCTACTTTGTAGAAGACTTCAATGACAAGTGCAGGTTAGTTGCAAAGGGAAGTATGGATGTTGGAATTCCTACTATGAATGCTACTATGTATGCTAAAGGAAAAGGTGTTGTTGCAGACATTGAAATTTGGCACAAACGCATTGGACATGCAAATGTACAAAGGCTGAAATTAATGCAGTCCAAAGGGTTCGTTACAGGTTTGCCTACATTTAGAGTTGCAAAATTTCATAAGGTATGCGAAGCATGTCAATTTGGTAAGCAGGCAAGACAACCCTTTTCACATGACAAAGATGTAAGCAGAAATATCCTTGATGTTGTGCATACAGACATTTGGGGACCTACACAAAATGTATCTCTTGGAGGCAGTTCATACTTTGTCACATTTATTGATGATTGTTCTAGAAAGCTGTGGGTATATTTTATGAAGGAAAAGAGTGAAGCTTTTGAGCACTTTAGAACTTTCAAGGCTGCAGTTGAAAGAGAAACAGGCTTGAAAGTAAAGTGCTTGAGATCAGATGGAGGGGGAGAGTACCTCTCGAATGAGTTCAGTGATTTTCTGAGGTCTCATGGGATAAAGAGACAATTCACATGCAGGTATACCCCACAGGAAAATGGGGTTGCAGAAAGGAAAAACATGCATATTGCAGAAGTTGCACGCGCCTTGATGGGGATGAAAAGAATATCCCTAAGCATTTTTGGTCTGAGGCTGTTCATATTGCTGTTTATATTATGAACAGAACTCCCACAGCTGCAGTTCATGGTATGACCCCTGAAGAATGTTTTACAAGTAAGAAGCATGATGTTTCACACTTGAAAGTGTTTGACTGCATTGCGTATGTTCATGTACCAGATGAGTTGCGGAAAAAACTGGATCCAAAGGCTGAAAAGTGTGTGTTTATTGGATACTCTTTAGAGCAGAAAGGGTATCGCTGTTATAACCCTGTCACATGTAAGTTCAAAGTGAGCAGGGATGTCATCTTTGATGAAATGAGCAGTTGGTATGCATCTAGTGGTGATGCATTGGATGATGTTGATGATCATGACACTCATGTCCAGGAGGCTGAAAAGCAAGAATCACGGACTCTTAGTGGACTAGAGACATCATCTGGTAGTCCTTGGTCTGGGAGACTAAGGAGTACCTCTACATCTTCAGGTGCATCTAGTAGCACTACAGGTAAAGACAAAGGAAAGAGTAAAGTGTTAGAAGGCATTAATGCAGTTCTTGATGGAGACTCTTGTGGCTCAGAGAGCTTGGATGATGAGCTTGGCATTCCTTCAGTGAGGACTCCAGGTGTGCAAAGAGCACGCGTTAATGCAAAGACTCCATTGAGTGATCCAGTGGTACGCAGGTCTAGCAGGGTGAGATACCCTGTTAAAAGATTTGGTTTTGAAGGTTATGCAGCTCACCATTATGCTTATATGGTGAAACTAGTTGAGGATGTTGAGCCCACATGTTTTGAGGAGGCTGTTGGTCATGCTCATTGGGATGCAGCAATGGATGAGGAGATGGCTGCATTAGAGGCCAATAAGACTTGGGATCTAGTATCATTGCCGAAGGGCAAGAAAGCCATTGGATGTAAGTGGGTTTATAAGATTAAGCACAATGCAGATGGCTCTATTAGTAGGTACAAAGCTAGGCTGGTTGCAAAAGGCTATGCCCAGACATATGGCATAGATTATGATGAAACCTTCAGTCCAATTGCTAGGATGGCAACTGTCAGATGTGTGATTGCTTTGGCAGCAGCCAAAGGTTGGAGGTTGCCGCAAATGGATGTGAAAAATGCCTTCTTGCATGGTGATTTGTAGGAAGAAGTGTATATGGATCAGCTAGCAGGTTATGAAGATTTAGAGCATCCCACATATGTGTGCAGGTTGAAGAAGGCACTCTATGGGCTCAAGCAAGCACCTAGAGCATGGTCTGACAAGATTAGAGAGTATCTTGTCAATATTGGCTTTTATGTTTCTAATGCTGATCACTCACTTTATGTGAGAAAGGGAGATGCAGGTTTGGTCATCATAGTCATCCATGTGGATAACTTGATTATTGTAGGTGATAGTGATAGTGGGATTGCTGAAGTCAAGGAAATTTTAAAGAAGAAGTTTGAGATGAAGGATTTAGGTGAGCTAAGGTACTTCCTTGGCATTGAGGTGATCAGATGTGATGATGGTATATGGCTGTCCCAAAGACAGTATGGCTTGGATATGTTGTCCAAGTATGGTATGATAGCATGCAAACCACTTTCAGTCCCGTTGGAGCAGAATGTAAAGTTGAGTGCTGATGTTGGGGATGAGATAGAAGACCCTACTATGTTCAGGAGGATAGTGGGGAGTTTGATCTACATGACCATTACAAGGCCAAACTTGAGCTACGTTGTTGGTCTTGTGAGTCAGTTTATGCAAGTACCTAGAAAGCCACATTTGGATGCAGTCAGACGCATATTGAGATATGTGAAGTCCACATTACATTATGGACTTTTCTATGAAGCAAGTACAAATGTACAGGTGTTCGAATACACAGATGCAGATTGGGCTGGTAGTATGTCTGATAGAAGATCTACTAGCGGATACATGTTCTCTCTTGGTAGTGCAGCAGTTGCTTGGAGCAGCAAAAGCAATCTACAGTTACTTTGTCGAGTACAGAGGCTGAGTATAGAGGTGCCGCTGTTGCAGCATGTGAGGTAGTATGGCTATAAAAGTTAATGGCTGATTTGAATGTGCAGGTGGAAGGTACAGTTGTCATTTATTGTGACAACATGAGCAGTATACAGTTGGCTAGGAACCCTGTGTTCCATGCCAGGACAAAACATATTGAGGTACACTATCACTTTGTGAAAGAGAAGGTACTAGCAGGTGAGATTGACTTGGTGTATGTCAGCACACAGGATCAGATAGCTGACATCTTCATGAAGGCATTGGGTACAGAGAAGCTTCAAAAGTTTCGAAGCTTACTTAGAGTTGTAGAGATGCAGTTGAGCTTGAGGAGGAGTGTTGAGATGGCAAGCTCAACACATGTGGACATTGATGATGGACCGCCTGGTTAGATGGGTCCACACATCTACACTTAGCACGTTGGTGGTCATTATGACTCTCACATGGCCACTGACTCATTACTTATTATATTCAGGTTGTTACACCTATTTACAGCTGGCATAGTTATAGTGCCAGTCGACTAGTGTAGTCGGTTATGCATTGTTTGACTTAGTAGTCCACTTTCCTTTATGTTGTATCTTATCTATACTTTGTGTATATTGTAAAGTGTGTGGAAGAAGAAGGGAAACCAACAAGAAAACGTTTTGTCCTCCATCTCTCTTCTTGTCTCTTGAGTGAGCTTCTCCTTGTGAATTCTGTGTGTGTTCGGCGCATCATCTCGAGCAAGTCCCCCCACCACGCGATTCTTGACAGCCACCATCTTCTATATTGAGAGCGAATGCATAGAGTTTGTCTAGTGATAAAATAATTGTAATAAAAAGAAAAATAATGGTAAATAAATGTGAATAACACAACAATTCATCTAAGCAAGGCCTATGTCAATTATATCAAGGCATTCAAAGTAGTAAAAAAGATTTAATTGAATGTGAGATCAGATTAGTTGACCCTGCACTCAATCGTCTCATCAAAATGTGTTCTTTTGACTTGCCAAGACTCACCCAATAGCTGACTCATCAATTCCTTAGATGGACACTTGCGTTGATAAGTAATCTTTGCTTTCTTCAGAACATCACATGAACCAAACAAATGTGCAAACAATGAGAATGGAATAAACCAACTAAGATGCGTATCTTTGGAGCTTGTGGTGAGTTTCATAACACTATTGATGTCAAATTTTATATTGGACTTACATGCTCCTGACAACTCCAAGCTACCAATCAACCATTCACCACTAGATAGTGGTAGCAATGGGACATGTTGCAATCTTTGGCTTTCTACTACATATAATGAATTATAAAAAAAGATATTTTGAGTTGCAATTTGACTTACAGAGTTATTATCATAGATCAAAGAACCTATGTCTTCATGTCAAACATGTATCTTACCGCTCAAACATTCCACATCCTTCCATTCATGCAAAGTTGATGGATATAGAGCTGTCACTAAAACAAGATTGAATTAGAACACTGCAAAGATTTTTAAAAACAACTTTGATGCAAAAGAATAAACAATGATAAAATTTAAAAACTTACTGTTTTGTTTATAATTTGCAATGTAGTTCTTGTCATGTATAGAGATTTGTTTGTGCATATAAACATGTTGGATCAACACTTTTGTTACTGTATTTGTTCCATTGAACACTTTTCTGAACTCTAAAATTCTACCTTTCCAATGTTTTCTAGGGTTTCCAACATCCTTACACCTGACCTTGAAACTCCCTCGAGTACTTGGGTGCATCAAAATCCAATCCATCACAAATCCAATTACCACCACTATCTTTCCTGTTGACCTTCACTAAAAGTATGTTACTGATGGTTTTCCTTTGTGAAGACATCTATGATAATCAAATAGAAAAGTTATCTTGAGCATATGTATAATTTGCAAATGTTCTCTCCAAAAGAAATGAAATTTAAATGAAGCAATTTAAAAAATCATTGTACCTATAATTCTTTTCACAAAGAAGCCTAGAGATATTGAACAAGAAGTTGACTTATAACAAGACCATTGTTCCTTCAGTGACAAATTCCTAGAGTACAAAAACAAAAGAAATATCGAGTCAAAGCATACATATAACTTACATAGGCTTTGTCCAAATGAGTTGAAACTTAACCATGGAGCAATAGAAAAAAGTAGCAATATACATGTGGCTCTCTTTGCAAAGAAGCCCAAAGATGTTGAAGAAGTTGAGTTTTAAAAAAATCATTGTTCTCCATCCTTGAAGACTCTTGGAGTAAAAAAACAAAGGAAAACTCAGTATGCATATAGCTTGCATACATTTTGTCCAAACGAGATAAAATTTAACTATGGAGTAGCAAAAAAACAAGACAACATACATGTAACTTTATTTACAAAGAAATTGTAAGATGTTGAAGAAGAAGTTGAGTGCTCAAAAGATCATTGTTCTTTATTGTAAGAGACTCCTAGAGTACCAAAAAAAAGAAATTACATGTCAGAGAATGCACATAACTTGCACAGGTTTTGTCCAAACAAGATAAAACTTTACCATAGAACATCCATGGAAGAGAACAATATACTTGTAAAGTTTTGTGAAGAAAATCTTAGGGCTTTGGTAGAACAAGCTTTGCTCTCATAAAACATGTGAAACTCACTTTGTGTTTGTGTAGAGAAAATGAAATTTCACAGGGTTATAGATAGGGCAAGCAACAATGAGGCTATAAAATTTCGTCAAGAAAGAAGAAGCAGGGAAAGAGATATGATAAATTTGAGTTCCGCCTAAGAAAGAGGGGGAAACTGAAAAAGGGAGAAATGAAAAGTCAAACATAAAAAAATAAGAAAATGAAAATTTGAGTCACAAACTTCTAGGAAGTATCAGCATTGTATTCCCCACATTTCCCCTTATTTTATTGTTGAGGAAAGATTTGGGCCAAGATATGGCTAGAAGATTCATATTATATGAATCTAGAATCCCAGCTCTCTCATTAGTTAGGCCTATATTTGTTTATTCACTCCTTAAGGGGCAAAAGAGAGAGTCCATATTTCTCTTAATGAACACCCTAGCCAAAATCTCCTATTACTATAGAATCACAAATAGTCATGATACTCCATGCAGATTTGCAAAAACCACTATAGTTTGATGTAGGTGATGTTGAGATGGCAAGATCAACACATGCAGACATTGATGATGGACCACTTGGTTAGATGGGTTCACACGTCTACACTTAGCACGTCGGTGGTCATTATAATCCTCACATGGCCACTCACTTATCACTTATTATATTTACTTTCTTGCACCTACCTACATGTAGCATAGTTATAACGCCAATCGATTAGTATAGTCAGTTATGCATTGTTTGACTTAGTAGGCCGCTTTCCTTTATGTTGTATCTTATGTATACTTTGTGTACATTGTATTAGGAGAGGAAGAAGAAAAAACCAGTAAGAAAACGTAATATTGGCCTCCATCTCTCTTCTTATGTTTTAGAGTGAGATTCCTTTTGTGTGTATGGTGTGTGTTTGATGCAACAACTCCATAATTATATGTCAATTAATTTGTACACACCATGATCAATCCCACCATGCAATTCTTGATATGATATCAGAGTTGTAGTTAGGGCTCTTGATCATGGTGTTTTTAAATGTATGTAGCCTATATCATTGTATGTCCTTCGTATGTTTTAGCCATTCCTTTCTTAAAAATCTTACACACGCATTACATAAGGACTGCTTTTAAGAGAGTTAATCTTGTAAGGACTATGGAGATGCCATCATCATCAAGTGTGAGTCGTTCCCAATGTTATTATAATGAAGCTATCAAATGGAGTTGTTAAGCAAGTACAAGGAGTCATTATCATCAAAGCTGTTGTTATGGAGTCACTAGAAGATGAAGCTATCTTGAAGTCACATAGAGTCAAAAGAAGGTATATCTAGTATCTATTGCCCCCTTTGAATTCTTACTTCATCAAAGGATGTTGAGTATGGGATGTGTGATTCCCATCGACTCTTGGAAGTTGGGCAAGAAGCATGTGCAAAAGTATAAGCTTGTCAATGAAAGAACAAGACAATATGGGGCTCAATTAGGAGTCCATGTATGTGCATCGAGAGAGGGATGCACTTGTGGATGCTTAGATTGTTGAGCATGAGAAATGGAAGCTAGGTAGGCTTCCATTTGCAGTTTTAGGCCCCCAGACGCGAGCCTCCAGGTGAAGGAGTTCGGATTCTGCTAAGGTTGTGGGTACGCATTCAGGTAGCCTGCAAAGAGCTCCTATCAGAGCATGGAGTAGCCACAGTCAGCAGGTCCTGATGGAAGAGACACAAGGAACTTTAAACATGTTTCCATATAGTAAAAAAACAGAGATTTTCTAGATACTTATCAAAGTATCTAGAAAAAGTCTCAACTAGTAGAAGTGGAACACTTTACAAGTTAGTGATCTAGTAAAATATTTCTATATAGAACATTTTTAAAATTCCTAGTTGATGATCTAGTAAAATATTCCTAGATAAGAAAACTAGTTGAAACCATAGAAATAGTAAATTTTTCCTATATAAGAAAACTAGACGAAACCATTAATACAAGCCATTATCACACCAATATATCATGTTAAGAAAACTAATCACGATTTGTTTACAATGTTGTATTGTTAGCAATAGAATTGTGATTGAATCCACTAAAAAAGTTGTCTTGAACACTACATTCTCTCTACTTCACCATGTTCTACAGTACCTAAGGTAGATCTAGAGTTGTCATCCTCTTCGGATCTGCTCCACCATTAAAAAAATCAAGTCTTGTTAGCTCTTCTTAAGCCTCCCTTCCTTTTTTTTGAAATCCAAATCCTTGCTGCTTCACCAACAATGTTGTCCCTAGATTCATTTTGTGCTTACAATCAGCAAGGATATCAAAAGGCTAAAACATGTACATAGCGAAAAAAGCTCAAAGCAATAAGAGAAGACCTACCATTTTTAGCAAACTTCCTTCCCTTTGATCCTAAAATCACTGCAATCTCCCATAGCTCCACAATATAGATCTACTCTATTGGTTGTATGCTTCAAACCCTGTATCCTATCCACAACAAGACAAATAATGAAATGACATTTAAATTATTTGCTCATGGAATCATATTGTATCATACTTACTAATCGGGATAAATGTAATGCCCATCCAAATCAATGCATACTCTTGTGGGAATATGAAATGCTACCTAGACTCTCAAACAATAAGATTTACCAAACACATATGCTAGTGTTGAGTTTGCCCACAAGATAGGAATCCAATAGATTGAAGTATCATACCAAGTCAAATTGATTTAGCTTACCAGTACATGCAAATAGGATATCAAAACCCTGAATTTACATTCTTCATTTTCAATGTTTTAGCAAGTTGTTTAAATAGGTGGATGAAACATATAGATCCATCAAGCTCAAACTTCAACCAATCTAGCCTTTTATTGGCCTTGCTACAACCAAAGTAGGTGCATCCAAAGTAGCAACAATTGTACCTTCTATGAATTTCCTTCATAAGGATACATACCTTGTGGTGGCAACAATCAAGGGTTTGATATGCTTCCCCTCCTTCAAGCACCTTGTTGGTGTTGCCTGTGTCTAGAGGACCTACTACCATGACCACTCTAGCTCCATAGGAAAAAGTTGCTAATAGAACTGTCAAGATTGTGGGAGAGAAGGAAGGAGTCTCACTTGAAGCTTTCTTGCTTGCACAATGGGGGAATACACACAAGGGTGGAGGCTGAAAACAGTTTTCCTCTTCTTAGTTGTGTAAGCCAAAAGAACTCAAGTACAAAGAAATAGAAGAACCCTATATATGGGTCTCAAACCAAACTCAACTAACTAAGGTGGCATACTAACTGAGCCACGAACTAGAGTAGATAAGGATAGCTATCATGTAGCTATTATTCATGGGCGGTGTACCAATCGCGTCTGCAACTGACAAGTCGGTGACATAAATACATAATGGTCACCCTGGCGTATCACGAGTGGAGCTCGATATCTCAACAAGGCTCCCCCTCGAGCTCAATCCCAATTCCTGCACACCAAGCAGGTCTCTAAACTTGCGCAGCTTCTCTGCGCCCAATGCCTTCGTGAATATGTCAGCTACCTGATCCTCTGTGCTAATATAAACTAGATCAATAAGACCTAGTAAAACCCTCTCTCGCACATAGTGATAATGCACCTCAATGTGCTTTGTTCTAGCATGATAGACTGGGTTATTTGCCAAGTGTATACTACTCATGTTGTCACAATAAATGACAACTGGCCCATCTGTAGACTGATGCATATCATAAAGTAGCTTATGCAACCAAGCTACCTCACATGCAGCCATTGCTGTACCCCTGTACTCAGCCTCTGTGCTCGACAAGGCAACTGTAGGCTGTTTCTTGCTGCTCCAAGTGACTGCAGCACTCCCAAAAGAGAACACATATCCACTGGTAGATCGTCTATCAGAAATACTACCAGCCCAATCAGCATCAGTGTATCCATGCAACTGTATCTGAACCCTAGTCTCATAAAATAGTCCATACTGCAATGTGGACTTCACATACCTGAATATGCGTCTAGCTGCATCCAAATGTGGTTTCCTTGGAGCCTGCATAAACTGACTTACCAATCCAACAGCATAGCTCAAATCTGGCCTGGTAATAGTCATATAAATCAAGCTTCCTACTATGCGTCTGTACATAGTAGGGTCTTCCAGAAGCTCACCTGCATCTGCGCTCAGCTTCACATTCTGCTCCAAAGGAACTGAAATAGGCTTACAACCTGTCATTCCATATTTGGACAGCATGTCCAATCCATACTGCCTCTGCAAGAGCTGTATCCCACTTGGTGATCTAATCACCTCAATGCCCAAGAAATAACGCAGCTCTCCCGAATCCTTCATCTCAAACTTTTGCTTCAATAGCATTTTCACATGAAGGATATCTTCATCACTGTCACCTGTCATAATCAAATCATCAACATAAATGACAAGTAGCATAATACATTTCTCTGTTTTTCTCACATAAAGTGAGAAATCTGCCTTGGAAATCTGAAAGCCAATAGTGACAAGATACTGTCCTATCTTGTCAGACCATGCTCTAGGTGCTTGCTTCAAGCCATACAAGGCTTTCTTCAACCTGCAAACAAACTCAGGATAAACATCATGCACATAACCTGGTGGCTACTCCATATATACCTCTTCTTGCAAATCACCATGCAAGAAGGCATTCTTTACATCCATCTGATGTAAAGACCATTCCTTTGATGCAGCCATAGTAATGACTGCTCTTACAGTTGCCATCCTTGCAACCGGACTGAATGTTTCTTCATAGTCAATGCCATATGTTTGTGCATACCCCTTGACTACTAATCTTGCCTTGTATCTGTTCATAGAACCATCTGCATTGTGCTTCACCTTATAAACCCACTTACAGCCAATTGCATTCTTACCTTTAGGCAAAGGTACTAACTCCCATGTAGCATTTGCTTCCAAGGCATCCATTTCTTCATCCATGGCTTTCTCCCATTTTTCTTTTCCCATGGCTTGCTCAAAAGAAGTGGGTTCTGGTTCATGTATCACTTTGACCATATATGCATAGTGAATGGCTGTAAATCCATCATATTTCAGCCTATCCACAGGATACCTAGCTCTCGTAGACCTGCGCAAAGTAGGTTCACTCCCAGGTGCTCTCAAAACATCCCTGGTCTTCCTTACTCCAGGTGTAACAATAGAAGGAATATCCAACTCATCATTAATGCTCTGTTCTGAGCCACTGGATTCACCATCCACATAAGAGTGACCTGCATTCACATCAAACATGGGCTGATCAACCTTCTCTTTTCCTTTTCGTGATACCTGCATACCACTATCTGCATTACTTTGAGAAGATTCTCCTTATCTCAATCTGCCTGTCCATGGCGAAGAATGTGAACCACTGCTAGAGGACGCTCTAGGTCCACTAATATTTTGTGACTGCTGCTGTGAATTCTGTGCAGGATTACCATTTTGTGCATCTACATCATCAATCACATTTACTGGTTTATACTAGCTACTCATCTCATCAAAAACATTTCTGCTCACTGTAAACTTACGAGTAGAAGGGTTATAGCATCTATACCCTTTTTGCTGCAGAGAGTAACCAATAAAGATGCACTTCTCAGCTTTTGGATCCAACTTGGATCTCAACTCATCTGGCACATGTACATAGGCAATGCAACCAAAAATTTTCAAATGAGAAATATCTGGTTTCCTACCAGTATACCTCTCCTCTGGAGTCATTCCATGTATTGCTGCAGTGGGAGTCATGTTCATTATGTAGACTGCTGTAGCAACTGCTTCAGCCCAATAAAAATCTGGCAAGTCTTTTTCATTGAGCATGGCACGAGATACCTCTCCAATATGCCTGTTTTTCCTTTCTGTAATTCCATTTTGTTGTGGTGTATGACTGCATGAATATTGCTGCTTTATGCCATGCTCCTGTAGGAACCTTGCAAACTCATTTGAGAGGTACTCTCCCCCTCCATCTGACCTTAGGCATTTTATCTGCAGGCCTGTTTCTTTTTCAACCATCGCTTTAAGAGTTTTGAAATGCCCAAAAACTTCACTTTTCTTTTTCATAAAATACACCCAAACTTTTCTGCTATAGTCATCAATAAAACTGACAAAATAATGACAGCCTCCAAGAGATGCAGCTTTAGTTGTCCACACATCAGAGTGGATTAATTCCAATGGCTTCTTACTCTCTTGAACATGTCTAGGAAATGGTTTCCTTGCCTGTTTTCCAAACTGACAGGCTTCACATACCTTATGCATTTCTGCAACCTTGAATTTTGGCAAACCTGCAACAATATTTTGGGCCTGCATTGATTTAAGTCGTTGTACATTAACATGACCAATGCGTTTATGCCAGATATCAATATCTGCAACTACACCGGTCCCATGTGCAAACATTGATGCACTCAATTCAGACATGTCTGCATCCAATGTAAACATTCTGCCCTTCTTATTTCCTTTTGCTATCAAGCAACCTTTATTTTTTATATCCTCAACAAAGCATCCATGAGGATTAAATCTAACCTGCAAGCCCTGCTCAACCATTTGACCAACAGAAACCAGATTCTTGGTGATATTCGGGACATGAAATACATCGGACATGTATTTCTTTTTCCCATCCTGCATAGACAAGGGAATTTTTCCAATTTGCACAATAGGATGTGCAGTATCATCACCAGTCTCCACAAATCCTGGTTTTTCCATTTTCCTTGCATCCTCCATCCATTCTGCATGACCTGTCATGTGGTTTGATGCACCTGAGTCAACATACCATACATCATTGCTTTCTTCTGCACTTGTCACAGAATTGTTCATGTGCTGCACCATAAACAAGTGCTCATTTCTGTCATCACCCTGTCTACTAGAAGATGCATAATTCCCTTGTTGCAGTTTTCCATTCATGATGTCATTCTGGTTTTTATAGCAGTCTTTAGCCATATGACCCATTTTACCACAGTAGTAGCATTCAACATTACTGTTTGCATTTTGGCCTCTTTGCCATCCACCACAACCTCTTTGGCTCCCCCTGCCTCTAGAGTTACCACGTCCTCCTCCATAGGACTGGTTTTCTTGAGTTTGCTCCATATTCTGATTTCTGCCACGGCCTCCAAATCGGCCTCCTCTATCTCTGCCTCTACCTCTTCCAGTATTTGAGTAAAAGACAGCTTCTTTTGAAGTTCCTCCTGAAGAAGATGCACCACCATTTCTCTGCTCCTCAGAAATTAGAAGAGCAATCAACTCCTAAAAATCAGGAAATCTTTCACGGACGGAAATGGATGTTCGGAACTGTGCATAATCCTTTCCTAGACCATTCAAGGTCACGGAAACTAAATCATCATCTTCCACTGGCGACCCAATGGAAGCAAGTGCATCTGCAATCTTCTTCACCTTCATGTGGTAGTCGTTGATGCTCATACTTTCTCTTTGCACATTATGCAACTCTTGCTTGAGCTGCATTTTCCTGGCTTGCGTATTTGTGCTATACATTTTTGACAAAGTATCCCATGCCTCCTTTGGTGTACTTGCATCCTGAATATGCACAATCATAGAGTCTGAAATACTGATAGACAGCCAATGCATAACTTTCCTGGCTCTCTCATGCCATGTTTTGAATGCCTACATTTGCTGTTGATTGGGAACATCAGGAAGAACTGGTTCTTCTTCATTTCCTGCAACAAATTCCCAATATCCTTTTCCCATAAGGAAATTTGTCATTCTAAACTTCCATGCTTGGAAGTTGTTCTTGTCAAGCTTTTCAGTGACAATCTGTGAAAGAGAATCATACGCCATTACAGAACACTGCAAAAAATTATGTCACTGCAAAGAACATAGCTTCAGCCTCAGAAGGGCAAATCTGCAAAACTGACGAAAGTGGTATTTGACCACACAGTCACTTCCTAGTGACGATTTTGCATCAACAGGCAACAGGGATGATTCTGTAACTCCCAATGTCTCTACGCACAGGCATACAATGCAATTTCTACAGTAACTTTTCACCGACCTGTAGAACAGTGGTCGCACAGCATAAAACTGGGCCTTTTCCTGAGTGCGTGCAGAAAACTTCTGCCTCCAAAACAGGCCCCGAAAACTTTTACCTCCAAAACAGGCCCCCGAAATGGCTTCACCACGAAGGGTGTCTCAACCTGAGACACTGCACTCCTGCACTTTCCGGCTGTGCTACCTGCAAAGATCTGCTCCCAAACAGAAAATGAAAGCAACACTGCTCCTCTTACCAGAACACCGCGAGCTTGGGTTGCTTTCTTGAGCTCCTTACCACGAACAAGGCTCTGATACCATGTCAAGATTGTGGGAGAGAAGGAAGGAGTCTCACTTGAAGCTTTCTTGCTTGCACAATGGGGGAATACACACAAGGGTGGAGGCTGAAAACAGTTTTCCTCTTCTTAGTTGTGTAAGCCAAAAGAACTCAAGTACAAAGAAATAGAAGAAACCTATATATGGGTCTCAAACCAAACTCAACTAACTAAGGTGGCATACTAACTGAGCCACGAACTAGAGTAGATAAGGATAGCTATCATGTAGCTATTATTCATGGGCGGTGTACCAACCGCGTCTGCAACTGACAAGTCGGTGACATAAATACACAACGGTCACCCTGGCGTATCACGAGTGGAGCTCGATATCTCAACAAGAACAAGCCTCTTAGTAGTGAGGTTTCAAGTGCGCATAGGCTTCTTCTAAAAGATTAGACAAAGATTCACAAGAAATACTCCTTGATTTGCTCAAATGCTAGCTAAACATTGATACTCTTATTAGAAATGATGATGCCGATGAAAAATGTCCTACAAGCAAGCCATATTCCACAAGAAGTTAGATTGGTCTTAGCTATTAAATATCCAAGGTGAACTAAAGTACCAATCCTTAGATGGTCTCAAGAAAATCCGGAAGCCACTTCTTCAAATCCAATATGCCCAATGATTCTTATTAATTCATTAAGCTCCAAGAAGTCAATACAAAAGGGATCATTTTTTATTTTGCTTCTACAGATTTTGTGCATCATGGAATTCAGCGTGATCTCTATTGAATACATCTCCTACTTCTTCCATGTGTCACCATGAGCCTACAACCCTTAGCTTACCCATTGGTGCTAGTGATATTTGCACTAATGACTATACTCCCAAACATGTCTATCCACATGCTTTTTGATAGGGCCTATGATAGGGGGTGCTTCAAAGGAGAAATGCATGCACTGTGTTGTTATTTGATATCCTAGACAAAGTTTTGATAGTGATTGTGCATCAAAATTAAGATTTTTGTTGGTGAAAATTGGTACCTGAGAAATTTAGGGATCAATAATTTCAAATGATGTGTTGCTACTCCCTCATCCATAACCTGTTTGAAGAGTTAAAATCAACACCATGTAAAGTTGCAGCTTGCGATCCTTCACATGATGGCTGAAAATTTTGGAGTTAGTATACTGATAGCATTATAAAGAAACCAATTTCATTGTTTATACACTCGTACATACAAAACTTTTCCTTGGTTACACCTTAACACCACATAATATTACAGAATCATAGAAAAACCTATCAATAGTGTTTTACAAAATCATAAGGCAACCCCTCCCAGCTTGCCGTGCCCATCCTTACTTGACCCACCCCTCTCCTTTCTAGTGTATAAATTTCTGTACATGATACATTAGCTCATTGCTTGTTATTCCTTCATCGCGCTCTGTCTTCGACTTTCCTGCCCACCACTTAATGCCTCTTGACCCACCACTTCAACCTTTTCAGGCAAAATAAAGTGTGGCTAATTGTATTATTCAGAACCATTAAAGAACAACTAAGGGCTCAACAACATAATTGGAGCTGAAAGCTAACATCACAGCATGAATACAAGGCCTCCCAAGGCCATTTGGGGGGATTGGGAAGAGAAGCCAAGGAGCTAGGAAAACCCGATACAAAGGAACAACTGCCCAAGCTTTGTTGACGTCACGTGTCTCTCTGAAGCTACTCCCAACCCACAAGCTCTTCTCAAGCTCATATGCTACCACAAGCTCCAAAATAGTGGGAAAAGACCCTACCAACATGTAGCCAACAAACCGTACTCTACACAACATAAATTTTTTCTCAAACCACTTCATAAACTATATGAAGTTTACCACCTAATCTTGAGAGAGGAAAGAAATGCTCTAAATTTTCAAACACAACAATTCAATGCATCATTGGAGCAAACATACTCACTAAAAAAATTCATTAGACCACCCCTAAGCAGGAAAGTACCTGGCAATCCCAACCTAGTTACAAGTTGTCTTCATTTGCAGCTACATGTTGAATGCCTTCTCTCTTCCTTCATGTAGTTGTTGTGGTTTGCCTTCATAAATGGAGGCAATGATCTCTTTCTTTACCTCTTTCAAGTAGACCAGCAAAACCACCACTTTTGATGCCTGTAGACATTTGACTACAAAACTTGTCCTCATAAGAATCAAATCAATTTTGCATCTCTTCAAATTTGATCCACTATTTAAAAAACCATGTTGAAGAAAAGGACAAGAAGAATTCTTAAAACTCTCACCTGAGCATTTGTGGTTACTTCCTTTGTGTCATGATCCTTTGGCATTTCATATTTGATTATGCATTTGTTGGAGAAATGGGGAGCAAAGGCATTCTCTTTCAATGATGAGTAGATCGATGCTCTACATAAATCTACAAATGATGAGCAAATCGATGCTCTACATAAAGCTGCAAAGGAAATATTGGAGAATTAGAATAAGCAAATCCTTTTAGTCCATTGTACTTTTCGGCACATTGGTGCCCACCATGTCAAAGATTCACACCAGTGTTGGCATCCATTTATAATTAGTTGAAGGAAAAGAACAAGGAATTTGAGGTTGTGTTTATCCCATCTGATGAAGACCAAGAATCTTTTGATAACTACTTCAATGACATGCCATAGCTTATTGTGCCATACAGTGATTCAAAAATGAAAAAAGTACTTAGTCAATGGTTTGAAGGAAGGCATACCTTATTCTAATCAATTCGCTTTCATTTTCTCGTCAAATACTCCACCTAAAATCTAACCTGCTTCTAAAGGGAAGGGAAAGAACTTTTAGAATTGACAATTAGAAAAGTAGTTCTATCTGAAATCTATTCTATATCAACATAATTCAACTAATCCTGCACATCAAATGATACAAAAAGATGCTTGGATTTTAGTAGCTGTATATCCAACATGCATATGCTCTTACTGATTATTTTTCCCATCCATGAGAGAAGTTCAAGTTCTATACCCTGCTCTCCAAGTTAAAGTTGCTATTGCATTAAACCATATACCATGAAATCATAAACTCTTACATGGGACAGCATTGGCTTATAGCCATTCCAAGTCTCATAATTCGTGTATGCCATAGTTCCACCAAGTCTCAAAATTTATAAAAATTGGAGTTTTGGAGTTTTTTGTAGTTTACTCTTAACTGGCTGCCATCTTGTACCAAGCTGGATTTCCATCTTGTGCTAATATACATGTTATGATTAGCTCTTATTTGATGTGGCATCAACAATCAAGTCAGATTATAGCTTACAATTAGCTAATTCAAGACATCTTCAAGCACAAATTTATGCATTCCCAATACTTCAATTGGTCCTTATTGAGTTGTTATCTAATCAACTAATTCCTATATTGTCTCCTGTATCCCTCCGTTTTGTCGGTAGTACCCAGAATCTGAGTTTAAAGAAAGGTATAAGCATCTTCTTCTATCAATTTTTATGTACTGTGTTTCAAGAAAGACATCTGTTCAGATGATGCATCTTCTTAAACACAATCAAAATCATCCATTTTTACAATTAAAATTAGCAGCACAACAAGCCTGCATAAACTTACATGCGAGTCTCAAAACTTACCTAAACATCTAAGTATGGGGACTTCTAAGTACTGCATCTTCACAGAGCTCGACTGGCCAGGACCTCGCATTCGCAGATTTTGGCCCCCACTGGTGGTGAGCTAGACGGATCCTCAACCTGCCTTTCTTCACGAGCCAGGCCGTGCAACAGCGATGGCTGCCCACCATGGACGAATATGAGAAAGAGCTCCTAATAGGCCGACTCGCGTGCAAGACTAGGGCCTTCATTCATGTCATCGTGCTACGAGAGAACCTGCACCTCATGGTTTACAATGCTCGAGGGCGAGGATGACACTGAGGCCTTTCGCTGAATTCAAGTGATCCCATTGAAACCTAAATTTTGGCAATCAGCACAACTGATTAGGGGGTAGGGGAGGGCCTGCAATTTCATGGCTTGAAACACTTTCACTTGCTCCACTAAACTCGTAGAAGACCTTCAAAGAATTTTATTTTGAATGCAATCCTATTACCCTCCCTATTGTCAATGGCCCCCCTCCCGATTACCCTCTTGAGCACACACCGTGACACCATCCCTGTATATTTAATAACTTCATGCCAATCTTATGAAGCCAGTAGAGCAGCAATCCTCTCCTTAACCTTGATTTTTCAACACCATGTTTGCTCGGTAATGGTCACTCCTCTTACACAATGTTAATTCTTATCATGCCCCCTCTTCTTCATAGAGGTGCCTCATATGTTGCCTCTTCACATGCCTATTCATGGCTTGACAATCGCCTAAAGTATTGTCTTTTTCATCGAGTGTTCTGATCCCCTTTCTTAATGTTCCAATTAAGGATAATGAGATCCCCTCATAGCTAGTGAAATTTTAGCTTACACTTGCCCTAACTTCCTACTAAATCTTCTTAGGTCCTCTAGCCCTAACCTCCTACTAAATTTATAAGTGTTTTCTATAACAACTTCTGCAAAAGCTGCAAGAAAAATCTTCTTAGTTCAGGATCTTAGAAGAAATTTCTCAAAATTTATAGGATCCTAGGTTCCTTTTAAACTAAACTTTATTTAACTATATTTATTTTCAATGCTTCATAACAAGGGTAATGCCATACTAGTTTGATCTAAGCTAAAGACATACTATTCTATTAACCAATCTTTTCCAAGGACAAGGCCATGTTGAATATGAATCATTAAGGTAATGTCAAGGTTATTCAACTTTGTCAAGCTTGGTTCTCCCTTTTTTGTTCAAATTAATAGATTATTACAACTCAATCTATCAACTTTTCTTGTCAAAAAAGGCTAATCATTTAATCTAACATTCCATTGAGCATAACTTCCTTAGGAGAAGTGAAGTATTTAACCCAACATTTCATCATGCATAAGATTTAATGATAGGTTTCTTTTGGCTATTAAATAATCATTCTATTCTTCTAGTAATAATACTTTAACTGATCCATTCATAGTAAGAAAACACCCTCTAGTTGCATCCATTCATTACATGGTGTAGCAACCATTCACTATGGGGCAAAACATGATTCAGAAACCCATTGGTGTAGCAACCCATGAGAATGCCACATCTCAAGATTTCATACCTACCAAACTAAGTTTTAGTAGATTCACAAGTGAGGCTTGGTGAATCAGAAATAAGGACTCTCATTCTTGTGATAAGATGGATCTCAACAATCAGGACATTGTATGTACCACCTAGCTTGATCATGATTGTCTTACGTAGGGAAGGCTCTCATGCATAATGTGGATAATGAGTGTAACATCACAAAACCAAAGGGCTTGATAATGGTCATCTTATGCAAGGAAGCTATCATGTATGATCAGGATTATTTCCTTGCATGACCAAGATTATGGGCATCATTTTGTTCAGAGTTATTTATGTCTGAAAGAATTTTCAAGCCCAAATCAATTTCAAGTTACCTACTCTGAAAACACTAGGCAAGCTACTTGCTTTGAACTGTTATGACACCTAGACAAGCATCCAATATGTTATAGCTAGGTTGATCAATGTCATTAAGTATTTATCTTGTTTCAATACATTTCAGTAGTTTGTTTTTTCACCTTCAAGCCTATTGAAAGCTATGTTTAGACCCTAGAGTTTGTGCAAAACACCTAGCCGCTTTGGAACATTGCCAATTAGAGTGTTGCTCAAATTGGTAAGATAGAATATATGCATCGGAATGAATTCAAAAAATTGGTTGTATTTAGGTACATGACCACCACCACAATACACTCCCTAGTTCAGTCTAATATACTTCTTGACATGATATTCTAGGGCATAGCTACTACTTAAGATGGATGCCTATTGAACCCAAAACAACTTACTTGTACCAAGCTACTCAAGAGCATTACCACACAACCTACTTGTACCAAGCTTCTCAAGAGCATAGGCTGAGGAGTGTACTAGATAGCCTACATGAACAAAGCTCAGAGGACTATGCCAGGGAACTATGTTGAGAGGACTATGTGGTGAACAATGCATTACATGATTTTATGTAATGGGACTAAGTCTCCTCCTAGTGATCTAGAATTGTACACATGCTTTAGTCATTTACTAGAATTTCTTCAAACTATTTTGATAGAAAAAGATATAGATAATTGCATGTTAGGCTTTAGATTTGCAAGCATAATCACTACATAAAGGGCGTCATTAAAGTTTTTAATTTGTTATCTTTAAGATAACACACAAATTCAAGTGTATCCACCTATAGGTGGTCTGGATCAACTCAAACTGGCATTGACTATCCCTCTCTTATTGTTGTCCATTACCCTAGTTACAATGCAGGAAATAAGAGTCCTACTTCACTTCTAGTGTCTTATATGATAATCTAGGCTATGGATCTTCAACCTTCATTAATCTCACCAGATTCATGATGCCAAAATTAGGCCTTTCCTATGCATTTATTTTTTGTCACTATTGCATGTTACTTGACTCACATCATACATAATGTACAAGATAATCAAATAAATTCATCCATCATATGCTCAATAGTTAAGGTCTGCTGCTAGAAATCTTGAAATCACCCAAATTCTTTAGAATCAAGCAACTACAACTCCAA